>NC_092333.1:705354000-705690500 GCF_046630445.1 Rutidosis leptorrhynchoides
GGGGATCGCCTGGACGTTGGGAGATATAAATTTGAGAGAAAAACAACTCTATTACTCACAAGAATAGATTTACAGAGTATTACAAAACTCTTAAAAAAAATCTCAAACTCACACACACTCTCTAGGTTGTGATTACACTTCTCTGAGTGATTTTGGGATGATTTACAATGAAAGTTTGCATCTCTATTTATAGCAAAAATTCTATGGCGGTGAATGGTGTGAACGAAGAAGGTTGGCGGAAGTTGGCGGCCGTCATCGTGTTCAAGTTTGCTACTTCCGTATGAGTTGTTCAAAGCTGGAAACGTTGAACATCTAGATGGCAGCTGGAACAGAGCCATCTAGATGACGGCCGGAAACCACTGGAAACCATCAGTCCACCCCATCCATTACCGCCGCGTCCACCCCATCCACCACCACCGCCAGGTCCTCCCCATCAGCCACCACTGTATTCACCCCAACCACCTCCTCCATATCCATATCCGTTCACTTGATGTTCTTCTGGAGCTTTATCCACTACATACATGAACACTAGCTTAATATATGAAATATATATTAATATTAATCCGTTAAAAAAGTAAAGCAGAGTTAGCTAATTAAACATATTAGGATAATTACTCAGCCTACCAGTTTTTTTTTTTTTTTTTTTTTTTTTTTTTTTTTTTTTTTTTTTTTTAAGCAGTGGATTCACAAGTTAAAAGCTCACCTTTATCTTCATCCTTTGATGTTTGAACTTGCTCAGTCGATGAGACGATAAGAACAAGCGCAAACAGAACATATAGAACTAGTACTACTGATTTGATCTTCATATCCTTCTTATAGGAAAGTGACTAATTAAATTATGTTTGTGTTATGAACAGCTTAGTTCTGATTGCAATTATTTATAGGACGATGAACCTTTTACTGGTTGGTTGGTAGTTGAAAGGGCTTTTGTATTCTAATAACGAATTCAATGTGTTATGTAGTAAGACTGCTATAAATAGAATTGCAGGCCAACAGAGCGAGGTAAGAGACTAAGAGTTGGCTCTCTATAGAAAGACTGCTGGTTGTCTATGATTTTCTTATTTTTCCTCATAATATGTACGTTAAAAAAATTACTGCGAGTAAAACAATACTTTTCCTCACACTTAACCATACATGAAAAAACAGGACAGGCGACGAAGGTATTTGCGGCGACGTTTTCTCGCTGCAAATAGTCCCACTTTTTTGACCAACAACTAGGTCCACCAAACAATTGTAGCAATACCTTTTTACCAAGTCGTCGCAAATAAATTAACGTATTTTCTTTTCCATTTTCTTTCTCAATAAATTCTGGTCAAACGTTGAAAATGCATTTGACGCACCAAAAATTGCCTCAAAGAGTCACCATAGTATTTTACGCGCTTAAATTTTTCCTCCAATCTAGTTCCCGCTAGTTTTTCCCTCCGTAATTGCCCCTATCGAAGCATATCGCCGTAAAAGGTCGATTAGCGGCGACAATTTTTGAGGACATTAGCGGCGACGTTCCTCGCCCCAAAAGGCGGTAACTGTAGTTCGAAATAACAGTTGTTTTCTTCTACGCTTTTTCAAAAAGTATAGCTATAAATATACTCCGTACGTTATGTTACTCAATACTCAACTGAGTCCAAAAAAGTTACCTTTTTTTGGCAAAAGCAAAAATATATTATTTATCAAGGGACCAGGATATACCCAAAAAGCCCAAATACAAAGAAATAAAAAGTCCAAATACAACAAATCATACAAAATCAATACAATGACAATACAACCAATACAAAATCAAACAATACTGAATTGATTATTTGCCCACTTGAAATTCCATAGCTCTGCAACTTTATTAACAGTAATCGAAATCTTGACTGCAAAAGAAAGCAGTTTCCATCGAATGAAATTCTAGATATCATCACCCACCTGTTTTGCTGCCTTCTTCTAATTTCTAAATGATCTTGAATTCCTTTCTTGCCATATAAAATATACACAAGCAGCCAATACAAGCTGATTGACAACATTCCAAATATTCTTAGTAAATGGATACACTGCCATTCTTTGAACAATGCTATCCAAATCATTAGGCAATCCTCTAAAAATCAGCTTAGATTTGAGATCCTTCCATATACAGCCACTATAATCATATTGGAAAAATAGATGATTAACTGAATCATTGGTTTTTTCACATAAAGGACATGTCAACTGCACTTGAGGCATCCAAGTCATCATTCTATCTTGGGTATTAAGCCTATGAAGAGTAGCCAACCACATAATAAAAGCATGTTTGGCTCTAATCCCTTAAACTATATAAGATGATGCCACACAACCTTGATTCTATTATTCTTCAAATCACTCTATACTTGCTGAGTAGAATAATTCACAACACTGCCATTATTGGTTTTCCATTCATAGCTGCCATTTTCATCAATGACATGATCATGAATCTTATGCCTTAAATCCAAAATACATTTCCAACCCCAGCTATCATTACATTTATATTCAGCATCCCATATGCTACCACCTTTTAATTTCTCCAAATTGACCCATTTACTCCAAAGGGTGTCTTTATGGGCAAACACCCTCCATAAGTTTTTAACCAATAAAGTTTCATTCCATTCCCTAAGAGGTTTAACCCCTAAACCCCCTTGATCTTTAGGAACACAAATATCTTTCCAGACAACCCTAACTTTGCCTTTAGCATTATCACCTTGACACCACAAAAACCCTTTAAGAAGACTGTCTATTTCATCTATAACCCCATAGGGAATTTTATACACAGAAGCCCAATATAATTGCATAGAGGACAAGACAGATGTAACTAACTGCAATCTACCTGCATAAGAAAGCTTTATGTGTCTCCAATTACTCACTTTACTTCTAACTTTATCAATTAAACACTTACAATCCTTAATATTCATTTCTTGGATAATAAAGGAACTCCAAAATATTTTACAGGAAACTTCCCAACTGAAAATGGTAATACCTGTATAATTTTGAGCTGAGTGGCATTAGGAACACTTCCAAAGAAAACAATGCTCTTGCTTATGTTAGGTAATAAACCAGAAACTTGACCAAAATCATCCAAGGCCTTCTTTATCACTCTAACAGGCTTTTCATCCCCATGACAAAATACCAATAGATCATCAGCAAAGCAGATATGTGCAAGCTTCATTTTCCTGCATCTGATGTGATACTTAAATCCAGGATCAGAAGCTATATTCTTTGTTAGAATAAGAGAGAAAGCTTCCATAACAAGGGTATAAAGATAAGGAGAGATAGGGTCTCCTTGTCTAAATCCCCTACCACCCTTAAAGAAACCTTTAATCTCACCATTAATACAAATTGAAAATGAAGGATTAGTGACGCAGGCCATAATCCAGTGAATCATCATACTATGCAACCCAAAACTGCACAAAATATCTTCTAAAAACTGCCAATTAATGGTGTCATATGCTTTTTGGATCATAGCACATCTATTAGTCCCTCTAGATCTATTATAACTTTTAAAAAGTTCTTGAGCAACCAAAAGATTATTGATAATGCTAAAAACGAACATATATTTCATAGCATTATTCCTCAAGAAAGACAAGCTTTTAGTTGCAATTGTTCTATGTACAAGTGATATTCGTTTAAATATTAAAAGGTAAAGACAAAAGACAGATTCGACGAATTGAAGACGCAAATGACCAAAAAGCTCAAAAGTACAAAATACAATCAAAGAGGTTCCAATTATTGATAAGAAACGTCTCGAAATTACAAGAGTACAAGATTCAAAACGCAAAGTACAAGATATTAAATTGTACGCAAGGACGTTCGAAAATCCGGAACCGGGACCAGAGTCAACTCTCAACGCTCGACGCAACGGACTAAAAATTACAAGTCAACTATGCACATAAATATAATATAATATATAAATAATTCTTAAAAATTATATATATATTATATTAATATTTAAAATCGTCGGCAAACAAAGAGCCAAGGATGAATGAGCTGTAAAAACGAACTCCGCGACTTGCGGAGTTCGAAGGCCAAATGTACCGCGACTCGCGGAGATTACCTGGACGAAAATTCCTATAAAAGCAAACGAATTCTGATCATTTTCATAATCCATAATCTATCTCTCTCTCAATATATACGTAAATATATATATATATATATAATTTATATTTTAATTTTAATTTTAATTTTAAATCCTAATAATAAGGGTATGTTAGCAAATGTTGTAAGGATGTAAGTCGAAATTCTGTCCGTGTAACGCTACGCTATTTTTAATCATTGTAAGTTATGTTCAACCTTTTTAATTTAATGTCTCGTAGCTAAGTTATTATTATGCTTATTTAATCCGAAGTAATCATGATGTTGGGCTAATTACTAAAATTGGGTAATTGGGCTTTGTACCATAATTGGGGTTTGAACAAAAGAACGACACTTGTGGAAATTAGACTATGGGCTATTAATGGGCTTTATATTTGTTTAACTAAATGATAGTTTGTTAATGTTAATATAAAGATTTACAATTGGGCGTCCCTATAAATTACCATATACACTCGATCGGACACGATGGGCGGGGTATTTATATGTACGAATAATCGTTCATTTTACCGGACACGGGAATGGATTAATAGCCACTAGAATAATTAAAACAGGGGTGAAATTATGTACAAGGACACTTGGTATAATTGATAACAAAATATTAAAACCTTGGGTTACACTCAGTCGACATCCTGGTGTAATTATTAAACAAAGTGTTAAAATCTTGTTACAGTTTAAGTCCCCAATTAGTTGGAATATTTAACTTCGGGTATAAGAATAATTTGACGAGGACACTCGCACTTTATATTTATGACTGATGGACTGTTATGGACAAAACCAGACGGACATATTAAATAATCCAGGACAAAGGACAATTAACCCATGGGCATAAAACTAAAATCAACACGTCAAACATCATGGTTACGGAAGTTTAAATAAGCATAATTCTTTTATTTCATATTTAATTTCCTTTATTTTATATTTAATTGCACTTCTAATTATCGCATTTTTATTATTGTATTTAATTGCACTTTTAATTATCGCATTTTTATTATTGTATTTAATTGCACTTTTAATTATCGTACTTTTTAATTATCGCAAGTTTATTTTATCGCACTTTTATTATTCGCAATTTCATTATCGTTATTTACTTTACGCTTTAAATTAAGTCTTTTATTTATTTAATATTTTACATTTTGTTTTAACTGCAACTAAAGTTTTTAAAATCGACAAACCGGTCATTAAACGGTAAAAACTCCCCTTTATAATAATAATATTACTTATATATACATTTGTATTTTTATAAAAGTAAACTAATATAGCGTTAAGCTTTGTTTAAAGATTTTCTCTGTGGAACGAACCGGACTTACTAAAAACTACACTACTGTACGATTAGGTACACTGCCTATAAGTGTTGTAGCAAGGTTTAAGTATATCCATTCTATAAATAAATAAATATCTTGTGTAAAATTGTATCGTATTTAATAGTATTTCCTTGTAAAATTTAATAGTATTTTATACCCCTTAGCTTTGACATCAAGTATTTTTGGCGCCGCTGCCGGGGAACTCCTAAACGCCGAAAGCGCAACGCTAAATATTTAAAAAAAAAAAGATTTTTATTTTTAGTTTACTTTTATTAAAATTCACTTTTGTAAAAATTCGTTTTTTATTATTCGAAAATATAAAAAGAAAACAAAAATTTATATATTTTTTTAAAGATTTTGTCAAATATTTAAGTTTTATAAAGTTTCTTTATTTTTATTTTATAAAAATATAAGTTTTATTTAAATATTTTTATTTAAAAAAAATTAATATATATATATAATTCTATTTTTAAGATATTTTTAAAATTATAAAGTAGTTCTATTTTTATTTTAGTTTTTAAATATAAGTTTTTATTATATAAATATTTTGATTTAAACAGAAAATATAAAACAGAAAAAGAAAAAAAACGCGTCGAATTTTAAACTGTACCTGAGTTGAAAATTGGAACCCCGCGACTCGCGGAGTTTGCTGCTTGGGATACCGCGACTCGCGGAGACACTCTGACACACGTGACAGAACCCTAATTTCGCATTAATTACGGATTTTATAATTATTATTATTAATAAACCCTAATTACTTAATTATTAATATAATTAGTTTAAGTTTTTAAATTAAATTGTATTTTAAATTTTAATTAGTTTTATTATATATATAAATTAATAGTTTTATAAAATAAATAATATAAAAATAATATTTTTATAAAAATTGTACTTTTTACAACTTTTAGTTTATTTTTATATTTTGTCCCTTTTAATCGTTTTAGCGTAATATTTGTATTTTTAGCTCATATTTAGTTTTAAACTTAGTTTTTGCCATAGTTATTTTTACTTCTAGATTTCTAGGCTTTGCCGTAGAATTCCTTAAGTACTTTTTCTTTAAGACTAAGATTTAGGTACTTTAGAATTTTGCGACGCCTTTTTAAGTTTTAGTTTCTTTTTAAGTTATTTCCATTTGGGATTTAGTTTTTCCTGTAAGCTTTAATATTTTTAGACGACTTTTACCTATGTATCAATTATCATTCCAATTAGTAATCTCAATTTGCGATTTTAATTTTAAGTTAGTTGTAGTAATAAGGTTAGGTTAGTCAAGTGTTTTTAAGTGTTATAAGTTTCTTTTATTTTTCCGTCACCTTTTATTTTTCAACCATTTTTCTTTTTCGACCTTTTTCGACGAGCTCTTTTTCTTTCTTATTTCTCGCTATTCTAGTTTTTAGGACATAGATTTTTATTCTACTTCTTATCTAAATTTCTTAAAATTACGAAAATTTATTTTAAGTGGTTAAATTGATAGACATCAAAATTTTCTGGTTCGTAGTAATAGTTGGATTTGTACGTGGACCGGGTTATTGGAGCCAAACAGTCCTCAATTATATTGAGACCAAACGAATCCTGCCCCTCTGCTGCATCTTTTGGCTATTTGAAACGTGGGCAAAATCAGAAAAGTCTATTAATTGGATAACTTGTATAATTTTTCTTTCCTTTTTAAAAAAACTAATAGGATATTCAGTGAATGCACCGAGCAAGACGCTCACCACCTTTTGTACGTTCACCACCTGTAACTAGATCAAGAAATTTAGCAAATATTACCGCCGTTGATTTTTCTTTAGAATCGTCATCCAGTCGACCAAGTACTCCAGTTCAAATTTCCGATAATCCATTTTTTGAACCCGACCTCACAATTGAGAATCCGGAGAATATTCAGGGACAATTCGTAGATCCTGAACCATTAAATTTTCCTCCGGAACCACCTGTCATTCAAACAGAGATTGTTGAGGAACGAACCATTAAATCAGAATCCTCTAGTGATTCCGATTCAACAAATTCAATTATGGAGAATCTGGAACCTTTAAGTATGGAAGACCGAATGAGAGCTAAACGCACTGGCCAAGGTCACGCAATTACTCATCCAGACATTAATGCCCCAGATTATGAAATCAAAGGACAAATTCTACACATGGTGACTAATCAATGCCAATTTAGTGGTGCACCGAAGGAAGATCCAAATGAACATCTTCGTACCTTTAATAGGATCTGCACACTATTTAAAATTCGAGAAGTGGAGGATGAACAGATATATCTCATGTTATTTCCCTGGACTTTAAAGGGAGAAGCCAAAGATTGGTTGGAATCGTTACCTGAAGGGGCGATTGATACATGGGATGTTTTAGTTGAAAAATTTCTTAAACAATTCTTTCCAGCATCTAAAGCCGTAAGACTTCAAGCAGAAATTGTTACGTTTACACAGAAGCCAAATGAAACTCTATATGAGGCGTGGACAAGATTTTGAAAGTTATTAAGAGGATGTCCGCAACATGGTTTAGACACCTGTCAAATAGTACAAATATTCTACCAAGGATGCGACATCACTACAAGGAAAGACATAGATATAGCAGCTGGTGGTTCTATTATGAAGAAAATCGAAACTGATGCTTACAAAATTATTGATAACACTGCTTCCCACTCACATGAGTGGCACCAAGAAAGAGATATCGTTAGATCATCTAAAGCAGCTAGAGCCGATTCTAGCCATGACTTAGATTCCATTTCCGCAAAGATAGATGCTGTTGAGAGATGAATGGAAAAGATGACTAAAGATATTCACTCAATACGAATTAGTTGTGAGTAGTGTGGAGGACCACATTTGACAAAAGATTGTCTCACTATTGAATTAACAATGGAACAAAGAGAGAATATTTCATACATAAACCAAAGGCCTGGAAATAATTATCAGAATAATTATCAACCGCCAAGACCTATTTACAATCAAAACCAGAATTATAACCGAAATATTCCATACAACAACCAACAAGGTCCTAGCAATCAACAAGTATCCAATAATAATTACAATCAGCAAAGACCTAATTTTCAAAACAAACTACCACAACAAACCGATGATAAAAAGCCGAATTTAGAAGATATGATGACGAAGCTAGTTGAAACTCAAACGCAGTTTTTCACATCTCAGAAACAAACTAATGAACAAAATGCTCAAGCATTTAGAAATCAACAAGCTTCTATTCAAAACTTGGAATAAGAAGTAAGTAACCTAGCAAGGTTAATAGGTGAAAGAAAACCGGGAAGTTTACCTAGTGATATAAATGCTAACCCCCGGAATGAAACAGCTAAAGCCATTACCACAAGAAGTGGTACAACACTTAAACCACCTGAAATACTTGTAACTTCTGATGAAGCTATTCCTACTCCACAAAAACCACAACCTAATCAAGATAAGGAAAAAGAACCGGTAGTTGAAAAGATTAATGAAGATAACACAGTTAAGGCTAAACCTTATGTTAAACCATACCAACCACCACTTCCTTACCCGAGTAAAATGAAGAAAGAGAAACTTGAAGCCGAGCAATCCAAATTCTTGGATATATTTAAATAGATAAATGTAAATCTTCCTTTCATTGATGTGATTTCAGGAATGCCTAGATATGCTAAATTCTTGAAAGATCTAATCTCAAATAGAAAGAAAATGGAAGAACTCTTGGCTGTTACTATGAATGCTAATTGTTCAGCAGTGCTGTTGAATAAGATACCAGAAAAACTATCTGATCCAGGAAGTTTCACAATTCCATGTTTTCTGGGTAGTCTTAGTTCAATAGAAGCATTGGCAGACTTAGGTGCTAGTATAAATCTAATGCCATATTCACTATACGCTAAACTAGACCTTGGAGAATTGAAACCAACCAGAATAAGCATACAACTAGCCGATAAATCAATAAAATATCCTAGAGGGATAATGGAGAACATGCTAGTTAAAGTTGGTACTTTAGTATTTCCAGTAGATTTTGTTGTTCTGGACATGGAAGAAGATTCTCAAGTTTCTCTCATATTAGGAAGACCATTCTTAAACATGGCTAAAGCAATGATAGACGTGTTCGGTAAGAAATTGACCCTAAGTATAGAGGATGAGAGTGTTACCTTTTCAGTTGATAGAGCAATGCAACAACCACAATCTGCAGATGATACATGTTATTATATTCAAACTATAGATGCACATGCAGAATTATTAGAAGAATTTCCAGAATTACAAGGAACAGGAGAATGTTCTTTAGGAGAAGGAACAGAACAAATTGATGAAGCTGAAATGTTAGCTACACTTATAGCTAATGGATATGAACCAACAACAGAAGAAATTCAAATGCTAAAAGAAGAAGACAGATATCGATATAAATCATCGATAGAAGAACCACCGAAATTAGAGTTAAAGCCACTTCCAAACCATTTGGAATACGCTTATTTACATGGTGAATCTGAATTACCTGTAATAATATCGTCTTCTCTTACTGAAAATGAGAAATCACAACTCATTTCTGTGTTGAAAGCTCATAAACCAGCCATTGCATGGAAGATTCATGATATTAAAGGAATAAGTCCTTCGTATTGCACACATAAAATCCTTATGGAAGAAGGTCATAAAACGTATGTGCAACGCCAACGAAGACTAAATCCTAATATGCAAGATGTAGTTAAGAAAGAGATTATTAAACTGCTAGATGCAGGTTTGATATATCCAATCTCTGATAGTCCATGGGTAAGCCCAGTTCAATGCGTGCCTAAGAAGGGTGGCATGACTGTCATTACAAATGAGAAAAATGAGCTTATTCCTACTAGGACTGTAACAGGATGGCGTGTGTGTATTGATTATAGAAAATTAAATGACGCCACCAGAAAAGATCACTTTCCCTTACCTTTTATTGATCAAATGTTGGAAAGATTAGCCGAAAATAGTTACTATTGTTTTCTAGATGGATTTTCCGGATATTTTCAAATTCCAATAGCACCCGAGGACCAAGAGAAAACCACATTCACGTGCCCTTATGGTACTTTTGCTTACAAACGCATGCCATTTGGACTTTGCAACGCCCCTGCAACCTTTCAAAGGTGTATGATGGCGATTTTTCATGACATGATAGAAGAATGCATGGAAGTTTTCATGGATGACTTTTCAGTCTTCAGTGATACATTTGAAACATGTCTAGCTAATCTTGAACGAATGCTTATTAGATGCGAACAATCAAATCTAGTACTTAATTGGGAGAAATGCCATTTCATGGTTAAAGAGGGCATCGTTCTTGGACATAAAATTTCAAAAAAAGGAATTGAAGTGGATAGAGCTAAAGTAGATGTAATTGCTAAACTTCCACATCCCACCAATGTTAGAGGAGTTAGGAGTTTTCTAGGGCATGCCGGTTTTTACTGACGTTTCATAAAAGATTTTTCTAAAATTGCCACTCCTATGAATAAACTCCTAGAAAAGGATGCTCCATTCATCTTTTCAGATGAGTGTATCAAATCTTTTAATATTCTTAAAGAGAAACTCACTAATGCGCCGATCATGATAACACCAAATTGGAATCTACCGTTTGAATTAATGTGCGATGCAAGTGATTTTGCAATGGGAGCCGTTTTAGGACAAAGGATTGAAAAATGATTTCAACCTATATATTATGCTAGTAAGACGTTACAAGGAGCACAAATGAACTATACAACTACTGAAAAAGAACTCCTTGCTATTGTCTTTGCTTTTGACAAATTTCGATCATATCTCGTTCTAGCAAAAACGGTGGTCTATACCGACCATTCTGCTCTTAGATACCTATTTTCAAAACAAGATGCTAAACCAAGATTAATCCGTTGGATCTTACTCTTACAAGAGTTTGATATTGAAATCCGAGATAAAAGAGGAGCAGAAAATCTCGCCGCTGATCATCTTTCTCGTCTTGAAAATCCTGAGTTAGAAGTTCTAAATGAATTGGCCATACAAGACAACTTTCCTGATGAATATCTATTGAAGATAGATTATAATGAAATTCCATGGTTTGCAGACTATGCAAACTACTTAGTATGTGGATTTCTTGAAAAAGGATTATCGTACCAAAAATGAAAGAAATTCTTCAGTGATATAAAACACTATTTCTAGGAAGATCCACATTTGTTTAAAAGTTGTCCAGATGGAAAAATACGCCGATGTGTATTCGGAGATGAAGCCAGTAAAATATTAAACCATTGTCACACAGGACCAACAGGAGGGCATTATGGGCCTCAATTAACCGCAAGAAAAGTTTATGAAGCTGGATTCTATTGGCCTACAATTTACAAAGACGCACACATTCTTTGCAAATCCTGTGATGCTTGTCAAAGGGCCGGAAAAATAAGTCAACGTGATGAAATGCCACAAAATGTCATTCAAGTATGCGAAGTATTTGACATTTAGGGTATTGACTTTATGGGTCCATTTCCAAAATCTCATAATAATCTCTATATTCTCGTAGCCATTGATTATGTATATAAATGGGTGGAAGCACAAGCTCTCCCAACTAACGATGCATGAGTTGTAGTCAATTTTTTAAAACATCTTTTTGCAAGGTTTGGAACACCGAAAGCTTTAATAAGTGATCGGGGTACTCATTTTTGTAATAATCAACTTGAGAAAGTTCTTAAAAGATATGGAGTAACTCATAAAATCTCCACCGCATATCATCCACAAACAAGTGGACAAGTTGAAAATACCAACCGAGCTTTAAAACGTATTCTAGAGAAAACCGTAGGATCAAATCCGAAGGAATGGTCCATTAAATTGGAGGATGCACTCTGGGCTTTTAGAACAGCCTACAAAACTCCAATTGGAACCACACCTTTTAGACTTGTTTATGGAAAAGCATGTCATCTTCCAGTAGAAATTGAACACAAAGCATTTTGGGCTTTGAAGACATGTAATCTTGATTTACATGAAGCCGGACGTCTACGATTAAGTCAACTAAACGAATTAGAAGAATTAAGACATGAAGCATACGAAAATTCGTTAATCTATAAAGAAAGAACGAAGAAATGGCATGATAAAAGAATCAGAAGTTCAAAAGAATTTAAAGAAGGAGACAGAGTTCTTCTTTTCAATTCACGATTCAAGCTATTTCCTGGAAAATTGAAATCAAGATGGTCTGGACCATTCATAGTCAAAAGAGTTTTCCCATACGGAACGATAGAATTAATAAATTCAAATGGGATTGAATTTAAAGTTAATGGTCACAGAGTTAAACATTACATACATGGTCCGATGGAAGTTGACAACGAAGTTAATCACAATTTCGACACCACGGCTAACTAAGTGTGGGGAGAATCAAGTCTTTAAAGGATAATATGTATTTCTGTTAGAGTTAGATTGTCTGTTTTCGTGTAGTTCTTGAAAATGGAACCCGAATGGTCTTTCCCTAGCAGACCCTAAAGAACTAGTCTTCTCCCCCCATTCTGAATTTTTATTTTTTTTAGGTTTTTACAAAATGAAGACTGCCTGTGAACTAAACCATGGTCTAATGCTACACGCTTTGATCACTAAACGTAATAATGACACACTACCGAGTGAAATAGTATCAGTAATCAGAGAAAGATTGGACGGAGTAAGAAAAGAATCCAGATGCGAAGATAATAAGTTACAATTTGGTAAGGGAAAATCAAAATCCGCAGCGAAAAGAAGAGCACGACACCTAGAAAGATGTCACAAATGCGGAAAATGGTCACATGGAGGTAAATGTTCAAATAATCAAACCTATTCAAACACTGAATTTGTTACTTTATGCAGAGACGGACCGTTCATATGTTTAGAAGAAAAAACACTGAATGCTCGAGGTTACGCCTATGTAGCCATGGAAAACCAATTAAACCGACTATCTTATGAATGGGATAGATCATATAACTAAGAAATCTATTTCACAGGTATGTTTGTACAGTTTTTATTTTTTTATTTTTATTTTTAACCTTTTGATAATAAACGCTAATTTGTTCGCTATAAAGTATTAAATTGGTATTGAATAAAATTAGATTTGGCGACCGAAATTATTGATATCATTCAAAAATTTATTACATCACTGTGAAATTTAACGTTTATTCTTAAGGTATAAATATCTTTAATCAATCAACCTAAAATATTTCAAAAATTCGTCATGAGTTAAATTAGGTCATGGAACCGAAATTACTTTACCGAAAAGAGGGGCGCATATTTTTGATAATATTTGATTGATTAAAGTGGAATAAAAAGCCAAAAAGATTTTTAATTTTATTTTTACCATGTTTTTAAAATTAATATATAAATCTTAAATTAATATTGTAAACTTTGTAAAATCAATATATTTAAAATTGTAAATATTTGAAAAATTAATATAAGTTTGGTGTGAATTTATAATATGAATTTTTAAATTAAGTTTGATGTGAATTTTTAATTTTTAAAATATGAATTTTATTGTTATGCATTTTAAATTGTAAGTTTGGAGTGAATTTTTAATATTAATTTTGAATTTTATATTTAAATTGTGTGAATTTAAAAACAAAAATTTACTTTATCTCATTAAGTTAAAAATATGATTTTTAAAATTCGTCGTAAGTTGAAGACTAGGTCTTTGAACCGAAATTGCTTTACCCAAGGGAGGGACGAGAACTTTTATTATCATTATTTTTAATCTTATTGAATTAAAGTATGCCAAAAACATTAAAAAAAAACCCCAAAAATCTTAGCTTTTAAAACAATCGCTACAAAAAGACAAATTTTAAAATTTTGTCGAAGGACGAACTAGGACATCTGAAATGTCCCGTTCTTATTGATTAAAAACGTTCCATATTAATTGATTTCGTTGCGAGGTTTTGACCTCTATATGAGACGTTTTTCAAAGACTGCATTCATTTTTAAAACAAACCATAACCTTTATTTCATAAATAAAGGTTTAAAAAGCTTTACGTAGATTATCAAATAATGATAATCTAAAATATCCTGTTTACACACGACCATTACATAATGGTTTACAATACAAATATGTTACATCGAAATCAGTTTCTTGAATGCAGTTTTTACACAATAACATACAAACATGGACTCCAAATCTTGTCCTTATTTTAGTATGCAACAGCGGAAGCTCTTAATATTCACCTGAGAATAAACATGCTTTAAACGTCAACAAAAATGTTGGTGAGTTATAGGTTTAACCTATATATATCAAATCGTAACAATAGACCACAAGATTTCATATTTCAATACACATCCCATACATAGAGATAAAAATCATTCATATGGTGAACACCTGGTAACCGACAATAACAAGATGCATATATAAGAATATCCCCATCATTCCGGGACACCCTTCGGATATGATATAAATTTCGAAGTACTAAAGCATCCGGTACTTTGGATGGGGTTTGTTAGGCCCAATAGATCTATCTTTAGGATTCGCGTCAATTAGGGTGTCTGTTCCCTAATTCTTAGATTACCAGACTTAATAAAAAGGGGCATATTCGATTTCGATAATTCAACCATAGAATGTAGTTTCACGTACTTGTGTCTATTTTGTAAATCATTTATAAAACCTGCATGTATTCTCATCCCAAAAATATTAGATTTTAAAAGTGGGACTATAACTCACTTTCACAGATTTTTACTTCGTCGGGAAGTAAGACTTGGCCACTGGTTGATTCACGAACCTATAACAATATATACATATATATCAAAGTATGTTCAAAATATATTTACAACACTTTTAATATATTTTGATGTTTTAAGTTTATTAAGTCAGCTGTCCTCGTTAGTAACCTACAACTAGTTGTCCACAGTTAGATGTACAGAAATAAATCAATAAATATTATCTTGAATCAATCCACGACCCAGTGTATACGTATCTCAGTATTGATCACAACTCAAACTATATATATTTTGGAATCAACCTCAACCCTGTATAGCTAACTCCAACATTCACATATAGAGTGTCTATGGTTGTTCCGAAATATATATAGATGTGTCGACATGATAGGTCGAAACATTGTATACGTGTCTATGGTATCTCAAGATTACATAATATATAATACAAGTTGATTAAGTTATGGTTGGAATAGATTTGTTACCAATTTTCACGTAGCTAAAATGAGAAAAATTATCCAATCTTGTTTTACCCATAACTTCTTCATTTTATATCCGTTTTGAGTGAATCAAATTGCTATGGTTTCATATTGAACTCTATTTTATGAATCTAAACAAAAAAAGTATAGGTTTCTAGTCGGAAAAATAAGTTACAAGTCGTTTTTGTAAAGGTAGTCATTTCAGTCGAAAGAACGACGTCTAGATGACCATTTTAGAAAACATACTTCCACTTTGAGTTTAACCATAATTTTTGGATATAGTTTCATGTTCATAATAAAAATCATTTTCTCAGAATAACAACTTTTAAATCAAAGTTTATCATAGTTTTTAATTAACTAACCCAAAACAGCCCGCGGTGTTACTACGACGGCGTAAATCCGGTTTTACGGTGTTTTTCGTGTTTCCAGGTTTTAAATCATTAAGTTAGCATATCATATAGATATAGAACATGTGTTTAGTTGATTTTAAAAGTCAAGTTAGAAGGATTAACTTTTGTTTGCGAACAAGTTTAGAATTAACTAAACTATGTTCTAGTGATTACAAGTTTAAACCTTCGAATAAGATAGCTTTATATGTATGAATCGAATGATGTTATGAACATCATTACTACCTTAAGTTCCTTGGATGAACCTACTGGAAAAGAGAAAAATGGATCTAGCTTCAATGGATCCTTGGATGGCTCAAAGTTCTTGAAGCAAAATCATGACACGAAAACAAGTTCAAGTAAGATCATCACTTGAAATAAGATTGTTATAGTTATAGAAATTGAACCAAAGTTTAAATATGATTTTTACCTTGTATTAGAATGATAACCTACTGTAAGAAACAAAGATTTCTTGAGGTTGGATGATCACCTTACAAGATTGGAAGTGAGCTAGCAAACTTGAAAGTATTCTTGATTTTATGAAACTAGAACTTTTGGAATTTATGAAGAACACTTAGAACTTGAAGATAGAACTTGAGAGAGTTCAATTAGATGAAGAAAATTGAAGAATGAAAGTGTTTGTAGGTGTTTTTGGTCGTTGGTGTATGGATTAGATATAAAGGATATGTAATTTTGTTTTCATGTAAATAAGTCATGAATGATTACTCATATTTTTGTAATCTTATGAGATATTTCATGCTAGTTGCCAAATGATGGTTCCCACATGTGTTAGGTGACTCACATGGGCTGCTAAGAGCTGATCATTGGAGTGTATATACCAATAGTACATACATCTAAAAGCTGTGTATTGTACGAGTACGAATACGGGTGCATACGAGTAGAATTGTTGATGAAACTGAACGAGAATGTAATTGTAAGCATTTTTGTTAAGTAGAAGTATTTTGATAAGTGTATTGAAGTCTTTCAAAAGTGTATAAATACATATTAAAACACTACATGTATATACATTTTAACTGAGTCGTTAAGTCATCGTTAGTCGTTACATGTAAGTGTTGTTTTGAAACCTTTAGGTTAACGATCTTGTTAAATGTTGTTAACCCAATGTTTATAATAACAAAAGAGATTTTAAATTATTATATTATCATGATATTATGATGTACGAATATCTCTTAATATGATATATATACATTAAATGTCGTTACAACGATAAACGTTACATATATGTCTCGTTTCAAAATCATTAAGTTAGTAGTCTTGTTTTTACATATGTAGTTCATTGTTAATATAATTAATGATATGTTTACTTATCATAATATCATGTTAACTATATATATAACCATATATATGTCATCATATAGTTTTTTTTACAAGTTTTAACGTTCGTGAATCACCGGTCAACTTGGGTGGTCAATTGTCTATATGAAACCTATTTCAATTAATCAAGTCTTAACAAGTTTGATTGCTTAACATGTTGGAAACATTTAATCATGTAAACATCAATCTAAATTAATATATATAAACATGGAAAAGTTCGGGTCACTACAGTACCTACCCGTTAAATAAATTTCGTCCCGAAATTTTAAGCTGTTGAAGGTGTTGACGAATCTTCTGGAAATAGATGCGGGTATTTCTTCTTCATCTGATCTTCACGCTCCCAGGTGAACTCGGGTCCTCTACGAGCATTCCATCGAACCTTAACAATTGGTATCTTGTTTTGCTTAAGTCTTTTAACCTCACGATCCATTATTTCGACGGGTTCTTCGATGAATTGAAGTTTTTCGTTGATTTGGATTTCATCTAACGGAATAGTGAGATCTTCTTTAGCAAAACATTTCTTTAAATTCGAGACGTGGAAAGTGTTATGTACAGCCGCGAGTTGTTGAGGTAACTCTAGTCGGTAAGCTACTGGTCCGACACGATCAATAATCTTGAATGGTCCAATATACCTTGGATTTAATTTCCCTCGTTTACCAAATCGAACAACGCCTTTCCAAGGTGCAACTTTAAGCATGACCATCTCTCCAATTTCAAATTCTATATCTTTTCTTTTAATGTCAGCGTAGCTCTTTTGTCGACTTTGGGCGGTTTTCAACCGTTGTTGAATTTGGATGATCTTCTCGGTAGTTTCTTGTATAATCTCCGGACCCGTAATCTGTCTATCCCCCACTTCACTCCAACAAATCGGAGACCTGCACTTTCTACCATAAAATGCTTCAAACGGCGCCATCTCAATGCTTGAATGGTAGCTGTTGTTGTAGGAAAATTCTGCTAACGGTAGATGTCGATCCCAACTGTTTCCGAAATCAATAACACATGCTCGTAGCATGTCTTCAAGCGTTTGTATCGTCCTTTCGCTCTGCCCATCAGTTTGTGGATGATAGGCAGTACTCATGTCTAGACGAGTTCCTAATGCTTGCTGTAATGTCTGCCAGAATCTTGAAATAAATCTGCCATCCCTATCAGAGATAATAGAGATTGGTATTCCATGTCTGGAGACGACTTCCTTCAAATACAGTCGTGCTAACTTCTCCATCTTGTCATCTTCTCTTATTGGCAGGAAGTGTGCTGATTTGGTGAGACGATCAACTATTACCCAAATAGTATCAAAACCACTTGCAGTCCTTGGCAATTTAGTGATGAAATCCATGGTAATGTTTTCCCATTTCCATTCCGGGATTTCGGGTTGTTGAAGTAGACCTGATGGTTTCTGATGCTCAGCTTTGACCTTAGAACACGTCAAACATTCTCCTACGTATTTAGCAGCATCGGCTTTCATACCCGGCCACCAAAAATGTTTCTTGAGATCCTTGTACATCTTCCCCGTTCCAGGATGTATTGAGTATCTGGTTTTATGAGCTTCTCTAAGTACCATTTCTCTCATATCTCCAAATTTTGGTACCCAAATCCTTTCAGCCCTATACCGGGTTCCGTCTTCCCGAATATTAAGATGCTTCTCCGATCCTTTGGGTATTTCATCCTTTAAATTTCCCTCTTTTAAAACTCCTTGTTGCGCCTCCTTTATTTGAGTAGTAATGTTATTATGAATCATTATATTCATAGATTTTACTCGAATGGGTTCTCTATCCTTCCTGCTCAAGGCATCGGCTACCACATTTGCCTTCCCCGGGTGGTAACGAATCTCAAAATCGTAATCATTCAATAATTCAATCCACCTACGCTGCCTCATATTCAGTTGTTTCTGATTAAATATGTGTTGAAGACTTTTGTGGTCGGTATATATAATACTTTTGACCCCATATAAGTAGTGCCTCCAAGTCTTTAATGCAAAAACAACCGCGCCTAATTCCAAATCATGCGTCGTATAATTTTGTTCGTGAATCTTCAATTGTCTAGACGCATAAGCAATCACCTTCGTTCGTTGCATTAATACACAACCGAGACCTTGCTTTGATGCGTCACAATAAATCACAAAATCATCATTCCCTTCAGGCAATGACAATATAGGTGCCGTAGTTAGCTTTTTCTTCAATAACTGAAACGCTTTCTCTTGTTCATCATTCCATTCAAATTTCTTCCCTTTATGCGTTAATGCAGTCATGGGTTTTGCTATTCTGGAAAAGTCTTGGATGAACCTTCTGTAGTAACCAGCTAGTCCTAAAAACTGGCGTATGTGTTTCGGAGTTTTCGGGGTTTCCCACTTTTCAACAGTTTCTATCTTTGCCGGATCCACTTTAATACCTTCTTTGTTCACTATGTGACCGAGGAATTGAACTTCTTCCAACCAAAATGCACACTTTGAAAACTTAGCATACAATTCTTCCTTCCTCAATACTTCTAACACCTTTCTCAAATGTTCACCGTGTTCTTGGTCATTCTTTGAGTAAATAAGTATGTCATCAATGAAAACAATGACAAACTTGTCAAGGTATGGTCCACACACTCGGTTCATAAGGTCCATGAACACAGCTGGTGCATTAGTTAAACCAAACGGCATGACCATAAACTCGTAATGACCGTAACGTGTTCTGAAAGCAGTCTTTGGAATATCATCTTCTTTCACCCGCATTTGATGATACCCGGAACGTAAGTCAATCTTTGAATAAACAGACGAGCCTTGTAGTTGATCAAATAAGTCGTCGATTCTCGGTAGGGGGTAGCGGTTCTTGATGGTAAGTTTGTTCAACTCTCGGTAGTCGATACACAACCTGAATGTACCATCTTTCTTCTTGACAAACAAAACAGGAGCTCCCCACGGTGATGTGCTTGGTCGAATGAAACCATGCTCTAAAAGTTCTTGTAATTGGCTTTGCAGTTCTTTCATCTCACTGGGTGCGAGTCTGTAAGGAGCACGAGCTATTGGTGCAGCTCCTGGTACAAGATCTATTTGAAATTCAACGGATCGCTGTGGGGGTAATCCCGGTAATTCTTTCGGAAATACATCGGGAAATTCTTTTGCAATGGGAACATCATTGATGCTCTTTTCTTCAGTTTGTACTTTCTCGACGTGTGCTAGAACAGCATAGCAACCTTTTCTTATTAGTTTTTGTGCCTTCAAATTACTAATAAGATGTAGCTTCGTGTTGCCCTTTTCTCCGTACACCATTAAGGGTTTTCCTTTTTCTCGTATAATGCGAATTGCATTTTTGTAACAAACGATCTCTGCTTTCACTTCTTTCAACCAGTCCATACCGATTATCACATCAAAACTCCCTAACTCTACTGGTATCAAATCAATCTTAAATGTTTCGCTAACCAGTTTAATTTCTCGATTCCGACATATATTATCTGCTGAAATTAATTTACCATTTGCTAATTCGAGTAAAAATTTACTATCCAAAGGCGTCAATGGACAACTTAATTTAGCACAAAAATCTCTACTCATATAGCTTCTATCCGCACCCGAATCAAATAAAACGTAAGCAGATTTATTGTCAATAAGAAACGTACCCGTAACAAGCTCCGGGTCTTCCTGTGCCTCTACCGCATTAATATTGAAAACTCTTCCACGGCCTTGTCCATTCGTGTTCTCCTGGTTCGGGCAATTTCTAATAATGTGGCCTGGTTTTCCACATTTATAACAAACTACATTGGCATAACTTGCTCCGACACTACTTGCTCCGCCATTACTCGTTCCGACACCATTTGTTCCTTTCGTTCTATTAACCCCTGGTCCGTAGACCTCACACTTCGCCGCGCTATGACCATTTCTTTTACACTTGTTGCAAAATTTGGTGCAGAACCCCGAGTGATTCTTTTCACACCTTTGGCATAGTTGCTTCTGATTGTTGTTGTTGTTGCGATTATTATTGTTGTTGGGATGATTGTTGTAGTTGCTGTTGTTGTTGTTGTTGTTGTTGTTATTGGGCCGTTTGTTGTAGTTGCGATTGATGTTGCGATTGTTGGGATAATTGTTGCGATTATTGTTGTAATTGCTGTTGTTGTTGTATTGGTGATTCTTATCACCGTTTTCCTCCCACTTTCTTTTGACTTGCTTCACATTGGCCTCTTCAGCAGTCTGTTCTTTAATTCTTTCTTCAATCTGGTTCACTAGTTTGTGAGCCATTCTACATGCCTGTTGTATGGAGGCGGGCTCGTGTGAACTTATATCTTCTTGGATTCTTTCCGGTAATCCTTTCACAAACGCGTCGATCTTCTCTTCCTCATCTTCGAATGCTCCCGGACACAATAGGCACAATTCTGTGAATCATCTTTCGTACGTGGTAATATCAAATCCTTGGGTTCGTAACCCTCTAAGTTCTGTCTTGAGCTTATTGACCTCGGTTCTGGGACGGTACTTCTCGTTCATCAAGTGCTTGAATGCTGACCACGGTAGTGCGTACGCATCATCTTGTCCCACTTGCTCTAGATAGGTATTCCACCATGTTAACGCAGAACCTGTGAAGGTATGCGTAGCGTACTTCACTTTGTCCTCTTCAGTACACTTACTTATGGCAAACACCGATTCAACCTTCTCGGTCCACCGTTTCAATCCGATCGGTCCTTCGGTTCCATCAAATTCCAAAGGTTTGCAGGCAGTGAATTCTTTGTAGGTGCATCCTACACGATTTCCTGTACTGCTAGATCCAAGGTTATTGTTGGTATGTAGCGCAGCCTGTACTGCGGCTATGTTTGAAGCTAGAAAAGTACGGAATTCCTCTTCATTCATATTCACGGTGTGTCGAGTAGTCGGTGCCATTTCCTTCAAAATAGTTAAATGGAACAAGTTAATCATACAGAATATTAAGAGTAGTTAATAGTATTTCGTAGCATAATATGAACTCATTTATAAAAGCTTTTTCTTCATATTAGCGTTTTATAAGTTTAAATTCGGGTAGTACCTACCCGTTAAGTTCATACTTAGTAGCTAATATACAATTCAACTACTACAATTCTATATGAAAAACTGATTATAATAATATTTCGCGTTCAAACTTTTATACAATATTTTACAAACTTACAATACCGCTTATTTTACATAAAGCATGAAATATAGCACACAATAACTTTGATACAAGATACTTGTGAAGACAATTCTAGCTAGTACACAAGTCGTTCAGCAAAGGCAATAAAGACACGTAATTCATACGTCCAGAAACAAGTCATGCATTCTGGTTTTACTAGGACTACTTCCCATCCTTGGTCTTGTGCAACATAACCGTTATGGCCGTTGATAAGACAGCGTGTTGTAACGTCGTCAAAGGGACGAGGGTTACGTAATGTCCAACAGTCTCGTAATAACCTAAAAACCTCATTTCTTATCCCAATTACCGACTCCGTCACTTGTGGGAATGTTTTGTTTAATAGTTGTAGCCCGATGTTCTTGTTCTCACTTTGGTGAGAAGCGAACATTACTAATCCGTAAGCATAACATGCTTCTTTATGTTGCATGTTAGCCGCTTTTTCTAAATCACGAAGTCCAATATTCGGATATATTGAGTCAAAATAATTTCTTAACCCGTTGCGTAAAATAGCATTTGGGTTCCCCGCAATATATGCGTCAAAGTAAACACATCGTAATTTATGGGTTTCCCAATGTGATATCCCCCATCTTTCAAACGAAAGTCTCTTATAAACCAAGACATTCTTGGAACGTTCTTCGAATGTCTTACAAACTGATCTCGCCTTAAATAGTTGTGCCGAAGAATTCTGGCCGACTCTAGACAAGATTTCATCAATCATGTCTCCGGGTAGGTCTCTTAAAATATTGGGTTGTCTATCCATTTTGTGTTTTTAAACTGTAAAATAGACAAGAGTTAGATTCATAAAAAAAAATACTTATTAATACAAGCAATTTTTACATATATCATAAAGCATAAGAACACTATATTCCATATATTACACCACACGAATACAACTATCTTATTCCGACTCGCTCGTTTCTTCTTCTTCGGTTTTGGTTCGTTTTGCCAAGTTTCTAGGGATATATGATGTTCCCCTAATACGAGCCGTCGTTGTCCACATTGGTTTAGAAAAACCTGGTGGTTTAGAGGTTCCCGGGTCATTGTTACAACTTAAGGACTTCGGGGGTTGACGATACATATAAAGTTCATCGGGGTTGGAATTAGATTTCTCTATTTTTATGCCCTTTCCCTTATTATTTTCTTTTGCCTTTTTAAATTCAGTTGGGGTAATTTCTATAACATCATCGGAATTCTCGTCGAAATCCGATTCATCGGAGAATTGGTAATCCTCCCAATATTTTGCTTCCTTGGCGGAAACACCATTGACCATAATTAACTTTGGTCGGTTGGTTGAGGATTTTCTTTTACTTAACCGTTTTATTATTTCCCCCACCGGTTCTATTTCTTCATCCGGTTCCGATTCTTCTTCCGGTTCCGATTCTTCTTCCGGTTCCGACTCTTCTTCCGGTTCCTCTTCGGGAACTTGTGAATCAGTCCACAAATCATTCCAATTTACATTTGACTCTTCATTATTATTAGGTGAGTCAATGGGACTTGTTCTAGAGGTAGACATCTATCACATAATATCAAACACGTTAAGAGATTAATATATTACATAATATTCATATGGTAAAAATATATAGTTTCCAACAAAAATGTTAAGCAATCATTTTTAAAGAAAACACGGTCGAAGTCCAGACTCACTAATGCATCCTAACAAACTCGATAAGACACACTAATGCAAATTTTCTGGTTCTCTAAGACCAACGCTCGGATACCAACTGAAATGTCCCGTTCTTATTGATTAAAAACGTTCCATATTAATTGATTTCGTTGCGAGGTTTTGACCTCTATATGAGACGTTTTTCAAAGACTGCATTCATTTTTAAAACAAACCATAACCTTTATTTCATAAATAAAGGTTTAAAAAGCTTTACGTAGATTATCAAATAATGATAATCTAAAATATCCTGTTTACACACGACCATTACATAATGGTTTACAATACAAATATGTTACATCGAAATCAGTTTCTTGAATGCAGTTTTTACACAATAACATACAAACATGGACTCCAAATCTTGTCCTTATTTTAGTATGCAACAGCGGAAGCTCTTAATATTCACCTGAGAATAAACATGCTTTAAACGTCAACAAAAATGTTGGTGAGTTATAGGTTTAACCTATATATATCAAATCGTAACAATAGACCACAAGATTTCATATTTCAATACACATCCCATACATAGAGATAAAAATCATTCATATGGTGAACACCTGGTAACCGACAATAACAAGATGCATATATAAGAATATCCCCATCATTCCGGGACACCCTTCGGATATGATATAAATTTCGAAGTACTAAAGCATCCGGTACTTTGGATGGGGTTTGTTAGGCCCAATAGATCTATCTTTAGGATTCGCGTCAATTAGGGTGTCTGTTCCCTAATTCTTAGATTACCAGACTTAATAAAAAGGGGCATATTCGATTTCGATAATTCAACCATAGAATGTAGTTTCACGTACTTGTGTCTATTTTGTAAATCATTTATAAAACCTGCATGTATTCTCATCCCAAAAATATTAGATTTTAAAAGTGGGACTATAACTCACTTTCACAGATTTTTACTTCGTCGGGAAGTAAGACTTGGCCACTGGTTGATTCACGAACCTATAACAATATATACATATATATCAAAGTATGTTCAAAATATATTTACAACACTTTTAATATATTTTGATGTTTTAAGTTTATTAAGTCAGCTGTCCTCGTTAGTAACCTACAACTAGTTGTCCACAGTTAGATGTACAGAAATAAATCAATAAATATTATCTTGAATCAATCCACGACCCAGTGTATACGTATCTCAGTATTGATCACAACTCAAACTATATATATTTTGGAATCAACCTCAACCCTGTATAGCTAACTCCAACATTCACATATAGAGTGTCTATGGTTGTTCCGAAATATATATAGATGTGTCGACATGATAGGTCGAAACATTGTATACGTGTCTATGGTATCTCAAGATTACATAATATATAATACAAGTTGATTAAGTTATGGTTGGAATAGATTTGTTACCAATTTTCACGTAGCTAAAATGAGAAAAATTATCCAATCTTGTTTTACCCATAACTTCTTCATTTTATATCCGTTTTGAGTGAATCAAATTGCTATGGTTTCATATTGAACTCTATTTTATGAATCTAAACAAAAAAAGTATAGGTTTCTAGTCGGAAAAATAAGTTACAAGTCGTTTTTGTAAAGGTAGTCATTTTAGTCGAAAGAACGACGTCTAGATGACCATTTTAGAAAACATACTTCCACTTTGAGTTTAACCATAATTTTTGGATATAGTTTCATGTTCATAATAAAAATCATTTTCTCAGAATAACAACTTTTAAATCAAAGTTTATCATAGTTTTTAATTAACTAACCCAAAACAGCCCGCGGTGTTACTACGACGGCGTAAATCCGGTTTTACGGTGTTTTTCGTGTTTCCAGGTTTTAAATCATTAAGTTAGCATATCATATAGATATAGAACATGTGTTTAGTTGATTTTAAAAGTCAAGTTAGAAGGATTAACTTTTGTTTGCGAACAAGTTTAGAATTAACTAAACTATGTTCTAGTGATTACAAGTTTAAACCTTCGAATAAGATAGCTTTATATGTATGAATCGAATGATGTTATGAACATCATTACTACCTTAAGTTCCTTGGATGAACCTACTGGAAAAGAGAAAAATGGATCTAGCTTCAATGGATCCTTGGATGGCTCAAAGTTCTTGAAGCAAAATCATGACACGAAAACAAGTTCAAGTAAGATCATCACTTGAAATAAGATTGTTATAGTTATAGAAATTGAACCAAAGTTTAAATATGATTTTTACCTTGTATTAGAATGATAACCTACTGTAAGAAACAAAGATTTCTTGAGGTTGGATGATCACCTTACAAGATTGGAAGTGAGCTAGCAAACTTGAAAGTATTCTTGATTTTATGAAACTAGAACTTTTGGAATTTATGAAGAACACTTAGAACTTGAAGATAGAACTTGAGAGAGTTCAATTAGATGAAGAAAATTGAAGAATGAAAGTGTTTGTAGGTGTTTTTGGTCGTTGGTGTATGGATTAGATATAAAGGATATGTAATTTTGTTTTCATGTAAATAAGTCATGAATGATTACTCATATTTTTGTAATCTTATGAGATATTTCATGCTAGTTGCCAAATGATGGTTCCCACATGTGTTAGGTGACTCACATGGGCTGCTAAGAGCTGATCATTGGAGTGTATATACCAATAGTACATACATCTAAAAGCTGTGTATTGTACGAGTACGAATACGGGTGCATACGAGTAGAATTGTTGATGAAACTGAACGAGAATGTAATTGTAAGCATTTTTGTTAAGTAGAAGTATTTTGATAAGTGTATTGAAGTCTTTCAAAAGTGTATAAATACATATTAAAACACTACATGTATATACATTTTAACTGAGTCGTTAAGTCATCGTTAGTCGTTACATGTAAGTGTTGTTTTGAAACCTTTAGGTTAACGATCTTGTTAAATGTTGTTAACCCAATGTTTATAATAACAAAAGAGATTTTAAATTATTATATTATCATGATATTATGATGTACGAATATCTCTTAATATGATATATATACATTAAATGTCGTTACAACGATAAACGTTACATATATGTCTCGTTTCAAAATCATTAAGTTAGTAGTCTTGTTTTTACATATGTAGTTCATTGTTAATATAATTAATGATATGTTTACTTATCATAATATCATGTTAACTATATATATAACCATATATATGTCATCATATAGTTTTTTTTACAAGTTTTAACGTTCGTGAATCACCGGTCAACTTGGGTGGTCAATTGTCTATATGAAACCTATTTCAATTAATCAAGTCTTAACAAGTTTGATTGCTTAACATGTTGGAAACATTTAATCATGTAAACATCAATCTAAATTAATATATATAAACATGGAAAAGTTCGGGTCACTACAACATCGATCCGAAACGACCTCGTCCTAAATAACAAGGGAAACAAAATTTTAAAATTAATTACTTAATTGTTTTAATTAGTAAAATCAGATGTAAAAAAAAAAATACAAACTCCGCGACTCGCGGAGTTTGAAGGTTCAAACACCGCGACTCGCGGAGGGACCGAATTACAGAAAAAAATAAAGGAGCTGGAACAGCTCAGTCCACACAACACCCACAAAACATACTGCGAAAAAACCCAAAAATATCACACAAAAATTGAATTTTTTCACCATTAATCATCAAATCTTTTACTAAAATCATGTTGAGAAGGATGCTATCAAGGAATTACTCAAGAAAAACGGTAAATTTCTACACCTAAACACCATTTAATTACGAAAATTAGTGTTCTTGAGCAATTTTATACCTAATTCGATTTTGATGCTTTTTAGTGTAATTATGCTTAAATTGCTTATGTATTATGCTTATATAACCTAGATTGATGCTATTTAACATGATTAGAAGCCTTAAACTTCAAATTTTGAGTAATCTAGGGTTTGTGTTCTTGAGCAATTTGGGGCTTTTTGATATAAACAGGTTATGGCCGATTTTTGTCATGAATTGTTGCTAAATTAAGTAGTGTAACATGTTTAGGTAGTTAAATGATCCAAACTTTGAGCCTAAACATGATTTTGAGAATTAAAGTGGACTTTTTCAAGTCTAAAATTCATGAACTTGATTTTTGAGAGATAATGCCATTTGAAACTTGTTTAATTGCTAGTAATGATTATTTTGACATGTTATTTGAGTTGAATGCTTATGAACTTGGCGAACATTTTCGTATATGCTTATTTGAAAAAGTGTAGATTTGATGAAAATATGAAAATGAGCTTAAGTTTGATATAAATTGATCATGTCATTGTAATTATTTTGATTGATGATTTTGTTGACACTAATGCATATTTGGATGCACAAAAAATTGTGTTTGATGTGTTTTGCAGACTGAAAGGGGTGAATCTTCATCCCAAGCTCGCAATGCTCCTGCTGAGAATGCGGAACAACAGGAGGTGGATAACTACTACAAACAAGATATACCTCATCCAGTCATGACATTTTCTGATATGCACTTGGAAGATTTGCACCCGAACCTGAGATTTGACAGACTTTGGATAGATTATCCAAAATACCAAAGGGGTTTGCATACTCTTCATTCTAAAGTTGTTGAGGTACCTAGAGTCATAGAATGGGGACCATTAGAAGCTGTAGAATTGGCCAGGCCAATTAGGGAATTACTTGCACAGAGGTATGGTAATTCTACTTTTAACGACTGGGTACGTTTATTCACCATGCGTAGACCTGTATATAAAGTATGGTGTGAAGAATTGTTGTGTAGTATAGAATTAAATGATCGGGTAGCTAGTTTAACCGATCGATCTTTTATTAGATTTTTGTTAGGAGGTTCGATGCTCCACATGTCTTTACTAGACATGGCTAGGGCTTTACGTATATATACGCCTGAGGAGTTAGCATCTGCCGATTGTAGAGGATTGATACTAAATGGTAGAAAGATAGATGAAAATTTTGATACACATGGTGTATGGAGTCAAATGACAAGCCATCACCGATTCAAAGGGGGAAATTACTCTTATTTGGATATAGATAGAGCTGAATTAAGAGTAATTCATAGGTTTTTAGCTAATTCGATTACACAAAGAGGTAAGAACAAGGAAAAGGTAAATGAACAGGATTTGTTTTACCATATGTGTATTCGAGACCCACAAAGCGCTGTAAGTATACCTTATTGTGTGGGTTATTATTTATCAGCTATGATTAGGGGGATGAGACCGCATAGCATAATAGGAGGTGGTATATTTATTACTTTGATTGCTGAATATCTCGGTGTGGATATAAGTCGGGGGCGATTATTAGTCGAAGAACCAGAACCCCGCGATACAATAGGTTTAAATGTATACCATGGTGCGAAAGTTTTGAAGAGGCGAAATAACGCCGCAGTACAATACCATGGTAGACATCCACAGGTTGAGAGAAACCAACAGCAAGGTAATGTAGGAGGGGGAAATGAAATGCAAGAAATGCAAAGGTTTATAGCTTCACAGGAGTACGAAAATGCTAGACATAGAGCATTTGAAGATTGGCAAGTTCATCAAAACCAAATCATAGCTTATTGCCAACATATAGGTAGAAACTATATTCCTACTCCATCGCCCATATTCCCTCCCTGGTCTATAGAGATTCAACCACCGTATCCTACGTATAACCCAGCCGAAGCATTTTATAGCACCTATGGTTATGCATGAAACCCCTACTGGTATCAGTATCATCCCTAGTCTACTTAGTTTTATTTATTTTGTAATTTGTAATGTTGATACGTTTAATACTTATTTAATATTGTAATAGTTTTTTTAATTTTCTAACTTTTATTCTTAGATTTTAATAATTTTTGAATGTGGAGTAATATACCAAATTTCAAAAATATGTATATATGTATGCAGTTTATCTTATGTACACAACAGGGTAAAACAACACATTTTCAAAGACTAGCATTAAGTTCAGCAAAAGCAACTAATTTTGACGACAAGATGCAACATATATGTGAAATAACAACAAGACGGAATGAACAAATGATGTGCACCATTTATCATTCAGCAAACAAACACAAATATGTTTGGAAACTTTGGTAAAATTTAATCATTTTCACACAAATCACCCTCAATAATTTAAATTGTTACTGATTTCTTGCAAATGAGGGCATTGCAAGATCTTAAGTGTGGGAAGGGGTTAAATTCTTTCGGATTTTAAAATTTTTACTTTATACACTTAGTTACCATTAGAAATACTAGTATAGTAGTAGTTGTATTAGAATCTAGTGCTCTCTGGTAATAAAGAATAGCCCTAGTCTTATATACTGACTACCCAATTCTAGTAAAATTTTTCAAAATTTTTAATTAAATGAACTCAAAATCATGTTTATACATATTTATGAATGATAAAACTAGATTTTAACACCGAAATTATTGTTACCTCGGAAAGGACATAAATTGATAAACAAACCAAAATGTTAAAATTCATTTAAAATGGAATAGAGGACAATAAAAAGGAAAATAAAAGCCAAGTGTGGGAAAATTCTTCAAGTTATTCAAAACATATGTCACATATTTTTGTACAAATAACTGAAAAAACTTTTGCTTTAGACTAAACTAAACTGTTTTACCCGATGAAAGAAAAGAAGAGATGGATCTACACGATGAATCAATTCCATCATTAAAAGGAAGTAAAGTCTTTCGAAAAAGACACGCGCTTCTTGATTTAGGTCAAGAAGTTGTCGTCCAGACCAGCTGTAGGTTGACGAAAAATCTAGAAAAGTCATCACTAAAATCAGCAGGAAATCCACGGACCTCAGCATTAAACAGGGTTGCCAAGTGGTCAGATTTATCCTAACCATGAGAAGGATTTATCTCGTACAATGGGGGGCACCGTGCAAATTAGCTGGATAAGACAAATGAATCAGATCCCCAGAAAGGATAATCTCCTTAAAGATTAAAAATCAGCTTTTAAGCCTGATATTACTCAATCCTAGAGATTGACCTTAAAGATTGAGAATTCAAACTCATGGAATTCAATGATATCTAAACTCGAGCTTGAACGAGAAAATATTTTGATAAAATTACAAACCGATTTGTTTTCTAAAAACCCATTTTCAATGCGTTCATTACCATTGAACGTAAAATCCTAGGAATTCACCTGGAATTCATTAGGTCACCTGAACCAAATCGGGTGTCAACCGTAAGAACGGTGGTTGCATAGCATGGTCAAGGACAGAACCTTGTGCCAGACCGAAAAATTATAAGGGTGAGCTTTACTATTGCTCCTACCAAGGATAGTAATTGCGTCCGACACGTTATAGACCATAATTAAAAGCATGTCAGGGGACATTGCCTTAACAGTTGCTTGTTCAACGCTTTCCTTTACAACCGGACGGTAGTTTACCGAAAGGTAATATACGGGACAAGTAAACTGGACGTGTTGCTTTCCAAATACAAGGTTAGCAAGTGGGTGACACAAAACCATAAGTTTTGAGCTAAAATTTTTAAATCTGAAACCCACCAAACCCACAAAAATATTTTGCAAACACCGGTGAAGGGTTATTCCGGAAAACTTATCTAGGGTAAAAGCTAGATTTAATTTTCAAAAGATCAAATGTTTTCATAAAGATCCAATTTCCTTAATGGATCTAAATTTTTATAGTCATGTGGGACTGTAAACCATATCGTTACTACCATTGTTTATACCGCCGTATAGAAATCACTGATGTACAAAGTGTGAAGAATAAAGAAGTGATTCTTGTATTTCAAGACTATATTGCTTGAGGACAAGCAACGCTCAAGTGTAGGAATATTTGAAAATGCTAAAAACGAACATATATTTCATAGCATTATTCCTCAAGAAAGACAAGCTTTTAGTTGCAATTGTTCTATGTACAAGTGATATTCGTTTAAATATTAAAAGGTAAAGACAAAAGACAGATTCGACGAATTGAAGACGCAAACGACCAAAAAGCTCAAAAGTACAAAATACAATCAAAGAGGTCCCAATTATTGATAAGAAACGTCTCGAAATTACAAGAGTACAAGATTCAAAACGCAAAGTACAAGATATTAAATTGTACGCAAGGACGTTCGAAAATCCGAAACCGGGACCAGAGTCAACTTTCAACGCTCGACGCAACGGACTAAAAATTACAAGTCAACTATGCACATGAATATAATATAATATATAAATAATTCTTAAAAATTATATATATATTATATTAATATTTAAAATCGTCGGCAAATAAAGAGCCAAGGATGAATGAGCTGTAAAAACGAACTCCGCGACTTGCGGAGTTCGAAGGCCAAATGTACCGCGAGTCGCGGAGATTACCTGGACGAAAATTCCTATAAAAGCAAACGAATTCTGATCATTTTCATAATCCATAATCTATCTCTCTCTCTCAATATATACGTAAATATATATATATAATTTATATTTTAATTTTAATTTTAAATCCTAATAATAAGGGTATGTTAGCAAATGTTGTAAGGGTGTAAGTCGAAATTCTGTCCGTATAACGCTACGCTATTTTTAATCATTGTAAGTTATGTTCAACCTTTTTAATTTAATGTCTCGTAGCTAAGTTATTATTATGCTTATTTAATCCGAAGTAATCATGATGTTGGGCTAATTACTAAAATTGGGTAATTGGGCTTTGTACCATAATTGGGGTTTGAACAAAAGAACGACACTTGTGGAAATTAGACTATGGGTTATTAATGGTGAAATGTCCCGTTCTTATTGATTAAAAACATTCCATATTAATTGATTTCGTTGCGATGTTTTGACCTCTATATGAGACGTTTTTCAAAGACTGTATTCATTTTTAAAACAAACCATAACCTTTATTTCATAAATAAAGGTTTAAAAAGCTTTACGTAGATTATCAAATAATGATAATCTAAAATATCCTGTTTACACACGACCATTACATAATGGTTTACAATACAAATATGTTACATCGAAATCAGTTTCTTGAATGCAGTTTTTACACAATATCATACAAACATGGACTCCAAATTTTGTCCTTATTTTAGTATGCAACAGCGGAAGCTCTTAGTATTCACCTGAGAATAAACATGCTTTAAACGTCAACAAAAATGTTGGTGAGTTATAGGTTTAACCTATATATATCAAATCGTAACAATAGACCACAAGATTTCATATTTCAATACACATCCCATACATAGAGATAAAAATCATTCATATGGTGAACACCTGGTAACCGACATTAACAAGATGCATATATAAGAATATCCCCATCATTCCGGGACAGCCTTCGGATATGATATAAATTTCGAAGTACTAAAGCATCCGATACTTTGGATGGGGTTTGTTAGGCCCAATAGATCTATCTTTAGGATTCGCGTCAATTAGGGTGTCTGTTCCCTAATTCTTAGATTACCAGACTTAATAATAAGGGGCATATTCGATTTCGATAATTCAACCATAGAATGTAGTTTCACGTACTTGTGTCTATTTTGTAAATCATTTAAAAAACCTGCATGTATTCTCATCCCAAAAATATAAGATTTTAAAAGTGGGACTATAACTCACTTTCACAGATTTTTACTTCGTCGGGAAGTAAGACTTGGCCACTGGTTGATTCACGAACCTATAACAATATATACATATATATCAAAGTATGTTCAAAATATATTTACAACACTTTTAATATATTTTGATGTTTTAAGTTTATTAAGTCAGCTGTCCTCGTTAGTAACCTACAACTAGTTGTCCACAGTTAGATGTACAGAAATAAATCGATAAATATTATCTTGAATCAATCCACGACCCAGTGTATACGTATCTCAGTATTGATCACAACTCAAACTATATATATTTTGGAATCAACCTCAACCCTGTATAGCTAACTCCAACATTCACATATAGAGTGTCTATGGTTGTTCCGAAATATATATAGATGTGTCGACATGATAGGTCGAAACATTGTATACGTCTCTATGGTATCTCAAGATTACATAATATACAATATAAGTTGATTAAGTTATGGTTGGAATAGATTTGTTACCAATTTTCACGTAGCTAAAATGAGAAAAATTATCCAATCTTGTTTTACCCATAACTTCTTCATTTTAAATCCGTTTTGAGTGAATCAAATTTCTATGGTTTCATATTGAACTCTATTTTATGAATCTAAACAGAAAAAGTATAGGTTTATAGTCAGAAAAATAAGTTACAAGTCGTTTTTGTAAAGGTAGTCACTTCAGTCGAAAGAACGACGTCTAGATGACCATTTTAGAAAACATACTTCCACTTTGAGTTTAACCATAATTTTTGGATATAGTTTCATGTTCATAATAAAAATCATTTTCTCAGAATAACAACTTTTAAATCAAAGTTTATCATAGTTTTTAATTAACTAACCCAAAACAGCCCGCGGTGTTACTACGACGGCGTAAATCCGGTTTTACGGTGTTTTTCGTGTTTCCAGGTTTTAAATCATTAAGTTAGCATATCATATAGATATAGAACATGTGTTTAGTTGATTTTAAAAGTCAAGTTAGAAGGATTAACTTTTGTTTGCGAACAAGTTTAGAATTAACTAAACTATGCTCTAGTGATTACAAGTTTAAACCTTCGAATAAGATAGCTTTATATGTATGAATCGAATGATGTTATGAACATCATTACTCCCTTAAGTTCCTTGGATAAACCTACTAGAAAAGAGAAAAATGGATTTAGCTTCAACGGATCCTTGGATGGCTCGAAGTTCTTGAAGCAGAATCATGACACGAAAACAAGTTCAAGTAAGATCATCACTTGAAATAAGATTGTTATAGTTATAGAAATTGAACCAAAGTTTGAATATAATTATTACCTTGTATTAGAATGATAACCTACTGTAAGAAACAAAGATTTCTTGAGGTTGGATGATCACCTTACAAGATTGGAAGTGAGCTAGCAAACTTGAAAGTATTCTTGATTTTATGAAACTAGAACTTTTGAAATTTATGAAGAACACTTAGAACTTGAAGATAGAACTTGAGAGAGATCAATTAGATGAAGAAAATTGAAGAATGAAAATGTTTGTAGGTGTTTTTGGTCGTTGGTGTATGGATTAGATATAAAGGATATGTAATTTTATTTTCATGTAAATAAGTCATGAATGATTACTCATATTTTTATAATTTTATGAGATATTTCATGCTAGTTGCCAAATGATGGTTCCCACATGTGTTAGGTGACTCACATGGGCTGCTAAGAGCTGATAATTGGAGTGTATATACCAATATTACATACATCTAAAAGCTGTGTATTGTACGAGTACGAATACGGGTGCATACGAGTAGAATTGTTGATGAAACTGAACGAGGATGTAATTGTAAGCATTTTTGTTAAGTAGAAATATTTTGATAAGTGTATTGAAGTCTTTAAAAAGTGTATAAATACATATTAAAACACTACATGTATATACATTTTAACTGAGTCGTTAAGTCATCGTTAGTCGTTACATGTAAGTGTTGTTTTGAAACCTTTAGGTTAACGATCTTGTTAAATGTTGTTAACCCAATGTTTATAATATCAAATGAGATTTTAAATTATTATATTATCATGATATTATCATGTATGAATATCTCTTAGTATGATATATATACATTAAATGTCTTTACAACGATAATCGTTACATATATGTCTCGTTTAAAAATCATTAAGTTAGTAGTCTTGTTTTTACATATGTAGTTCATTGTTAATATACTTATGGAGATACTTACTTATCATAATCTCATGTTAACCATATGTATATCCATATATATATATCATCATGTCGTTTTTACAAGTTTTAACGTTCGTGAATCGCCGGTCAACTTGGGTGGTCAATTGTCTATATGAAACATATTTCAATTAATCAAGTCTTAACAAGTTTGATTGCTTAACATGTTGGAAACATTTAATCATGTAAATATCAATCTCAATTAATATATATAAACATGGAAAAGTTCGGGTCACTACAGTACCTACCCGTTAAATAAATTTCGTCCCGAAATTTTAAGCTGTTGAAGGTGTTGACGAATCTTCTGGAAATAGATGCGGGTATTTCTTCTTCATCTGATCTTCACGCTCCCAGGTGAACTCGGGTCCTCTACGAGCATTCCATCGAACCTTAACAATTGGTATCTTGTTTTGCTTAAGTCTTTTAACCTCACGATCCATTATTTCGACGGGTTCTTCGATGAATTGAAGTTTTTTGTTGATTTGGATTTCATCTAACGGAATAGTGAGATCTTCTTTAGCAAAACATTTCTTCAAATTCGATACGTGGAAAGTGTTATGTACAGCCGCGAGTTGCTGAGGTAACTCAAGTCGGTATGCTACTGGTCCGACACGATCAATAATCTTGAATGGTCCAATATACCTTGGATTTAATTTCCCTCGTTTACCAAATCGAACAACGCCTTTCCAAGGTGCAACTTTAAGCATGACCATCTCTCCAATTTCAAATTCTATATCTTTTCTTTTAATGTCAGCGTAGCTCTTTTGTCGACTTTGGGCGGTTTTCAACCGTTGTTGAATTTGGATGATTTTCTCGGTAGTTTCTTGTATAATCTCCGGACCCGTAATCTGTCTATCCCCCACTTAACTCCAACAAATCGGAGACCTGCACTTTCTACCATAAAGTGCTTCAAACGGCGCCATCTCAATGCTTGAATGGTAGCTGTTGTTGTAGGAAAATTCTGCTAACGGTAGATGTCGATCCCAACTGTTTCCGAAATCAATAACACATGCTCGTAGCATGTCTTCAAGCGTTTGTATCATCCTTTCGCTCTGCCCATCAGTTTGTGGATGATAGGCAGTACTCATGTCTAGATGAGTTCCTAATGCTTGCTGTAATGTCTGCCAGAATCTTGAAATAAATCTGCCATCCTTATCAGAGATAATAGAGATTGGTATTCCATGTCTGGAGACGACTTCCTTCAAATACAGTCGTGCTATTTTCTCCATCTTGTCATCTTCTCTTATTGGCAGGAAGTGTGCTGATTTGGTGAGACGATCAACTATTACCCAAATAGTATCAAAACCACTTGCAGTCCTTGGCAATTTAGTGATGAAATCCATGGTAATGTTTTCCCATTTCCATTCCGGGATTTCAGGTTGTTGTAGTAGACCTGATGGTTTTTGATGTTTAGCTTTGACCTTAGAACACGTCAAACATTCTCCTACATATTTAGCAATATCGGCTTTCATACCTGGCCACCAAAAATGTTTCTTAAGATCCTTGTAGATCTTCCCCGTTCCAGGATGTATTGAGTATCTGGTTTTATGAGCTTCTCTAAGTACCATTTCTCTCATATCTCCAAATTTTGGTACCCAAATTCTTTCAGCCCTATACCGGGTTCCGTCTTCTCGAATATTAAGATGCTTCTCCGATCCTTTGGGTATTTCATCCTTTAAATTTCCCTCTTTTAAAACTCCTTGTTGCGCCTCCTTTATTTGAGTAGTAAGGTTAGTGTGAATCATTATATTCATAGATTTTACTCGAATGGGTTCTCTGTCCTTTCTGCTCAAGGCGTCGGCTACCACATTTGCCTTTCCCGGGTGGTAACGAATCTCAAAGTCATAATCATTCAACAATTCAATCCACCTACGCTGCCTCATATTCAGTTGTTTCTGATTAAATATGTGTTGAAGACTTTTGTGGTCGGTATATATAATACTTTTGACCCCATATAAGTAGTGCCTCCAAGTCTTTAATGCAAAAACAACCGCGCCTAATTTCAAATCATGCGTCGTATAATTTTGCTCGTGAATCTTCAATTGTCTAGACGCATAAGCAATCACCTTCGTTCGTTGCATTAATACACAACCGAGACCTTGCTTTGATGCGTCACAATAAATCACAAAATCATCATTCCCTTCAGGCAATGACAATATAGGTGCCGTAGTTAGCTTTTTCTTCAATAATTGAAACGCCTTCTCTTGTTCATCCTTCCATTCAAATTTCTTCCCTTTATGCGTTAATGCAGTCAAGGGTTTTGCTATTTTGGAGAAATCTTGGATGAATCTTCTGTAGTAACCAGCCAATCCTAAAAATTGACGTATATGCTTCGGAGTTTTTGGGGTTTCCCACTTTTCAACGGTTTTGATCTTTGCCGGGTCCACCTGGATACCTTCTTTGTTCACTATGTGACCGAGGAATTGAACTTCTTCCAACCAAAATGCACACTTTGAAAACTTAGCGTACAGTTTTTCTTTCCTCAATACTTCTAGCACTTTTCTCAAATGTTCTTCGTGCTCTTGATCATTCTTTGTGTAAATAAGTATGTCATCGATGAAAACAATGACAAACTTGTCAAGATATGGCCCACACACTCGGTTCATAAGGTCCATGAACACAGCTGGTGCATTAGTTAAACCAAACGACATGACCATAAACTCGTAATGACCGTAACGTGTTCTGAAAGCAGTCTTTGGAATATCATCTTCTTTCACCCGCATTTGATGATACCCGGAACGTAAGTCAATCTTTGAATAAACAGACGAGCCTTGTAGTTGATCAAATAAGTCGTCGATTCTCGGTAGTGGGTAGCGGTTCTTGATGGTAAGTTTGTTCAACTCTCGGTAGTCGATACACAACCTGAATGTACCATCTTTCTTCTTGACAAACAAAACAGGAGCTCCCCACGGTGATGTGCTTGGTCGAATGAAACCACGTTCTAATAGTTCTTGCAGTTGGCTTTGCAGTTCTTTCATCTCGCTGGGTTCGAGTCTATATGGAGCACGAGCTATTGGTGCAGCTCCTGGTACAAGATCTATTTGAAATTCAACAGATCGATGTGGAGGTAGTCCCGGTAATTCTTTCAGAAATACATCGGGAGATTCTTTTGCGACGGGAACATCATTGATGCTCTTTTCTTCAGTTTGTACTTTCTCGACGTGTGCTAGAACAGCATAGCAACCTTTTCTTATTAGTTTTTGTGCCTTCAAATTACTAATAAGATGTAGCTTCGTGTTGCCCTTTTCTCCGTACACCATTAAGGGTTTTCCTTTTTCTCGTATAATGCGAATTGCATTTTTGTAACAAACGATCTCTGCTTTCACTTCTTTCAACCAGTCCATACCGATTATCACATCAAAATCCCTAACTCTACTGGTATCAAATCAATCTTAAATGTTTCGCTAACCAGTTTAATTTCTCGATTTCGACATATATTATCTGCTGAAATTAATTTACCATTTGCTAATTCGAGTAAAAATTTACTATCCAAAGGCGTCAATGGACAACTTAATTTAGCACAAAAATCTCTACTCATATAGCTTCTATCCGCACCCGAATCAAATAAAACGTAAGCAGATTTATTGTCAATAAGAAACGTACCCGTAACAAGCTCCGGGTCTTCCTGTGCCTCTGCCGCATTAATATTGAAAACTCTTCCACGGCCTTGTCCATTCGTGTTCTCCTGGTTCGGGCAATTTCTAATAATGTTGCCCGGTTTTCCACATTTATAACAAACTACATTGGCATAACTTGCTCCGACACTACTTGCTCTGCCATTACTCATTCCGACACCATTTGTTCCTTTCGTTCTATTAACCCCTGGTCCGTAGACCTCACACTTCGCCGCGCTATGACCATTTCTTTTACACTTGTTGCAAAATTTGGTGCAGAACCCCGAGTGATACTTTTCACACCTTTGGCATAGCTGTTTCTGATTGTTGTTGTTGTTGTTGTTGCGGTTATTATTGTTGTTGGGATGATTGTTGTAGTTGTTGTTGTTGTTGTTGTTGTTGTTGTTGTTGTTGTTGTTGTTGTTGTTGTTGGGCCGTTTGTTGTAGTTGCGATTGATGTTGCGATTGTTGGGATAATTGTTGCGATTATTGTTGTAATTGCTGTTGTTGTTGTATTGGTGATTCTTATCACCGTTTTCCTCCCACTTTCTTTTGACTTGCTTCACATTGGCCTCTTCAGTAGTCTGTTCTTTAATTCTTTCTTCAATCTGGTTCACTAGTTTGTGAGCCATTCTACATGCCTGTTGTATGGAGGCGGGCTCGTGTGAACTTATATCTTCTTGGATTCTTTCCGGTAATCCTTTCACAAACGCGTCGATCTTCTCTTCCTCATCTTCGAATGCTCCCGGACACAATAGGCACAATTCTGTGAATCGTCTTTCGTACGTGGTAATATCAAATCCTTGGGTTCGTAACCCTCTAAGTTCTGTCTTGAGCTTATTGACCTCGGTTCTGGGACGGTACTTCTCGTTCATCAAGTGCTTGAATGCTGACCACGGTAGTGCATAAGCATCATCTTGTCCCACTTGCTCTAGATAGGTATTCCACCATGTTAACGCAGAACCTGTGAAGGTATGCGTAGCGTACTTCACTTTGTCCTCTTCAGTACACTTACTTATGGCAAACACCGATTCGACCTTTTCGGTCCACCGTTTCAATCCGATCGGTCCTTCGGTTCCATCAAATTCCAAAGGTTTGCAGGCAGTGAATTCTTTGTAGGTGCATCCTACACGATTTCCTGTACTGCTAGATCCAAGGTTATTGTTGGTATGTAGCGCAGCCTGTACTGCGGCTATGTTTGAAGCTAGAAAAGTACGGAATTCCTCTTCATTCATATTCACGGTGTGTCGAGTAGTCGGTGCCATTTCCTTCAAAATAGTCAAATGGAACAAGTTAATCATACAGAATATTAAGAGTAGTTAATAGTATTTCGTAGCATAATATGAACTCATTTATAAAAGCTTTTTCTTTATATTAGCGTTTTATAAGTTTAAATTCGGGTAGTACCTACCCGTTAAGTTCATACTTAGTAGCTAATATACAATTCAACTACTATAATTCTATATGAAAAACTGATTATAATAATATTTCGCGTTCAAACTTTTACACAATATTTTACAAACTTACAATACCGCTTATTTTACATATAGCATGAAATATAGCACACAATAAATTTGATACAAGATGGTTGTGAAGATAATTCCAGCTAGTACACAAGTCGTTCAGCAAAGGCAATAAAGACACGTAATTCATACGTCCAGAAACAAGTCATGCATTCTGGTTTTACTAGGATTACTTCCCATCCTTGGTCTTGTGGAACATAACCGTTATGGCCGTTAATAAGACAGCGTGTTGTAACGTCGTCAAAGGGACGAGGGTTACGTAATGTCCAACAGTCCCGTAACAATCTAAAAACCTCATTTCTTACCCCAATTACTGACTCCGTCACTTGTGGGAACATTTTGTTTAATAGTTGTAGCCCGATGTTCTTGTTCTCACTTTGGTGAGAAGCGAACATTACTAATCCGTAAGCATAACAAGCTTCTTTATGTTGCATGTTAGCCGCTTTTTCTAAATCACGAAGTCCAATATTCGGATATATTGAGTCAAAATAATTTCTTAACCCATTGCGTAAAATAGCATTTGGGTTCCCCGCAATATATGCGTCAAATTAAACACATCGTAACTTATGGATTTCCCAATGTGATATCCCCCATCTTTCAAATGAAAGCCTTTTATAAACCAAGGCATTCTTGGAACGTTCTTCGAATGTCTTACAAACTGATCTCGCCTTAAATAGTTGTGCCGAAGAATTCTGACCGACTCTAGACAAGATTTCATCAATCATGTCTCCGGGTAGGTCTCTTAAAATATTGAGTTGTCTATCCATTTTGTATTTTTATACTGTAAAATAGACAAGAGTTAGATTCATAAAAAAAATACTTATTAATACAAGCAATTTTTACATATATCATAAAGCATAAGCACACTATATTACTTATATTACACCACACGAATACAACTATCTTATTCCGCCTCGCTTGTTTCTTCTTCTTCAGTTTTGGTTCGTTTTGCCAAGTTTCTAGGGATATATGATGTTCCCCTAATACGAGCCGTCGTTATCCACATTGGTTTAGAAAAACCTGGTGGTTTAGAGGTTCCCGGGTCATTGTTACAACTTAAGGACTTCGGGGGTTGACGATACATATAAAGTTCATCGGGGTTGGAATTAGATTTCTCTATTTTTATGCCCTTTCCCTTATTATTTTCTTTTGCCTTTTTAATTCAGTTGGGGTAATTTCTATAACATCATCGGAATTCTCGTCGGAATCCGATTCATCGGAGAATTGGTAATCCTCCTAATATTTTGCTTCCTTGGCGGAAACACCATTGACCATAATTAACCTTGGTCGGTTGGTTGAGGATTTTCTTTTACTTAACCGTTTTATTATTTCCCCCACCGGTATTATTTCTTCATCCGGTTCCGATTCTTCTTCCGGTTCCGATTCTTCTTCCGGTTCCGACTCTTCTTCCGGTTCCTCTTCGGGAACTTGTGAATCAGTCCACGAATCATTCCAATTTACATTTGACTCTTCATTATTATTAGGTGAGTCAATGGGACTTGTTCTAGAGGTAGACATCTATCACATAATATCAAACGCGTTAAGAGATTAATATATCACATAATATTCACATGTTAAAAATATATAGTTTCCAACAAAATTTGTTAAGCAATCATTTTTCAAGTAAACACGGTCGAAGTCCAGACTCACTAATGCATCCTAACAAACTAGATAAGACACACTAATGCAAAATTCTGGTTCCCTAAGACCAACGCTCGGATACCAACTGAAATGTCTCGTTCTTATTGATTAAAAACGTTCCATATTAATTGATTTCGTTGCAATGTTTTGACCTCTATATGAGACGTTTTTCAAAGACTGTATTCATTTTTAAAACAAACCATAACCTTTATTTCATAAATAAAGGTTTAAAAAGCTTTACGTAGATTATCAAATAATGATAATCTAAAATATCCTGTTTACACACGACCATTACATAATGGTTTACAATACAAATATGTTACATCGAAATCAGTTTCTTGAATGCAGTTTTTACACAATATCATACAAACATGGACTCCAAATCTTGTCCTTATTTTAGTATGCAACAGCGGAAGCTCTTAGTATTCACCTGAGAATAAACATGCTTTAAACGTCAACAAAAATGTTGGTGAGTTATAGGTTTAACCTATATATATCAAATCGTAACAATAGACCACAAGATTTCATATTTCAATACACATCCCATACATAGAGATAAAAATCATTCATATGGTGAACACCTGGTAACCGACATTAACAAGATGCATATATAAGAATATCCCCATCATTCCGGGACACCCTTCGGATATGATATAAATTTCGAAGTACTAAAGCATCCGGTACTTTGGATGGGGTTTGTTAGGCCCAATAGATCTATCTTTAGGATTCGCGTCAATTAGGGTGTCTGTTCCCTAATTCTTAGATTACCAGACTTAATAATAAGGGGCATATTCGATTTCGATAATTCAACCATAGAATGTAGTTTCACGTACTTGTGTCTATTTTGTAAATCATTTAAAAAACCTGCATGTATTCTCATCCCAAAAATATTAGATTTTAAAAGTGGGACTATAACTCACTTTCACAGATTTTTACTTCGTCGGGAAGTAAGACTTGGCCACTGGTTGATTCACGAACCTATAACAATATATACATATATATCAAAGTATGTTCAAAATATATTTACAACACTTTTAATATATTTTGATGTTTTAAGTTTATTAAGTCAGCTGTCCTCGTTAGTAACCTACAACTAGTTGTCCACAGTTAGATGTACAGAAATAAATCGATAAATATTATCTTGAATCAATCCACGACCCAGTGTATACGTATCTCAGTATTGATCACAACTCAAACTATATATATTTTGGAATCAACCTCAACCCTGTATAGCTAACTCCAACATTCACATATAGAGTGTCTATGGTTGTTCCGAAATATATATAGATGTGTCGACATGATAGGTCGAAACATTGTATACGTGTCTATGGTATCTCAAGATTACATAATATACAATATAAGTTAATTAAGTTATGGTTGGAATAGATTTGTTACCAATTTTCACGTAGCTAAAATGAGAAAAATTATCCAATCTTGTTTTTCCCATAACTTCTTCATTTTAAATCCGTTTTGAGTGAATCAAATTGCTATGGTTTCATATTGAACTCTATTTTATGAATCTAAACAGAAAAAGTATAGGTTTATAGTCGGAAAAATAAGTTACAAGTCATTTTTGTAAAGGTAGTCATTTCATTCGAAAGAACGACGTCTAGATGACCATTTTAGAAAACATACTTCCACTTTGAGTTTAACCATAATTTTTGGATATAGTTTCATGTTCATAATAAAAATCATTTTCTCAGAATAACAACTTTTAAATCAAAGTTTATCATAGTTTTTAATTAACTAACCCAAAACAGCCCGCGGTGTTACTACGACGGCGTAAATCCGGTTTTACGGTGTTTTTCGTGTTTCCAGGTTTTAAATCATTAAGTTAGCATATCATATAGATATAGAACATGTGTTTAGTTGATTTTAAAAGTCAAGTTAGAAGGATTAACTTTTGTTTGTGAACAAGTTTAGAATTAACTAAACTATGTTCTAGTGATTACAAGTTTAAACCTTCGAATAAGATAGCTTTATATGTATGAATCGAATGATGTTATGAACATCATTACTCCCTTAAGTTCCTTGGATAAACCTACTAGAAAAGAGAAAAATGGATTTAGCTTCAACGGATCCTTGGATGGCTCGAAGTTCTTGAAGCAGAATCATGACACGAAAACAAGTTCAAGTAAGATCATCACTTGAAATAAGATTGTTATAGTTATAGAAATTGAACCAAAGTTTGAATATGATTATTACCTTGTATTAGAATGATAACCTACTGTAAGAAACAAAGATTTCTTGAGGTTGGATGATCACCTTACAAGATTGGAAGTGAGCTAGCAAACTTGAAAGTATTCTTGATTTTATGAAACTAGAACTTTTGAAATTCATGAAGAACACTTAGAACATGAAGATAGAACTTGAGAGAGATCAATTAGATGAAGAAAATTGAAGAATGAAAGTGTTTGTAGGTGTTTTTGGTCGTTGGTGTATGGATTAGATATAAAGGATATGTAATTTTGTTTTCATGTAAATAAGTCATGAATGATTACTCATATTTTTGTAATTATATGAGATATTTCATGCTAGTTGCCAAATGATGGTTCCCACATGTGTTAGGTGACTCACATGGGCTGCTAAGAGCTGATAATTGGAGTGTATATACCAATAGTACATATATCTAAAAGCTGTGTATTGTACGAGTACGAATACGGGTGCATACGAGTAGAATTGTTGATGAAACTGAACGAGGATGTAATTGTAAGCATTTTTGTTAAGTAGAAGTATTTTGATAAGTGTATTGAAGTCTTTAAAAAGTGTATAAATACATATTAAAACACTACATGTATATACATTTTAACTGAGTCGTTAAGTCATCGTTAGTCGTTACATGTAAGTGTTGTTTTGAAACCTTTAGGTTAACGATCTTGTTAAATGTTGTTAACCCAATGTTTATAATATCAAATGAGATTTTAAATTATTATATTATCATGATATTATCATGTATGAATATCTCTTAATATGATATATATACATTAAATGTCTTTACAACGATAATCGTTACATATATGTCTCGTTTAAAAATCATTAAGTTAGTAGTCTTGTTTTTACATATGTAGTTCATTGTTAATATACTTATGGAGATATTTACTTATCATAATCTCATGTTAACCATATGTATATCCATATATATATATCATCATGTCGTTTTTACAAGTTTTAACGTTCGTGAATCGCCGGTCAACTTGGGTGGTCAATTGTCTATATGAAACATATTTCAATTAATCAAGTCTTAACAAGTTTGATTGCTTAACATGTTGGAAACATTTAATCATGTAAATATCAATCTCAATTAATATATATAAACATGGAAAAGTTCGGGTCACTACAGTACCTACCCGTTAAATAAATTTCGTCCCGAAATTTTATGCTGTTGAAGGTGTTGACGAATCTTCTGGAAATAGATGCGGGTATTTCTTCTTCATATGATCTTCACACTCCCAGGTGAACTCGGGTCCTCTACGAGCATTCCATCGAACCTTAACAATTGGTATCTTGTTTTGCTTAAGTCTTTTAACCTCACGATCCATTATTTCGACGGGTTCTTCGATGAATTGAAGTTTTTTGTTGATTTGGATTTCATCTAACGGAATAGTGAGATCTTCTTTAGCAAAACATTTCTTCAAATTCGATACGTGGAAAGTGTTATGTACAGCCGCGAGTTGTTGAGGTAACTCAAGTCGGTATGCTACTGGTCTGACACGATCAATAATCTTGAATGGTCCAATATACCTTGGATTTAATTTCCCTCGTTTACCAAATCGAACAACGCCTTTCCAAGGTGCAACTTTAAGCATGACCATCTCTCCAATTTCAAATTCTATATCTTTTCTTTTAATGTCAGCGCAGCTCTTTTGTCGACTTTGGGCGGTTTTCAACCGTTGTTGAATTTGGATGATTTTCTCGGTAGTTTCTTGTATAATCTCCGGACCCGTAATCTGTCTATCCCCCACTTCACTCCAACAAATCGGAGACCTGCACTTTCTACCATAAAGTGCTTCAAACGGTGCCATCTCAATGCTTGAATGGTAGCTGTTGTTGTAGGAAAATTCTGCTAACGGTAGATGTCGATCCCAACTGTTTCCGAAATCAATAACACATGCTCGTAGCATGTCTTCAAGCGTTTGTATCGTCCTTTCGCTCTGCCCATCAGTTTGTGGATGATAGGCAGTACTCATGTCTAGACGAGTTCCTAATGCTTGCTGTAATGTCTGCCAGAATCTTGAAATAAATCTGCCATCCTTATCAGAGATAATAGAGATTGGTATTCCATGTCTGGAGACGACTTCCTTCAAATACAGTCGTGCTAATTTCTCCATCTTGTCATCTTCTCTTATTGGCAGGAAGTGTGCTGATTTGGTGAGACGATCAACTATTACCCAAATAGTATCAAAACCACTTGCAGTCCTTGGCAATTTAGTGATGAAATCCATGGTAATGTTTTCCCATTTCCATTCCGGGATTTCAGGTTGTTGTAGTAGACCTGATGGTTTCTGATGTTTAGCTTTGACCTTAGAACACGTCAAACATTCTCCTACATATTTAGCAATATCGGCTTTCATACCTGGCCACCAAAAATGTTTCTTAAGATCCTTGTAGATCTTCCCCGTTCCAGGATGTATTGAATATCTGGTTTTATGAGCTTCTCTAAGTACCATTTCTCTCATATCTCCAAATTTTGGTACCCAAATTCTTTCAGCCCTATACCGGGTTCCGTCTTCTCGAATATTAAGATGCTTCTCCGATCCTTTGGGTATTTCATCCTTTAAATTTCCCTCTTTTAAAACTCCTTGTTGCGCCTCCTTTATTTGAGTAGTAAGGTTAGTGTGAATCATTATATTCATAGATTTTACTAGAATGGGTTCTCTGTCCTTTCTGCTCAAGGCGTCGGCTACCACATTCGCCTTTCCCGGGTGGTAACGAATCTCAAAGTCGTAATCATTCAACAATTCAATCCACCTACGCTGCCTCATATTCAGTTGTTTCTGATTAAATATGTGTTGAAGACTTTTGTGGTCGGTATATATAATACTTTTGACCCCATATAAGTAGTGCCTCCAAGTCTTTAATGCAAAAACAACCGCGCCTAATTCCAAATCATGCGTCGTATAATTTTGCTCGTGAATCTTCAATTGTCTAGACGCATAAGCAATCACCTTCGTTCGTTGCATTAATACACAACCGAGACCTTGCTTTGATGCGTCACAATAAATCACAAAATCATCATTCCCTTCAGGCAATGACAATATAGGTGCCGTAGTTAGCTTTTTCTTCAATAATTGAAACGCCTTCTCTTGTTCATCCTTCCATTCAAATTTCTTCCCTTTATGCGTTAATGCAGTCAAGGGTTTTGCTATTTTGAAGAAATCTTGGATGAATCTTCTGTAGTAACCAGCCAATCCTAAAAATTGACGTATATGCTTCGGAGTTTTTGGGGTTTCCCACTTTTCAACGGTTTTGATCTTTGCCGGGTCCACCTGGATACCTTCTTTGTTCACTATGTGACCGAGGAATTGAACTTCTTCCAACCAAAATGCACACTTTGAAAACTTAGCGTACAGTTTTTCTTTCCTCAATACTTCTAGCACTTTTCTCAAATGTTCTTCGTGCTCTTGATCATTCTTTGAGTAAATAAGTATGTCATCGATGAAAACAATGACAAACTTGTCAAGATATGTGTAACGACCCGCACTTTTTCGATCATTCTATACTTATAAGATTAATATTTATATAAATTAAACCTTGCCAACTTAATAAGCAATCCAAATTGTCGAGACTTATATTTCCGAAAAGAGTTTTACACAACGTTTGACCGTCTAGTTTGACCGATGATATCACGAACTATACAATATATGATAATTATACGTTTGTGTATATATATGTATATATACATATTTAACATGATTAATGAATGTTTTAATATCTCATTTTGTATTAATAACAAGAAGTTATATGTGTATTTTGAAACTACTAACTTAAGTTTTCAAAACGATAACAATACGTAACGTTATTTGACTTAAATACTTAAGACTATAATGTTTATACATATATTGTATAAGTAATGTATTTAATCACTTTTAAGAATTTAAATACATAAAACCATATAAGTGTATTCACAAAAGATAGCTATATTTGAATCCTCATTCCATTTTTCACAAAATTTCTATACGTATACCTAGAGTATTTGTACTCGTATCATACCTAGCTCCTATACGTATTTACTAATAGTAAATACACATCAAAATCACCACCTAACCAGCCATTATTCATGCCCTTAGAGCTAGGTAATTACTTTTGGATGATTACTTGACTAATTAGCAAGATTACAAACTAAAATTTGTCCATGTATGCCCATGAAACACGTTTTTTATGGTGTATATATGTATCATCATTTTAGTTCATTTTACTTCCATTCTCTAGCTGAAAACACACACACATTCAAGAGTCTTAAACTCCATAACAATCCAGCAACTTACCTTGAAGATCTAGCTTCAAAAACCATACTAAAACACCATAAGAAAACCATACAAAAACACTTCAAGAAAACCTTCCAAGAACACCAACTTACTTCCAATCTTTCATCCACTTCTATCACCCTTTTGATTCTAGCTTCTTACTCCTCTTTTACAGCAACTTTATCCAAGGAACTTGAGGTAGAAACTATGTTCATAACCTTATTCGATTCATATATATATAGCTATCTTATTTTATGGTACAAAAGTTTAACAACAAGAACATAGTTTGAATGTTTTCAAACTTGTTTGCAAACTAAATAGATCCTTCTAACTTAACTTTTAAAATACTTCAAGACATGTAACATAACTTATTTATATGTTAATTTAACAAGGTAAAACTTGGTTTTTCAAAGTATAAGTATTTTTGGAAAAATGGTCATTAAATGATTTTGTTGTAACAAAATGTTTAACTTCATATGTTTCACTAAACTTTCACTTATGCCGTATGATTTTGAATACAAACCAAGGTATTTACAGTTCATAGTCTTAAAGAAGAACTCGATCCAAGAAGATGGCAATTTGAATCAACGAAAACGGACTTGTAACGAAGAAACTATGACCGAAACAAAATTGGCTATCCTAGACATTTTCAACTTCGGGATTCATTGGAAAAATTTACATAAAATCACATACTTCTAAGATAACATGATATTTTATATATATGTACTCATAATTCAATTTCATATGGTTCAGGATCACCCGTAAGCAACACGAGAAGATTAATCATAAGATCCCATGATTGTACGCAACACGTCATTTGACAACACCGGTACTTTATGTACGCAACACGTCATTTGACAACACCGGTACCATGGGTCAAGATTAATCTCGACCAATACATATACGATGGGGTTTTATTTATTTCGTTGGGGGTTTTGCTTATTGCGGGTATATTAAACATCTAAAAATGAACCATTAAAATTGAATTGCTAACCTCAGACAGCTAACTTCGGACTAAGGAAATATTCAAAGTATTAAAAGTATAACAAGTATATATATATATGTAACGTTTGTTTAAAATGAAAACATATTAATATATTATATATGGATAGGTCCGTGATATCAACCGGGAGACCAAGTCAATTATCTTTATCTTCAAAGACAACCGTGAGTATATAGTCCCACTTTTAAACTCTAAATATTTCGGGATGAGAATACATGTATTTTATGTTTTACGATATGGACACAAGTAACTGAAAAATATGTTCTACGTTGAGTTGTACCACTGGCATACTTCCCTGTAGCTTGGTAACTAATATTTACAGCGGTATTGTAAACGCGAATCCTGTTGATAGATCTATCGGGCCTGACAACCCCAACCGGACTGGACGACCAGTATTCAACGGTTGCACAGTACTTCGTTTTGTGACTACACTTGGTACGGTGTAGTAAGATTTCATATTAAAGGGGATATGCGACGTGAAAATGTTAAGTATGGTTACCGAGTGCTCAACCACTTAGAATATTTTTATTGAAATGTTTATATACGAAATCTTGTGGTCTATATATATATTGCTGCGCATTAAACCTATATCTCACCAACTTTATGTTGACCTTTTAAAACATGTCTATTCTCAGGTGATTTCTAAAGCTTCCGCTGCATCATGTTGGATCTAACCAGGATCTTGCGTACGCATGTTTGTGTCAAAAATAAAACTGCATATCCGAGATGTTGTATTGTAAAATATGCTAGAAACCGTGTTGTTGTCATCATTTGTAAAGTTTGTAAGTCGAAGATTATCGCTAAACGTTAATCTTCTTTTTATTGTCTTAAGCTTGTAACAAAAATAATGGTTGTGGTTTGTAATGTATAATATATGCAGTTTTTCTTTTAAAAATGTCTCATATAGAGGTCAATACCTCGCAATGAAATCATACGTTATCTAACGCGTTCTTATGGTTAAGGACGGGTTATGACATGTGGTATCAGAGCGGTGGTCTTAGCGAACCAGGTTTGCATTAGTGTGTCTAACTGATAAGTCGTTAGGATACATTAGTAAGTCTGGACTTTGACCGGGTCTGATTTTAAAAACCATTGCTTATCACTGTTGGTTAAAATTTATGTGTAAATATTATGTAAGTACTAATGGGTTAGTTGTTGTGTGATAGATGTCGGGCTCGAAACTTATTATCACATTCAGCGACTCCGAATCAGAACCTTCAGATTGTGTTTCAGTCATTAACATATCCGATGACGAAAGTGGTATTTTTGGGGAAGACTCACAATTTCCGGATGAACCAACTATAGAAATATCGGAAAGTGAACCCGAGGAGGAAAGTGAACCCAAAGAGGAAAGTGAACCCGAGGAGGAAAGTGAACCCGAGGAAGAAATACAGGAAATTACAAAAGACGAGTTCGAACTAGGAAAGAAGCGAAAAGCTAGTGAATTAGAAAATCCAAATCCCGAGTTTAATGAGAATGATGTGGCACCAATTCCACTCAACACTACCACCCCTATCCCCGCTATTCCTATTAGTGCTATCCCCGCATCTAGTACTTCGGCACCTCAGCCAAAACGTAGGGAGACAGCTAGGATTCGCGTTGGGGGATTCCCTGGACATAAATGTTTTGGGAAATAGACCAAATGATGTGCTGCCGTATTAAACCATGGAATCACATAATGTTTTGTATAATATTATTAGTGTGGTTTGTTTAAAGTTTGATGTAAGCATATGTAAAATAGCGAAGTATGAAATGCAATAATTTTCCATGGTTAAGTATTATTTAGATTGTAGTAATTGGTTCTGTACTAAGCTATTAAGTATGAACATTAACGGGTAGGCACTACCCAAGATATAATTATAAAACGCTAATAAGAAGAAAAAGCTTTTATAATAATACCTGGTTCATATTATTAACAAGCTATAAATGTACTATAAATACACACTACATCTATAATATTCCATGTGAATAATTATTTTCTTTCATTAGGAAATGGCGCGATTGAATCGAATGACGGAACAAGAACTCGAGGAACTCATCAACCAGCGAGTGAACGATAGAATGCTATGGGTTGAGGCTGCAAGAGCTGCTGCAGTTAATCCAAATCCTCGTGTAGGATGTACTTACAAAACTTTCCAAGCTTGCAAACCTTCATCATTCAGTGGAACGGAAGGACCGATCGGTTTAACCCGATGGATAGAAAAGATGGAGACGGTGTTCAAAATCAGTGGTTGTGATGAAAAAGACATGACCAAGTTTGCATCGTGCACTTTACAAGATAGTGCACTCACATGGTGGAAGAATTATGTGAAGGCGGTAGGAGGAGATGTAGCTTATGATACTCCATGGGAAGAATTCAAAGCAATGATAATCACCGAGTATTGTCCAAGGAATGAGGTTATTAAGTTAGAAGATGAGTTACGAAGTTTGAAGGTGGTTGGTACTGAAATCACCAACTACAATCAGCGATTCATGGAATTGGTTTTACTATGTCCTGAATTGGTTCCAACCGAAGCACGAAAGATTGAAATGTACAAAGGTGGTTTGCCCAAAAAGGTCAAGGCAAACGTTACAGCATCGAAACCTAAAACAATTCATGAAGCTATAACCATGGCGAACGAGCTAATGGATCAGGTCATTTTGGACAAGAAAGCATTCAATACTGAGGTGAAGGTATTGGGGAACAAGAAAAAGTGGAATGGAGGTTATGATCGAGGTAACCAACAACAACCTTATAAGAAACAAGAAACCACGAAAGGTGCGGGTAGCGGTTCAGGCTTTGGTTACAAAGGACAAAGTCCTTTATGCAACCGTTGTCACAAACATCACTTTGGTTACTGTAGTGTGTTGTGCACCAAATGCAATCGACAGGGACATCTTGCTGAAGATTGTAAGGCTCTCGTTACAAATGCAAATGGTAACAAGACTCCTGCCACCAACGCAAATAGAACTGCTTTGGCTAACATTACTTGTTTTGGGTGTGGAAAACAAGGTCACTATAAGAGCCAGTGCCCGAATCCAGAGAAGAATATCGGACCTGCACGTGGGAGAGCATTTGTTATTAATGCTAGAGAGGCATGTGAAGACCCGGAGCTTGTTACGGGTACGTTTACCATTAATAACTTATCCGCATCTATTATATTTGATACTGGTGCTGATAGAAGTTACGTGTGTAGAGACTTTCACGCTAAATTGAATTGTTCATCATTACCTCTAGATGCTAAGTACATGATTGAGTTAGCTAATGGTAAACTAATTAAAGCCGATAAAATTTGTCGTGATTGTGAAATAAATCTAGCCGGAGAAACGTTTAAAATCGACTTAATACCCGTAGAATTAGGAAGTTTTGATGTAATAGTCGGCATGGACTGGATGTCCAAAATAGGAGCTGAAGTTGTGTGCGCCAAGAAGGCAATTCGCATTCCTCGTAAGAATAAAACGCCAGTAATGATTTATGGAGAGAAGGGTAACTCAAAGCTAAAACTCATTAGTTATTTGAAAGCTCAAAAGTGCTTGAAGAAAGGGTGCTATGCTATCTTAGCACATGTTAATAAAGTCGAAAAGAAAGAAAAAGAGAAGTGCATCAATGACGTGCCTGTGGCAAGAGATTTTCCTGAAGTTTTTCCGGAAGAATTGCCGGGATTACCTCCATTTAGATCGGTAGAATTTCAAATAGATTTAGTACCAGGAGCTGCACCAGTGGCTCGTGCTCCATATAGACTTGCACCGTCTGAGTTAAAAGAACTTCAAAGTCAGTTAAAAGAATTACTGGACCGTGGATTCATACGACCAAGTACTTCACCGTGGGGAGCTCCAATTTTGTTTGTTAAGAAGAAAGATGGATCTTTTAGGATGTGTATAGACTATCGTGAATTAAATAAGTTAACTATCAAGAATCGGTATCCACTACCGAGAATTGATGACTTATTTGATCAATTGCAAGGATCATGTGTTTATTCGAAAATCGACTTAAGATCGGGCTATCATCAATTACGTGTCAAAGAAGAGGACATTCCGAAGACTGCTTTTCGGACACGTTACGGCCATTACGAATTTTTAGTCATGCCGTTTGGATTGACGAATGCGCCAGCTGTATTCATGGACCTCATGAATCGAGTTTGTAGTCCGTATTTAGATAAGTTTGTTATCGTTTTCATTGATGATATTCTTATCTATTCCAAGAGTGAGCAAGAGCATGAAGAGCATTTAAGGTTGATATTGGAGTTGTTAAGAAAAGAACAGCTATATGCTAAATTTTCTAAGTGTGCTTTTTGGTTGAAAGAAGTGCAATTTCTTGGTCACGTTGTTAATAGCGAAGGAATTCAGGTTGATCCAGCAAAAACTGAAGCTATTGAAAAATGGGAGACTCCTAAGACACCAACGCAGATACGCCAATTTTTGGGTTTAGCCGGTTATTATAGAAGGTTTATTCAAGATTTTTCCCGAATAGCTAAGCCGTTGACAGCATTAACGCAAAAAGGGAAGAAATACGAATGGACCTCGGAGCAGGAGAACGCATTTCAATTACTGAAGAAGAAGTTAACTACGGCGCCTATTTTATCGTTACCTGAAGGGAACGATGATTTTGAAATATATTGTGACGCTTCGCGACAAGGTTTTGGTTGTGTTCTTATGCAACGAAAGAAAGTTATTGCATTCGCATCCCGACAATTGAAGATTCACGAGCGAAATTATACGACGCATGATCTAGAATTGGGAGCAGTCGTGTTTGCATTGAAGATGTGGAGACACTACTTGTATGGGGTTAAATTCACTGTGTTTACTGATCATAAAAGCCTTCAACATATTTTTGATCAGAAACAATTGAACATGAGGCAACGTAGGTGGGTCGAGTTAATAAACGACTATGATTGTGAAATTCGTTATCATCCCGGGAAGGCGAACGTGGTGGCTGATGCTTTAAGCAGAAAGGAACGAGAACCGATTCGAGTTCGAGCAATGAACATAAAAATTCGCATGAATCTCAACTCACAAATCAAAGAAGTTCAACGAGAAGCACTTACTAAAGAAAATAAAGGAAATGAAATAATGAAGAAGTATGAGAAGCAACTCGTTATGCGGGAAGATGGAATTCGATATTTTGCAAATCGTATTTGGGTACCGAAGTTGGGTGGATTAAGGAAGTTGATATTGAACGAGGCACATAAGACAAGATATTCGATACATCCTGGAGTTGGAAAGATGTACCAAGATCTTAAGACGCATTATTGGTGGCCTAATTTAAAAACAGACGTTGCAACATATGTTGGGGAGTGTTTAACTTGTTCCAAGGTTAAAGCAGAACACCAAAAGCCGTCAGGGTTACTTCAACAACCAGAAATCCCAGAATGGAAATGGGATGGTATTACCATGGATTTTATCACAAAGTTACCAAAGACTGCCTGGGGATACGACACCATTTGGGTGATTGTTGATCGTCTCACCAAGTCTGCACATTTCTTGCCTATAAAGGAAACAGATAGAATGGAGAAACTATTACGATTGTATATAAAGGAAGTTGTTTCAAGACATGGAATACCTATTTCCATTATATCCGATCGTGATAGTAGATTTACCTCAAAGTTTTGGCAATCACTACAGGAGGCACTAGGAACTCGTTTGGATATGAGTACCGCATATCATCCGCAGACCGATGGGCAGAGTGAAAGAACAATTCAGACTCTTGAAGACATGCTCAGGGCATGTGTGATCGATTTTGGAAACGGATGGGATAAGTATTTACCGTTAGCAGAATTCTCGTATAATAATAGTTATCATGCGAGCATTAAAGCTGCACCATTCGAAGCATTGTATGGAAGGAAGTGTAGATCTCCTATCTGTTGGAATGAAGTAGGAGATCGACAATTAAATGGTCCCGAGATCATACATGAAACGACTGAAAAGATAGTACAAATCAAGGAGAGATTAAAAACAGCCCGCAGTCGCCAAAAGAGCTACGCCGATGTCCGAAGGAAACCATTAGAGTTTCAGGTCGGGGACATGGTTATGCTAAAGGTGTCACCATGGAAAGGTGTAATACGTTTTGGAAAAAGGGGTAAACTGAACCCAAGATATGTAGGCCCGTTCAAGATCATCGAACGCATTGGACCGGTAGCTTATCGGCTCGAGTTACCGCAACAACTCGCCGGAGTACATAATACCTTTCACGTCTCAAACCTTAAGAAGTGTCTTGCAAAGGAAGACCTCACCATTCCTCTCGAAGAAATCCATGTCGACGAGAAACTACAATTCGTCGAAGAACCAATCGAAATCATGGACCGTGAAATTAAACAGCTCAAACAGAGCAATATACCGATTGTTAAGGTTCGTTGGAATGCTCGAAGAGGTCCTGAGTTTACTTGGGAACGAGAGGATCAGATGAAACAAAAGTATCCACACTTGTTTCTCGATGACGCAAAATAGGTACAATTTTAAAATTTCGGGACGAAATTTATTTAACGGGGAGGTAATGTAACGACCCGCACTTTTTCGATCATTCTATACTTATAAGATTAATATTTACATAAATTAAACCTTGCCAACTTAATAAGCAATCCAAATTGTCGAGACTTATATTTCCGAAAAGAGTTTTACACAACGTTTGACCGTCTAGTTTGACCGATGATATCACGAACTATACAATATATGATAATTATACGTTTGTGTATATATATGTATATATACATATTTAACATGATTAATGAATGTTTTAATATCTCATTTTGTATTAATAACAACAAGTTATATGTGTATTTTGAAACTACTAACTTAAGTTTTCAAAACGATAACAATACGTAACGTTATTTGACTTAAATACTTAAGACTATAATGTTTATACATATATTGTATAAGTAATGTATTTAATCACTTTTAAGAATTTAAATACATAAAACCATATAAGTGTATTCACAAAAGATAGCTATATTTGAATCCTCATTCCATTTTTCACAAAATTTCTATACGTATACCTAGAGTATTTGTACTCGTATCATACCTAGCTCCTATACGTATTTACTAATAGTAAATACACATCAAAATCACCACCTAACCAGCCATTATTCATGCCCTTAGAGCTAGGTAATTACTTTTGGATGATTACTTGACTAATTAGCAAGATTACAAACTAAAATTTGTCCATGTATGCCCATGAAACACGTTTTTTATGGTGTATATATGTATCATCATTTTAGTTCATTTTACTTCCATTCTCTAGCTGAAAACACACACACATTCAAGAGTCTTAAACTCCATAACAATCCAGCAACTTACCTTGAAGATCTAGCTTCAAAAACCATACTAAAACACCATAAGAAAACCATACAAAAACACTTCAAGAAAACCTTCCAAGAACACCAACTTACTTCCAATCTTTCATCCACTTCTATCACCCTTTTGATTCTAGCTTCTTACTCCTCTTTTACAGCAACTTTATCCAAGGAACTTGAGGTAGAAACTATGTTCATAACCTTATTCGATTCATATATATATAGCTATCTTATTTTATGGTACAAAAGTTTAACAACAAGAACATAGTTTGAATGTTTTCAAACTTGTTTGCAAACTAAATAGATCCTTCTAACTTAACTTTTAAAATACTTCAAGACATGTAACATAACTTATTTATATGTTAATTTAACAAGGTAAAACTTGGTTTTTCAAAGTATAAGTATTTTTGGAAAAATGGTCATTAAATGATTTTGTTGTAACAAAATGTTTAACTTCATATGTTTCACTAAACTTTCACTTATGCCGTATGATTTTGAATACAAACCAAGGTATTTACAGTTCATAGTCTTAAAGAAGAACTCGATCCAAGAAGATGGCAATTTGAATCAACGAAAACGGACTTGTAACGAAGAAACTATGACCGAAACAAAATTGGCTATCCTAGACATTTTCAACTTCGGGATTCATTGGAAAAATTTACATAAAATCACATACTTCTAAGATAACATGATATTTTATATATATGTACTCATAATTCAATTTCATATGGTTCAGGATCACCCGTAAGCAACACGAGAAGATTAATCATAAGATCCCATGATTGTACGCAACACGTCATTTGACAACACCGGTACTTTATGTACGCAACACGTCATTTGACAACACCGGTACCATGGGTCAAGATTAATCTCGACCAATACATATACGATGGGGTTTTATTTATTTCGTTGGGGGTTTTGTTTATTGCGGGTATATTAAACATCTAAAAATGAACCATTAAAATTGAATTGCTAACCTCAGACAGCTAACTTCGGACTAAGGAAATATTCAAAGTATTAAAAGTATAACAAGTATATATATATATATGTAACGTTTGTTTAAAATGAAAACATATTAATATATTATATATGGATAGGTCCGTGATATCAACCGGGAGACCAAGTCAATTATCTTTATCTTCAAAGACAACCGTGAGTATATAGTCCCACTTTTAAACTCTAAATATTTCGGGATGAGAATACATGTATTTTATGTTTTACGATATGGACACAAGTAACTGAAAAATATGTTCTACGTTGAGTTGTACCACTGGCATACTTCCCTGTAGCTTGGTAACTAATATTTACAGCGGTATTGTAAACGCGAATCCTGTTGATAGATCTATCGGGCCTGACAACCCCAACCGGACTGGACGACCAGTATTCAACGGTTGCACAGTACTTCGTTTTGTGACTACACTTGGTACGGTGTAGTAAGATTTCATATTAAAGGGGATATGCGACGTGAAAATGTTAAGTATGGTTACCGAGTGCTCAACCACTTAGAATATTTTTATTGAAATGTTTATATACGAAATCTTGTGGTCTATATATATATTGCTGCGCATTAAACCTATATCTCACCAACTTTATGTTGACCTTTTAAAACATGTCTATTCTCAGGTGATTTCTAAAGCTTCCGCTGCATCATGTTGGATCTAACCAGGATCTTGCGTACGCATGTTTGTGTCAAAAATAAAACTGCATATCCGAGATGTTGTATTGTAAAATATGCTAGAAACCGTGTTGTTGTCATCATTTGTAAAGTTTGTAAGTCGAAGATTATCGCTAAACGTTAATCTTCTTTTTATTGTCTTAAGCTTGTAACAAAAATAATGGTTGTGGTTTGTAATGTATAATATATGCAGTTTTTCTTTTAAAAATGTCTCATATAGAGGTCAATACCTCGCAATGAAATCATACGTTATCTAACGCGTTCTTATGGTTAAGGACGGGTTATGACAATATGGCCCACACACTCGGTTCATAAGGTCCATGAACACAACTGGTGCATTAGTTAAACCAAACGGCATGACCATAAACTCGTAATGACCGTAACGTGTTCTGAAAGCAGTCTTTGGAATATCATCTTCTTTCACCCGCATTTGATGATACCCGGAACGTAAGTCAATCTTTGAATAAACAGACGAGCCTTGTAGTTGATCAAATAAGTCGTCGATTCTCGGTAGTGGGTAGCGGTTCTTGATGGTAAGTTTGTTCAACTCTCGGTAGTCGATACACAACCTGAATGTACCATCTTTCTTCTTGACAAACAAAACAGGAGCTCCCCACGGTGATGTGCTTGGTCGAATGAAACCACGTTCTAATAGTTCTTGCAGTTAGCTTTGCAGTTCTTTCATCTCACTGGGTTCGAGTCTATATGGAGCACGAGCTATTGGTGCAGCTCCTGGTACAAGATCTATTTGAAATTCAACAGATCGATGTGGAGGTAGTCCCGGTAATTCTTTCAGAAATACATCGGGAGATTCTTTTGCGACGGGAACATCATTGATGCTCTTTTCTTCAGTTTGTACTTTCTCGACGTGTGCTAGAACAGCATAGCAACCTTTTCTTATTAGTTTTTGTGCCTTCAAATTACTAATAAGATGTAGCTTCGTGTTGCCCTTTTCTCCGTACACCATTAAGGGTTTTCCTTTTTCTCGTATAATGCGAATTGCATTTTTGTAACAAACGATCTCTGCTTTCACTTCTTTCAACCAGTCCATACCGATTATCACATCAAAATCCCTAACTCTACTGGTATCAAATCAATCTTAAATGTTTCGCTAACCAGTTTAATTTCTCGATTCCGACATATATTATCTGCTGAAATTAATTTACCATTTGCTAATTCGAGTAAAAATTTACTATCCAAAGGCGTCAATGGACAACTTAATTTAGCACAAAAATCTCTACTCATATAGCTTCTATCCGCACCCGAATCAAATAAAACGTAAGCAGATTTATTGTCAATAAGAAACGTACCCGTAACAAGCTCCGGGTCTTCCTGTGCCTCTGCCGCATTAATATTGAAAACTCTTCCACGGCCTTGTCCATTCGTGTTCTCCTGGTTCGGGCAATTTCTAATAATGTGGCCCGGTTTTCCACATTTATAACAAACTACATTGGCATAACTTGCTCCGACACTACTTGCTCTGCCATTACTCATTCCGACACCATTTGTTCCTTTCGTTCTATTAACCCCTGGTCCGTAGACCTCACACTTCGCCGCGCTATGACCATTTCTTTTACACTTGTTGCAAAATTTGGTGCAGAACCCCGAGTGATACTTTTCACACCTTTGGCATAGCTGTTTCTGATTGTTGTTGTTGTTGTTGTTGCGGTTATTATTGTTGTTGGGATGATTGTTGTAGTTGTTGTTGTTGTTGTTGTTGTTGTTGTTGTTGTTGGGCCGTTTGTTGTAGTTGCGATTGATGTTGCGATTGTTGGGATAATTGTTGCGATTATTGTTGTAATTGCTGTTGTTGTTGTATTGGTGATTCTTATCACCGTTTTCCTCCCACTTTCTTTTGACTTGCTTCACATTGGCCTCTTCAGTAGTCTGTTCTTTAATTCTTTCTTCAATCTGGTTCACTAGTTTGTGAGCCATTCTACATGCCTGTTGTATGGAGGCGGGCTCGTGTGAACTTATATCTTCTTGGATTCTTTCCGGTAATCCTTTCACAAACGCGTCGATCTTCTCTTCCTCATCTTCGAATGCTCCCGGACACAATAGGCACAATTCTGTGAATCGTCTTTCGTACGTGGTAATATCAAATCCTTGGGTTCGTAACCCTCTAAGTTCTGTCTTGAGCTTATTGACCTCGGTTCTGGGACGGTACTTCTCGTTCATCAAGTGCTTGAATGCTGACCACGGTAGTGCATAAGCATCATCTTGTCCCACTTGCTCTAGATAGGTATTCCACCATGTTAACGCAGAACCTGTGAAGGTATGCGTAGCGTACTTCACTTTGTCCTCTTCAGTACACTTACTTATGGCAAACACCGATTCGACCTTTTCGGTCCACCGTTTCAATCCGATCGGTCCTTCGGTTCCATCAAATTCCAAAGGTTTGCAGGCAGTGAATTCTTTGTAGGTGCATCCTACACGATTTCCTGTACTGCTAGATCCAAGGTTATTGTTGGTATGTAGCGCAGCCTGTACTGCGGCTATGTTTGAAGCTAGAAAAGTACGGAATTCCTCTTCATTCATATTCACGGTGTGTCGAGTAGTCGGTGCCATTTCCTTCAAAATAGTCAAATGGAACAAGTTAATCATACAGAATATTAAGAGTAGTTAATAGTATTTCGTAGCATAATATGAACTCATTTATAAAAGCTTTTTCTTCATATTAGCGTTTTATAAGTTTAAATTCGGGTAGTACCTACCCGTTAAGTTCATACTTAGTAGCTAATATACAATTCAACTACTACAATTCTATATGAAAAAGTGATTATAATAATATTTCGCGTTCAAACTTTTACACAATATTTTACAAACTTACAATACCGCTTATTTTACATATAGCATGAAATATAGCACACAATAAATTTGATACAAGATGGTTGTGAAGATAATTCCAGCTAGTACACAAGTCGTTCAGCAAAGGCAATAAAGACACGTAATTCATACGTCCAGAAACAAGTCATGCATTCTGGTTTTACTAGGATTACTTCCCATCCTTGGTCTTGTGGAACATAACCGTTATGGCCGTTAATAAGACAGCGTGTTGTAACGTCGTCAAAGGGATGAGGGTTACGTAATGTCCAACAGTCCCGTAACAATCTAAAAACCTCATTTCTTACCCCAATTACCGACTCCGTCACTTGTGGGAACATTTTGTTTAATAGTTGTAGCCCGATGTTCTTGTTCTCACTTTGGTGAGAAGCGAACATTACTAATCCGTAAGCATAACAAGCTTCTTTATGTTGCATGTTAGCCGCTTTTTCTAAATCACTAAGTCCAATATTCGGATATATTGAGTCAAAATAATTTCTTAACCCATTGCGTAAAATAGCATTTGGGTTCCCCGCAATATATGCGTCAAAGTAAACACATCGTAACTTATGGATTTCCCAATGTGATATCCCCCATCTTTCGAATGAAAGCCTTTTATAAACCAAGGCATTCTTGGAACGTTCTTCGAATGTCTTACAAACTGATCTCGCCTTAAATAGTTGTGCTGAAGAATTCTGACCGACTCTAGACAAGATTTCATCAATCATGTCTCCGGGTAGGTCTCTTAAAATATTGGGTTGTCTATCCATTTTGTATTTTTATACTGTAAAATAGACAAGAGTTAGATTCATAAAAAAATACTTATTAATACAAGCAATTTTTACATATATCATAAAGCATAAGCACACTATATTACTTATATTACACCACACGAATACAACTATCTTATTCTGACTCGCTTGTTTCTTCTTCTTCAGTTTTGGTTCGTTTTGCCAAGTTTCTAGGGATATATGATGTTCCCCTAATACGAGCCGTCGTTATCCACATTGGTTTAGAAAAACCTGGTGGTTTAGAGGTTCCCGGGTCATTGTTACAACTTAAGGACTTCAGGGGTTGACGATACATATAAAGTTCATCGGGGTTGGAATTAGATTTCTCTATTTTTATGCTCTTTCCCTTATTATTTTCTTTTGCCTTTTTAAATTCAGTTGGGGTAATTTCTATAACATCATCGGAATTCTCGTCGGAATCCGATTCATCGGAGAATTGGTAATCCTCCTAATATTTTGCTTCCTTGGCGGAAACACCATTGACCATAATTAACCTTGGTCGGTTGGTTGAGGATTTTCTTTTACTTAACCGTTTTATTATTTCCCCCACCGGTATTATTTCTTCATCCGGTTCCGTTTCTTCTTCCGGTTCCGATTCTTCTTCCGGTTCCGACTCTTCTTCCGGTTCCTCTTCGGGAACTTGTGAATCAGTCCACGAATCATTCCAATTTACATTTGACTCTTCATTATTATTAGGTGAGTCAATGGGACTTGTTCTAGAGGTAGACATCTATCACATAATATCAAACGCGTTAAGAGATTAATATATCACATAATATTCACATGTTAAAAATATATAGTTTCCAACAAAATTTGTTAAGCAATCATTTTTCAAGTAAACACGGTCAAAGTCCAGACTCACTAATACATCCTAACAAACTAGATAAGACACACTAATGCAAAATTCTGGTTCTCTAAGACCAACGCTCGGATACCAACTGAAATGTCCCGTTCTTATTGATTAAAAACATTCCATATTAATTGATTTCGTTGCGATGTTTTGACCTCTATATGAGACGTTTTTCAAAGACTGTATTCATTTTTAAAACAAACCATAACCTTTATTTCATAAATAAAGGTTTAAAAAGCTTTACGTAGATTATCAAATAATGATAATCTAAAATATCCTGTTTACACACGACCATTACATAATGGTTTACAATACAAATATGTTACATCGAAATCAGTTTCTTGAATGCAGTTTTTACACAATATCATACAAACATGGACTCCAAATCTTGTCCTTATTTTAGTATGCAACAGCGGAAGCTCTTAGTATTCACCTGAGAATAAACATGCTTTAAACGTCAACAAAAATGTTGGTGAGTTATAGGTTTAACCTATATATATCAAATCGTAACAATAGACCACAAGATTTCATATTTCAATACACATCCCATACATAGAGATAAAAATTATTCATATGGTGAACACCTGGTAACCGACATTAACAAGATGCATATATAAGAATATCCCCATCATTCCGGGACACCCTTCGGATATGATATAAATTTCGAAGTACTAAAGCATCCGGTACTTTGGATGGGGTTTGTTAGGCCCAATAGATCTATCTTTAGGATTCGTGTCAATTAGGGTGTCTGTTCCCTAATTCTTAGATTACCAGACTTAATAATAAGGGGCATATTTGATTTCGATAATTCAACCATAGAATGTAGTTTCACGTACTTGTGTCTATTTTGTAAATCATTTAAAAAACCTGCATGTATTCTCATCCCAAAAATATTAGATTTTAAAAGTGGGACTATAACTCACTTTCACAGATTTTTACTTCGTCGGGAAGTAAGACTTGGCCACTGGTTGATTCACGAACCTATAACAATATATACATATATATCAAAGTATGTTCAAAATATATTTACAACACTTTTAATATATTTTGATGTTTTAAGTTTATTAAGTCAGCTGTCCTCGTTAGTAACCTACAACTAGTTATCCACAGTTAGATGTACAGAAATAAATCGATAAATATTATCTTGAATCAATCCACGACCCAGTGTATACGTATCTCAGTATTGATCACAACTCAAACTATATATATTTTGGAATCAACCTCAACCCTGTATAGCTAACTCCAACATTCACATATAGAGTGTCTATGGTTGTTCCGAAATATATATAGATGTGTCGACATGATAGGTCGAAACATTGTATACGTGTCTATGGTATCTCAAGATTACATAATATACAATATAAGTTGATTAAGTTATGGTTGGAATAGATTTGTTACCAATTTTCACGTAGCTAAAATGAGAATAATTATCCAATCTTGTTTTACCCATAACTTCTTCATTTTAAATCCGTTTTGAGTGAATCAAATTGCTATGGTTTCATATTGAACTCTATTTTATGAATCTAAACAGAAAAATTATAGGTTTATAGTCAGAAAAATAAGTTACAAGTCGTTTTTGTAAAGGTAGTCATTTCAGTCGAAAGAACGACGTCTAGATGACCATTTTAGAAAACATACTTCCACTTTGAGTTTAACCATAATTTTTGGATATAGTTTCATGTTCATAATAAAAATCATTTTCTCAGAATAACAACTTTTAAATCAAAGTTTATCATAGTTTTTAATTAACTAACCCAAAACAGCCCGCGGTGTTACTACGACGGCGTAAATCCGGTTTTACGGTGTTTTTCGTGTTTCCAGGTTTTAAATCATTAAGTTAGCATATAATATAGATATAGAACATGTGTTTAGTTGATTTTAAAAGTCAAGTTAGAAGGATTAACTTTTGTTTGCGAACAAGTTTAGAATTAACTAAACTATGTTCTAGTGATTACAAGTTTAAACCTTCGAATAAGATAGCTTTATATGTATGAATCGAATGATGTTATGAACATCATTACTACCTTAAGTTCCTTGGATAAACCTACTGGAAAAGAGAAAAATGGATTTAGCTTCAACGGATCCTTGGATGGCTCGAAGTTCTTGAAGCAGAATCATGACACGAAAACAAGTTCAAGTAAGATCATCACTTGAAATAAGATTGTTATAGTTATAGAAATTGAACCAAAGTTTGAATATGATTATTACCTTGTATTAGAATGATAACCTACTGTAAGAAACAAAGATTTCTTGAGGTTGGATGATCACCTTACAAGATTGGAAGTGAGCTAGCAAACTTGAAAGTATTCTTGATTTTATGAAACTAGAACTTTTGGAATTTATGAAGAACACTTAGAACTTGAAGATAGAACTTGAGAGAGATCAATTAGATGAAGAAAATTGAAGAATGAAAGTGTTTGTAGGTGTTTTTGGTCGTTGGTGTATGGATTAGATATAAAGGATATGTAATTTTGTTTTCATGTAAATAAGTCATGAATGATTACTCATATTTTTGTAATTTTATGAGATATTTCATGCTAGTTACCAAATGATGGTTCCCACATGTGTTAGGTGACTCACATGGGCTGCTAAGAGCTGATAATTGGAGTGTATATACCAATAGTACATACATCTAAAAGCTGTGTATTGTACGAGTACGAATACGGGTGCATACGAGTAGAATTGTTGATGAAACTGAACGAGGATGTAATTGTAAGCATTTTTGTTAAGTAGAAGTATTTTGATAAGTTTATTGAAGTCTTTCAAAAGTGTATAAATACATATTAAAACACTACATGTATATACATTTTAACTGAGTCGTTAAGTCATCGTTAGTCGTTACATGTAAGTGTTGTTTTGAAACCTTTAGGTTAACGATCTTGTTAAATGTTGTTAACCCAATGTTTATAATTTCATATGAGATTTTAAATTATTATATTATCATGATATTATCATGTATGAATATCTCTTAATATGATATATATACATTAAATGTCTTTACAACGATAATCGTTACATATATGTCTCGTTTAAAAATCATTAAGTTAGTAGTCTTGTTTTTACATATGTAGTTCATTGTTAATATACTTATGGAGATACTTACTTATCATAATTTCATGTTAACCATATGTATATCCATATATATATATCATCATGTCGTTTTTACAAGTTTTAACGTTCGTGAATCGCCGGTCAACTTGGGTGGTCAATTGTCTATATGAAACATATTTCAATTAATCAAGTCTTAACAAGTTTGATTGCTTAACATGTTGGAAACATTTAATCATGTAAATATCAATTTCAATTAATATATATAAACATGGAAAAGTTCGGGTCACTACAAATGGGCTTTATATTTGTTTAACTAAATGATAGTTTGTTAATATTAATATAAAGATTTACAATTGGGCGTCCCTATAAATTACCATATACACTCGATCGGACACGATGGGCAGGGTATTTATATGTACGAATAATCGTTCATTTTACCGGACACGGAAATGGATTAATAGCCACTAGAATAATTAAAACAGGGGTGAAATTATGTACAAGGACACTTGGTATAATTGATAACAAAATATTAAAACCTTGGGTTACACTCAGTCGACATCCTGGTGTAATTATTAAACAAAGTGTTAAAATCTTGTTACAGTTTAAGTCCCCAATTAGTTGGAATATTTAACTTCGGGTATAAGAATAATTTGACGAGGACACTCGCACTTTATATTTATGACTGATGGACTGTTATGGACAAAAACCAGACGGACATATTAAATAATCCAGGACAAAGGACAATTAACCCATGGGCATAAAACTAAAATCAACACGTCAAACATCATGGTTATGGAAGTTTAAATAAGCATAATTCTTTTATTTCATATTTAATTTCCTTTATTTTATATTTAATTGCACTTCTAATTATCGCATTTTTATTATTGTATTTAATTGCACTTTTAATTATCGCATTTTTATTATTGTATTTAATTGCACTTTTAATTATCGTACTTTTTAATTATCGCAAGTTTATTTTATCGCACTTTTATTATTCGCAATTTCATTATCGTTATTTACTTTACGCTTTAAATTAAGTCTTTTATTTATTTAATATTTTACATTTTGTTTTAACTGCAACTAAAGTTTTTAAAATCGACAAACCGGTCATTAAACGGTAAAAACCCCCCTTTATAATAATAATATTACTTATATATACATTTGTATTTTTATAAAAGTAAACTAATATAGCGTTAAGCTTTGTTTAAAGATTTTCCCTGTGGAACGAACCGGACTTACTAAAAACTACACTACTGTACGATTAGGTACACTGCCTATAAGTGTTGTAGCAAGGTTTAAGTATATCCATTCTATAAATAAATAAATATCTTGTCTAAAATTGTATCGTATTTAATAATATTTCCTTGTAAAATTTAATAGTATTTTATACCCCTTAGCTTTGACATCAAGTATTTAATAAAAGCCTGTAAACCATATCGTTACTACCATTGTTTATACCGCCGTATAGAAATCACTGATGTACAAAGTGTGAAGAATAAAGAAGTGATTCTAGTATTTCAAGACTATATTGCTTGAGGACAAGCAACGCTCAAGTGTGGGAATATTTGATAATGCTAAAAACGAACATATATTTCATAGCATTATTCCTCAAGAAAGACAAGCTTTTAGTTGCAATTGTTCTATGTAAAAGTGATATTCGTTTAAATATTAAAAGGTAAAGACAAAAGACAGATTCGACGAATTGAAGACGCAAACGACCAAAAAGCTCAAAATTACAAAATACAATCAAAGAGGTTCCAATTATTGATAAGAAACGTCTCGAAATTACAAGAGTACAAGATTCAAAACGCAAAGTACAAGATATTAAATTGTACGCAAGGACGTTCGAAAATCCGGAACCGTGACCAGAGTCAACTCTCAACGCTCGACGCAACGGACTAAAAATTACAAGTCAACTATGCACATGAATATAATATAATATATAAATAATTCTTAAAAATTATATATATATATATATATATTATATTAATATTTAAAATCGTCGGCAAACAAAGAGCCAAGGATGAATGAGCTGTAAAAACGAACTCCGCGACTTGCGGAGTTCGAAGGCCAAATGTACCGCGAGTCGCGGAGATTACCTGGACGAAAATTCCTATAAAAGCGAACGAATTCTGATCATTTTCATAATCCATAATCTATCTCTCTCTCAATATATACGTAAATATATATATATATAATTAATATTTTAATTTTAATTTTAATTTTAAATCCTAATAATAAGGGTATGTTAGCAAATGTTGTAAGGGTGTAAGTCAAAATTCTGTCCGTGTAACGCTACGCTATTTTTAATCATTGTAAGTTATGTTCAACCTTTTTAATTTAATGTCTCGTAGCTAAGTTATTATTATGCTTATTTAATCCGAAGCAATCATGATGTTGGGCTAATTACTAAAATTGGGTAATTGGGCTTTGTACCATAATTGGGGTTTGAACAAAAGAACGACACTTGTGGAAATTAGACTATGGGCTATTAATGGGCTTTATATTTGTTTAACTAAATGATAGTTTGTTAATGTTAATATAAAGATTTACAAATGGGCGTCCCTATAAATTACCATATACACTTGATCGGACACGATGGGTGGGGTATTTATATGTACGAATAATCGTTCATTTTACCGGACACGGAAATGGATTAATAGCCACTAGAATAATTAAAACAGGGGTGAAATTATGTACAAGGACACTTGGTATAATTGATAACAAAATATTAAAACCTTGGGTTACACTCAGTCGACATCCTGGTGTAATTATTAAACAAAGTGTTAAAATCTTGTTACAGTTTAAGTCCCCAATTAGTTGGAATATTTAACTTCGGGTATAAGAATAATTTGACGAGGACACTCGCACTTTATATTTATGACTGACGGACTGTTATGGACAAAAACCAGACGGACATATTAAATAATCCAGGACAAAGGACAATTAACCCATGGGCATAAAATTAAAATCAACACGTCAAACATCATGGTTACGGAAGTTTAAATAAGCATAATTCTTTTATTTCATATTTAATTTCCTTTATTTTATATTTAATTACACTTCTAATTATCGCATTTTTATTATTGTATTTAATTGCACTTTTAATTATCGCATTTTTATTATTGTATTTAATTGCACTTTTAATTATCGTACTTTTTAATTATCGCAAGTTTATTTTATCGCACTTTTATTATTCGCAATTTCATTATCGTTATTTACTTTACGCTTTAAATTAAGTCTTTTATTTATTTAATATTTTACATTTTGTTTTAACTGCAACTAAAGTTTTTAAAATCGACAAACCGGTCATTAAACGGTAAAAACCCCCCTTTATAATAGTAATATTACTTATATATACATTTGTATTTTTATAAAAGTAAACTAATATAGCGTTAAGCTTTGTTTAAAGATTTTTCCTGTGGAACGAACCGGACTTACTAAAAACTACACTACTGTACGATTAGGTACACTGCCTATAAGTGTTGTAGCAAGGTTTAAGTATATCCATTCTATAAATAAATAAATATCTTGTGTAAAATTGTATCGTATTTAATAGTATTTCCTTGTAAAATTTAATAGTATTTTATACCCCTTAGCTTTGACATCAATTATCATGTATGGACCTTTCAGGAATGAAAGCACTTTGAGTGCAACTTACAAGTTTATTCAGACCACTTTTTAGCCTGTTACTAAGAACCTTGCTAATACACTTATAGAGGACATTACAACAAGCAATAGGTCTGAAATCAGACACTTTTTTATGGGTATCAATCTTTGAAATAAGTGAAATTATGGTAGCATTTATCTCTCCCAATAATCTACCATTTGTGAAAAATTCTTTGATGGCATCACAAAAATCTTTGCCAATTATATCACAAGCCTTCTTAAAAAATAAAGAAGTGTACTCATCAGGACCTGAGGCTCTGTTATCATCTATGTCAAACATGACAATTTTGATTTCATTATCAGCAACAGGGAGAACCATCTCTTTGACTTCTTCATTAGTAAGCTTATTAGTAAAAATATCACCAAGATCCTTTATACTTCTGCAATTACCACGATCACCCAAAAAAAATCCTTAAAGTGATTCATAAATTGAGTAGCAACTTGATCACCCTCATAGCTAACACCATTATCATCACAAAATCTTTTGGTTACACATATTATGATATTAATGATAAATGTAGCCTTAAGGGCTACACTTAAGCATACCAAAAATAATTTTATTTCATATTTATAATTCAACCCTGGCATAAAAAATATTAATACAAAATTTATATAAGAAAAGTCGATATTACGTAGCCCTTAAGGCTACGTTTATCAAAACACTTTAAAGTATGCAAAAACTAGATAATTAATTAGTCAAATTTTTTAGTTAAGTAATTTGGGTAATACATTAATTTTGCTTACTCTTTCTCACTAAAAAGAATGTCGATAAAATGGCCATTTTCTTTTAGTGGCTAGAAAATCATTTCCTAATACAAATAAGAAAAACGGCTACTCTACCTTGAAGTCTTGAACCAATTAGATATATTTATTTTGACCAGATCAAACTAAATTTAGTAGAATCCTTTAGTCTTGGATTTTACAGTTGTGGTCTTGTTACACAACTCCTATATATTACAAGTTAAACATCATTTTGAACTTGTATCAAAAATAAAAATAAAATCAACATAATCTTTCACACTTTCAAAAAATTAAAATAAAAAGACATTATCTAAAGTTAAACATTGGTTTAGTTTACAATTGCGTGTAGTAAAATTATATTTAATGACAAATATAGTGAAACATTCCTTATGAATTGTTGGCCAATGAAGCATACCATCCGGGTTCAATTCTTGACTATGCCAAATTGTTCAAAAAGGGAGTGTGACTAAATGTGACAACCCGAAAATTTCCGACCAAATTTAAACTTAATCTTTATATATTTCCGACACGATAAGCAAAGTCTGTAATATTGATTCTCAAACTTTTTGAACTAATGTTATATATTCAGTTAACCTTTGACTATTGACTGACGATTCACGAACATCTATTTGTATATATATATATATATATATATATATATATATATATATATATATATATATATATATATATATATATATATATACACACAAAATATGTTGGAATATTAATTATTCATAAATAACTTGCAATGTGTATTTAAAAACTGATTTATGTATATTAAATAAAGATATATACATATACATATATATAATTTCAAGTTATTTAGTAAACGATAGTAACATTCGTTTATTGATTCGATTGATATTTAGATAAGTTAACTAAAACGTTTAAGATGAACAAGTAAAACACTAATTTACTACAGTATTTTTGAATTGCTACAGTACCCGAAAAGCTACAGTGTTTTCGAAAATCACTATTTGCTACAGTAAAAATCATTTTGCTACAGTGTTTTCGAAAATCACTATTTGCTACAGTAAAAAACGACTTTGCCACAGTAAAACACTATTTGCTACAGTGAAAATGCCTTTGCTGCAGTAAAACACTAATTGCTACAGTGAAAACGACTTGCTACAGTAAACACTATTTGCTACAGTGAAAAATATGTCGGCAAACAAGAAAACAAAACATTGTGAGATGGATTTTTAGGCCATGCGATCGCATGGGATTATGCCTTCCCATTCATGCGATCGCATGGGATGAGGAGACAGGCCACATTATAAAAGCTCGATCAGTTTTGGCCAGATACATTCATTCAATCTATCTATCTTTCGCATATCTCCCTCTATATGTATTATAATTATAATTATAATTATAATTATAATTATAATTATAATTATTATTATTATTATTATTATTATTATTAATATTATTATTAATCTTATTATTAGTAGTATTAGTGTTGGTCCCTTGATAACAACAGGAGTGTTGTAGAAGAGGGGGGTGAATACAATTTCTTTTAAATAACTTAACAGTTAAACACTATTAGTATTCAAGCATGTAAATAAATAGAGTCACAGGTAATTTTCAACAGTTATTCTTTATTGATTGAATCACAAAGAATCACAACTATCCTTGGCGGAATGATAGTTGGTTGATACAGATTACCTAGATTATAGCTAAGAGGTGAACTAAAAGCTATTACACGTTTTTGACTCTAAAAAAACAAACCCACACCACTAGTTGTTACAATAGTGGATACAACAATTTATAGTAGTCCTATTAACTGTGTAATGGTTCTATTGTCCAATGGTACATAGGATGTCTGTACTTGTGGGGACAACTGCATTAGAGAGCATGCTCTCCTCTTTCCTCTTTGGTAGCTATTTGCAGGAACACCTCAATTCGGTTTGGCACCACTATTTGATTAAACAAATAGAATGTTGTGTTCCCTAGGTGTTGACAAAGTATAACCCATGTCTGCACATGCGTTAAACTTCTGCATTCCCACGTGGTCTTGTAAGGTTACTTGTCAGCCGCCGACGTGTGTCCTTTTCTGTTCAACTTTGTCTTTGACTTCTGTTGAATAGTACCATTGATGTAGACCACTCGGGAAACTACTATGCTTATAATGGAGCATAGCTGTCTTGTGTAGTAAGCTGCATTCCAGCTGTGCTAGTTCTTCATTGCTGAGACACTTGATATTCTTGAATTGCTGAGTACACATCATGTGCTGATTGAAGAACACTGTCTACCTTGTGCTGGTAGACTGAGCAGCAAACTAAACACTTGACACAGCAATATCTGCTGTCTATACATAAACAAACTTGTGCTGACTGCACATAACATTTTAGTGAAAATAAATTACAGTTTTGTCATAATTAAATCCTTAATTATTTTAGGGACTCAACAATCTCCCTCTATTTGATGATGACAAAACCTATGACATATAAAGAAAACACTAAAGCCAGCACTGAGGGACCTAATGAAAAATAGACAGTAAATTTGTCCCTTTTAAGTTTGTTTTTGGGATATTTTGCTGAGTTATCCATGTCTTATAATTTTATATGATTTTGAAGATAAACTCATTTCACTTTCATTACAACAGAGTATATACAGTAATTACAAGAACATCATAATGAAAAATGAAATAAACAAAAGATATAATTTAAGCACTAGAGGGCTATCTATCTTTATCTTTATCTAATTCCTCTTCAGATAGCTCCTCTTATTTGATTCTCCAGGCTTCAGAAAAAAGGATAGGTATATCAGCAGGATCAAATATAGGAATATGAGGAGATAGAATGATGCGATCTCTTCTTTGTGGGCCTTCACCAGTAGATTTCTTTCCTTTAGTTTTTTGAGAAAGTACTTCTTCTACGTTTACCGCTGGTGCATTCCCAAATTTTGTAGCTTTGTTGAAGAGATCTTGGAGTTCTGGCTTCAATGACTTTTTAATACCACTTTCAGCTTTACCAATGAAATACTCCAATATCTCCATCCATTCACTGAATCCTAAAGATCGTAACTCATCATAATTTATCCTTTCTTGAACATTATTCTCCCTGCTGATATTGAAAGCTCTTTTTGAGCCTCTGTGCACCTTGATGATCTTGCTGGGATTTGATCTTCTGTTCATCACATCACCATACTTGCTCCTATAATAATGATCAGATAGTTCTATGGTTCGGGCAGTTTCCACAGGAGCAATAGCAGGTGCTTTCTCAGCAGCTTCTAGTTCATCAAGGGCCTTATCATGTTCGTTGATAATGGCTTTAGCTAATTTGAGGGACTCAGCCTCTAACGTTCTATCAGCAGCCAATTTGCCTTCTATCTCCTGAAGCCTTACCCTCTCAGCGAGTTCAGCATCAGCAGCCTCCCTTCTTTGCATTTCAGCTTGTAAGCCCAACAGATAATCATCGAAAGTAATTTTCAGGGACTTTGTTATTTCAATCATCTTTCTACCCTCTTCAGTTCAAAGGGCAGCATGATACTCCCTTAGATCCATACCCAGGTAGCGAGCCTCTTGAAATTGAGCTTTCTCCTCATCAGTAGAGAGCCTTTGACCACTGTTGTTTAAGTATACACCAATTTCAATGTCATAAGTCAAGGCAGTGATGTAGAGTGGCTGATCAAGAGGATGATGCAGCAATCTAACTTGACGTATCCTTTCATTAATAGCAGCTTGTGTTTGCTCAAGCAATTCTGGTGTAGTGATCTCCAGCCTGTAAGCATCTCTTTCATCTGGATTCATTTTAAATAAGTCTGGATCACCACGGGTAACTGAATCATCTTCCCAAGTTCTGTGTTTACCATGGCATTTTAGGGAAGATGGAGGATACATGATTGATTCACCTATGCCAGATGAACTCACTGGAATCTGATTAACACGATTATCCTATATTCTGTTAAAATAAGTGAGGGTCCGGGGAGAGATAGGTGATTGAACAAATAAGTGAGATCCACTACCCCAGACTGTAAAGTCAGCAGGATTAACCGTATCATCATCTTGATTATCACCCAACACATCCACCTTTGCTGGGTCTTCAACACTTGTTTCACCCAGCAGCACACTACTGGCTGGGTCTTCATTCACAGCACTCCTTGCTGTGTCTTCAGTACCAGCTGATTGATTAGTATCAGCTGGCACAACTGCCTCAGTATCTTCATCAGCTGCCTCAAATAGGGGTCCTTTCCTTAGGGGCTGGTTATCCCTAGGAGCAGATTTCACCCATTGTTTGTCAATTGACATGGGTTCAGCTGATGGTTCTTGTGTTGATACTGGTTCTTTTGGTGGAAGATAGGGAACAATAGCAAGATGCTCCCCCTGAATATCAACATCTGCTGGCTGTTGTTATGTAGCTGGCTGAGTAGACGATACTGGTCGAGAAGATGAGCTGGTTTCTAACATTGCATCCAGCCATTTCATAAATACATCAGCTCTAACTCCTCCTGACCCAGTAGAAGATAAATAGTCTTTCATCTCTTCAGGAGTCATCTTCTTTATTCTATCTGCTAGCTCAACATACAGCTTGGCTTTCTTTTTATCATACTTGATCATGAACTTAGCATTTCTTTTCAGTGTAGCCCTTTTATATTCTTCAATGTTGATCAGATCATCATCAATTTCACGCTTATCAGGAGTGAGGGTTCGCCTATGCTCCATTTTAAGTCTTTTTAGAGCAGCATAGGTGTAACGACCCGGAAATTTCCGACCAAATTTAAACCATAATCTCTATATGTTTCCGACACTATAAGCAAAAACCCTAATGTGGAGTCTAGAAAGTTTGAAATCTATATTTGGTTAATCAGATACCCTTTGACCATGCCCGACGATTCACGAACAATTGCTTGTAATTATATATATATATATATATATATATATATATATATATATATATATATATATATATATATATATATATATATATATATATATATATATATATATATATATATATATATATATATATATATATATTGAATTATAAAAGATATAAATATTATATGTTATTATTAGATGTTATTATTAATTCTATCATTAAAAATCATTATTTTCAATGTCATTATCATTAGTAATATTATTATTATAGCTATATTTATATTTATTAATAAGATAAATTATAATCTATGAAGATAAATATATAACTATAAGAATTATCTAAATACGAAAATAAATACAGATATATATTAGGAAATCAGTAATAATATTTTTATTTGGTAATATTAAAGTCTATTATTATAAACATATTCATATTTACTAACTATTGATATTAAATACATAATTGTGAAATCAGGTCAATTGTAATCAGTTAAATCATTTTCTACGCTTATTAATTTTGTTTGGCTTCTTGTCTAAATTGATACACATCGAATGTGAATGGTACAAATTAGTTACAGTTAGATAGCAACCCTTCTTTTTTTTTTATTATTTCTGTCCTTCTTTTTGTCCAATTGAGAAAAATGGGTAGCCACGTTATTATATATGTAATCCAATAATTTAGATTCCAATACAGACATCCCCATTTTCTTTCACTCTCATTCTCAATTATCAGCTATAATAAATTCAAGTTACTGAATTAAAAAAAAAAAAATTCGATCATAAGCTGGAAGACTGTCGCATATCACTGTTTCTACTTCATTTCATCAATACCTCGAATTTGATATGATTTTAAAAATCTAAAAATGCAGAAACAATCTAAATCAGGTCGTGATACTTTCTGTAAAGTTTTAGAGTCCAATTCCTCGTAACGATTCCAAATTTTTGAGTCAAACTTTTTAAATTAAAAAGTCAACAAATGTTCTTGGGACAAATCCGCATACGTGAGCCTGTTTCTGATCAAATTGATGATTCCTAGAGTTTCTAGGAACGATTTAAGGTATAATTCGTGAAGAAACTTTCGACTGAAACAGCTTTAAAATCGAAAATCAATAATTTTTTTTACAAAAGGAGCTGCGACAGCAGCTGGGGGTTTTTTTTTTCTGTTTTATATTTTTTTTTATATACAAACAAGTATAACGAATTTGTAATATTTAAAATCGAATTCATTCAAGATTAAACATAACTGAGATGTTGTAAGTTGGGTACCTGGTCGACAGTCTTAACCAAATAGAGAAGGAAGAGAAGATGTAGAACACAAATTAATAAGGATTAAATAAAAACAGATTCTGTACAATCCAGATAAAGGGCAACAGCCCAGTTGGTCTGTGTGTTGGTGTTTGAGCGGGAGGTCTCGGGTTCGAGCCCGTCTTGGTGCAATCTTTTTAAAAACAGACAACCGAGGTAGTTTTTATACTTCTAAAAAAAAAAAAAAAAAAAAGAAATTTATTATAAAGATTATTATTATTATTATCATTATTATTATTATTACTACAAATTAATATTTGATATCATGATGATAACGATTATTATTTTCTAACACCTGGATGTATAATTTTACCATAATTGCTAATACTAAGATTATCAATAAGTATTAATATTTTTATTATAGTTACTACTATTATATGTAGTATTATTATTATGATTTATATTACTAAAAGTATTTTTATTTACCATTCTTATTAGTATGCTTAATAAAATTAACATTTTATTTAAACTATTATTCTTATTATTTAAAAGTATCACTTTTATTATTATTAGAATTTTCATAATTTTTATCATAATTAGTATTATTTTATCATTATTGTTATTAGTACTATTAATATATCAAATAAATATTTTCTATATAAAAATAATATTTATGACATGAAACCTAACCCTATTAACACCTTAGTAATAAATGTTAATTATCTATATAGAAATAAATATTAGGATATTAATAAAACACACAACCACCAATAATATATATATTTGTTCGAATATCATTACATGTATTAATATACATAATTGATTATAGGTTCGTGAATCCAAGGCCAACCCTACGCTTGTTTAATGATGTTATACGTATTTTTACTACAAAATACAGTATGGTGAGTATATAGTCCCTTTTAAACTCTAAATATTTTTGGGCTGAGAATACATGCGCTATTTTTATAAATGATTTACGGTATGGACACAAGTGACTAAAATTACGTTCTACATGGGTTTGAATCAAAAATCCCCTAGCTTGGTAACTTTAACTATTGGTTTATGAACTGGTAGGCGCGAATCCTAAAGATAGATCTATCGGGTTTTACACCCCCACCCAGATGTTGTTCTAGTCACTACTAAACTAGAAGAACGGGTGTTTAGTACTTCGAGGTTAACGGAACGCACTTGATTCGGTGCACATATTATTATAACTCAGGGGTACACACTCTTGTTAAGGCTAGTTACCGGGTGCCCACTGCTTGGAATGATTTTTATACACTTGCGAGTGTATTATATTTTTATATATGAAATCTTGTGGTCCATAGTTATAACGCTGCTAGCATCAAACCTATATATCTCACCAACTTTATGTTGACATTTTAAAGCATGTTTATTCTCAGGTACGAATTAAGTCTTCCGCTGTGCAATTGCTCGTGTTAAGAACATTACTTGGAGTCGATCATCGCAATGGAACCAGATGTTGTTGACTTCGTCCAGGGGGATAAGGACGGGTCGTCACAGATGGTATCAGAGCGTTGGTCTTAGCGAACCAGGTCTCCCATTAGTGTGTCTAACTGGTAGTTGTTAGGATACATTAGTGAGTCTGGACTTTGACCGTGTCTGCCTGTCAGAAGTTTTGCTTATCATATTTAGTCGGAAATCATCTGTATATTACTCTTAGGAAATTGCCTGCTTATCATTCGTAAGTCTAGACACGTCTTACTGCATTTAGTGCATCGATAGTGTGTAGACAAAAATTCATATCTTAGCGCATCTGTAGATTTGCTGGTCATATGCCGTAGATTTCTCTGTAGGCTACTAAATCTTTAGCATTATATATAGATATTCTATGAAGTTAGAATATCATCCTATATTCGAAAATCATTTCCATCGAAGATCCTTCTCATTCATCAAATTGCCCTCTTGACGATGAACCTGAAAGCACTTACCGGCGAACCTGTTCGAGAAACCATCTATCCTCTCATTTCTAGAGTATCCCGTCACGATTATATATTATCCTATATTTCGAATCTTACTCAACCGCTCGTCTCAACCGTCAATCATTCCGTAGTACTAGAAGAAGTTAACGAACTACACACTCGTGTGACAACTTTGGAGAACCCGGTGTGAAGGTTACGAATACCAGCAGCAGCGCCAGCAGCATAATCAGTACCACCATCAACGACGCCGACAGTACCCATGTCACCCTCAACCACAACCGCGTCAAAAACCTCAACATCACATTTTGTACCTCGGATATCAACATCACACGCCTCAATATTACCATCTGTATTTCGAGTATGATTTTCGTTCTACAAATCGTTCTACATCGGTTATTTTCGTTTTACATATCGTTCTACCTCATTTATCTTCGTTCGACATGGCGATTATGTAATCTCTAATGTTTTAGAGATTATGTAATCTAGTATTAATGATAAATCAAATGAGTTTAATATCCTATTGACTCATTGAATTCATAATTACATCCGAAGAAAATATATATGCAAGTATATTTTCATAAATATTGTAATTAAAAATTCTTTTGTACAAACTGTTAATGATGAAAATATTTTAACGGGTGGGTAGTACCCGAGAAATATTTAGAATTCACATTAATAAGTTACACTGTACCTTCTTCGATTCTGATTCAATGATCATTTACTATCCTACTTACAACTATCGATATACGTATCCGTTCACCACATAATAACCATTTCTATTCAAATTTCATATTTGGATTTTGACCTATCAGAATCCAACAAGTGGCATAACGAAGAAAACATTGGACAAAAATAAAAAGTGTTAGAAACAAACGAATTAATTAATTGGAATTGTGATAGGATTTCACGCTAACTGTTCCGGCTAACTGTTCCCAGCTAACTGATTAACATTTAATTTATCGCAATTTACATTCTCGCAATTTTATTTATCGTCATTTAATTTCTGTTATTTACTTTTACGCACTTTAAATAACGGGACACGTATGCAAGGTTTCGACTTATCATATCGACCCATCTATATATATATTTCGGAACAACCGTAGACACTCTATATGTGAAGGTGGGAGTTGGCTATACAGGGTCAGAGTTGATTCCAAAATATATATATACTTTGAGTTGTGATCGACACCGAGACCGGTACACGGGTCACGATACGTATTATTTAATTCGAATATTATATATTAAATTATATATGAATCATTGAACCATCGGACTATTGGACTGCTAACTTTGGACAATTAAAATGAATTAAATTAAAATATTGATTATAACATATGAAACTAAATAATTCTTCAAGCTTGCCACTTGATTTCATCTTAAACCTCATTTGTATCGCGACAATTACAATGCGTGTTCAAATCTTTCATGATTCTTGAAAACCCCTCAATCGAGAGGATGAACCAACCGCGTTTCATCTACGGAAGAAAAAAAAAAAAAACTTATGCTCCTGTAAGACTCTCGGAGACTGAGTCAACGTTTAACACGCAGCAGTGTTAATTTCTTTAGTGTTATTATTACCCAAAATAACTATGCAATCCCTTTTCAAATTAGCCAATTTTGTCACAGCTCCAACAAGTTAACCTCGACTTCTCAGAAAGGTTAGTTTCGATATATATACATGTTATTCTTTCGCTGTCGTTACCGAAGAATCTTTTATATTCCATCATCAGCGTTTAACCATCTAAAAATACAATTCCCCTGAAACCACCTCAGTTTGATAACCAATGACCCAGATCCGTTAACTTTGAGAATGCTGACGAAGCAGCATGTTGTAGATGGTCTTAATAGCCAAAAGTTGATGATAAAGAACGGAGTATTGGAAACATTCAATATAAAATTTAGTATCAAAAAGCGGATTATGCGAAACTATGAAGTAAGCCGTGGACAAATCACAAAGAATAAGTTTGACTTCAAAGAATTTAAAAGATTCAGTGCCTGCTGAAATCCTTAGTACATACTCTACTCCTTACTCTAAAACCTTTGCTGACACTATTCTTCATCATCATCCTTCGGCATTAGAAGTTCCAAGATATTATCATGTCTTTCATTATAAATATCCTCAATGTTTCTGAAGATATTTTTATAACTATTCTTATCGGAAATCATCTATCTTCTCGCGCTATCTGTATCACATCATAAAAGAAACTGTGTTAGTTTCTAAATTCTGAAACCTTCGAATTTAAAATATGAATGTTTTGAAGTAATGTTAGGAACTGACGCATGAATTAGTATAATATAATGAAACTTGATCAACTTCATTATATTACAGTAGGTTATGTTAAGTTTCTAATGGAATGTGATGATTTACAGTACCGTCATCATGTGCCATGTTACACGGCTCTTACATTCTATCCAATTCCGAAACGTATTAAGAACAAATCATCTTGATAGTTCTATTTTCCTGGATATTCTGGTAATTTGACAAATAAAAATCGTGCCATTACCATTCCCCTTTGAGAACATTAGCTACGTTTATTCCAAATCTTATACCTACGAATTCCGAACCATTGCTCGCTTGGCTTAATGACGGGAAGAGGAAATGAAAGAATGAAGCTTCAAAATAGAAATTAGAGTATAAATCGCAGTAAATAGGAGAAGGCATTAGCTGCAGATGACAGATGTGAGAATTAAGAATATATCAAGGATTAGAATAGGATGGAGCATATTGGCAAATATCTTTAAGTAAGAATTAAGGAGAAAGAGTAGAAGATGTGGGATATGGAAATAAAGGAACGAAGGGGGTAGTTTTATAAGTGAAATATCCGACAAAGAAATCACAACAGATTTGTCGCATTAGATCAAAGGAGATCCTGTTTCCTAAATCACCGATGAACCAAATCTTATTACGAAAGATTTTCTTTAAAACTCGTGAATTCCGGAAATCAATCATAACCACGTCATCAGTTAAAACGATACCATATTACTCATTTCACTCTTTTGTGATAGCTTCACTCGTACGCTTCACCTGATCGAAATGTTTTATCTATATCTATCAATAATGATAAAATTCCGTTATTATCTCATATTCGTCATGAAAACATTCCTATTGAACCTCTACCAAATTTCGGGGACGAAATTTCTTTAACGGGGGGGTACTGTAACGACCCGGAAATTTCCGACCAAATTTAAACCATAATCTCTATATGTTTCCGACACTATAAGCAAAAACCCTAATGTGGAGTCTAGAAAGTTTGAAATCTATATTCGGTTAATCAGATACCCTTTGACCATGCCCGACGATTCACGAACAATTGCTTGTAATTATATATATATATATATATATATATATATATATATATATATATATATATATATATATATATATATATATATATATATATATATATATATATATATATATATATATATATATATATATATATATATATATATATATATATATATATATATATATATATATATATATATATATATATTGAATTATAAAAGATATAAATATTATATGTTATTATTAGATGTTATTATTAATTCTATCATTAAAAATCATTATTTTCAATGTCATTATCATTAGTAATATTATTATTATAGCTATATTTATATTTATTAATAAGATAAATTATAATCTATGAAGATAAATATATAACTATAAGAATTATCTAAATACGAAAATAAATACAGATATATATTAGGAAATCAGTAATAATATTTTTATTTGGTAATATTAAAGTCTATTATTATAAACATATTCATATTTACTAACTATTGATATTAAATACATAATTGTGAAATCAGGTCAATTGTAATCAGTTAAATCATTTTCTACGCTTATTAATTTTGTTTGGCTTCTTGTCTAAATTGATACACATCGAATGTGAATGGTACAAATTAGTTACAGTTAGATAGCAACCCTTCTTTTTTTTTTATTATTTCTGTCCTTCTTTTTGTCCAATTGAGAAAAATGGGTAGCCACGTTATTATATATGTAATCCAATAATTTAGATTCCAATACAGACATCCCCATTTTCTTTCACTCTCATTCTCAATTATCAGCTATAATAAATTCAAGTTACTGAATTAAAAAAAAAAATTCGATCATAAGCTGGAAGACTGTCGCATATCACTGTTTCTACTTCATTTCATCAATACCTCGAATTTGATATGATTTTAAAAATCTAAAAATGCAGAAACAATCTAAATCAGGTCGTGATACTTTCTGTAAAGTTTTAGAGTCCAATTCCTCGTAACGATTCCAAATTTTTGAGTCAAACTTTTTAAATTAAAAAGTCAACAAATGTTCTTGGGACAAATCCGCATACGTGAGCCTGTTTCTGATCAAATTGATGATTCCTAGAGTTTCTAGGAACGATTTAAGGTATAATTCGTGAAGAAACTTTCGACTGAAACAGCTTTAAAATCGAAAATCAATAATTTTTTTTACAAAAGGAGCTGCGACAGCAGCTGGGGGTTTTTTTTTTCTGTTTTATATTTTTTTTTTTATATACAAACAAGTATAACGAATTTGTAATATTTAAAATCGAATTCATTCAAGATTAAACATAACTGAGATGTTGTAAGTTTGGTACCTGGTCGACAGTCTTAACCAAATAGAGAAGGAAGAGAAGATGTAGAACACAAATTAATAAGGATTAAATAAAAACAGATTCTGTACAATCCAGATAAAGGGCAATAGCCCAGTTGGTCTGTGTGTTGGTGTTTGAGCGGGAGGTCTCGGGTTCGAGCCTGGCTTGGTGCAATCTTTTTAAAAACAGACAACCGAGGTAGTTTTTATACTTCTAAAAAAAAAAAAGAAAAAAAAAATTTATTATAAAGATTATTATTATTATTATCATTATTATTATCATTATTATTATTATTACTACAAATTAATATTTGATATCATGATGATAACGATTATTATTTTCTAACACCTGGATGTATAATTTTACCATAATTGCTAATACTAAGATTATCAATAAGTATTAATATTATTATTATAGTTACTACTATTATATGTAGTATTATTATTATGATTTATATTACTAAAAGTATTTTTATTTACCATTCTTATTAGTATGCTTAATAAAATTAACATTTTATTTAAACTATTATTCTTATTATTTAAAAGTATCACTTTTATTATTATTAGAATTTTCATAATTTTTATCATAATTAGTATTATTTTATCATTATTGTTATTAGTACTATTAATATATCAAATAAATATTTTCTATATAAAAATAATATTTATGACATGAAACCTAACCCTATTAACACCTTAGTAATAAATGTTAATTATCTATATAGAAATAAATATTAGGATATTAATAAAACACACAACCACCAATAATATATATATTTGTTCGAATATCATTACATGTATTAATATACATAATTGATTATAGGTTCGTGAATCCAAGGCCAACCCTACGCTTATTTAATGATGTTATACGTATTTTTACTACAAAATACAGTATGGTGAGTATATAGTCCCTTTTAAACTCTAAATATTTTTGGGCTGAGAATACATGCGCTATTTTTATAAATGATTTACGGTATGGACACAAGTGACTAAAATTACGTTCTACATGGGTTTGAATCAAAAATCCCCTAGCTTGGTAACTTTAACTATTGGTTTATGAACTGGTAGGCGCGAATCCTAAAGATAGATCTATCGGGTTTTACACCCCCACCCAGATGTTGTTCTAGTCACTACTAAACTAGAAGAACGGGTGTTTAGTACTTCGAGGTTAACGGAACGCACTTGATTCGGTGCACATATTATTATAACTCAGGGGTACACACTCTTGTTAAGGCTAGTTACCGGGTGCCCACTGCTTGGAATGCTTTTTATACACTTGAGAGTGTATTATATTTTTATATATGAAATCTTGTGGTCCATAGTTATAACGCTGCTAGCATCAAACCTATATATCTCACCAACTTTATGTTGACATTTTAAAGCATGTTTATTCTCAGGTACGAATTAAGTCTTCCGCTGTGCAATTGCTCGTGTTAAGAACATTACTTGGAGTCGATCATCGCAATGGAACCAGATGTTGTTGACTTCGTCCAGGGGGATAAGGACGGGTCGTCACAATAGGCCCCAAACTTAGCGTTGAAAGCATCATCTTATTCCTGCTGTCTCTTCTGATGTCTCTCCATTTTTCTTTTCAATTTACGTTCAATGGTTTGAGAGACAGCAAAAGATTCAGCAACAGCCAATTCAGAAACGTCACTGGGTTTATTGCCAGAACCAATATCATCCACTGATGTGGCAGACACACTGGGTTGAGATTCACCAACTGCCTGTACACTAGCTTCAGTATGAGCGTTGCTGGGCTTAGTGCCAGTACCATCACCACCATCATCACCATCTCTCCTTTGCTGTTTAGGAGCCTTTTCATGCTCTTGCTCCCCCTTAGATTGTTTTCTCTTTTTAGACTTTTTCTTAAACTTCTTCTCCCCTTTTTGTCATCAGTAGGGGCAGAAGGGTGAGCAGGGGAGACCTGTGCATGAAGGTCACTATCTGACTGAGGAACAGAGAAAGCAAAATTGTTCCAGTCAGCATCAGCAGGAGGAAGATGGGCACTAGGATCTACGCCATATTGTCTTAGGTAGAGGTTGGAAGAACGAACTTCATTTCGAGCAACACCCATGGCCATGTTTTGGACATCAGCCCTAACACCAGCTTGAAGATCAGCCATGCGTTATATTACCTCCACCATTTGAACATAAGTTGAGGCAGGAATCATAGTAGCCATTTGCTGTTCCTGTGAATCCAATCTCTCTTCTAACACCATGTTTTCTTCATTAAGGAAAAGAATTTTGCGATTAGAAGCATCCAAATCAACTTGAAGATGGGCAATATCCTCAGTATACTCATTGTGAGAGATGATTCGCTTCTTTAAATCCTCCTCCTCTTCATGTTGTTTGACAATGGCTTCCACAGCTAGATCTGCAAAGGCACACACTTGTTTGACCTTGTTCTCAATAGAAGAAGTGGTAACCTCCCCAGCTGTGCGTACTGCTTCAGACACTCTATCAACAATAGCAGATTGAATGGTCTTCTGTAGATACGGTGTGACTTCAGCTAATGTCTTATAGATAGCCAAAGTGGAGATGACAGCCACCTCATCAGCATTAAACTTAGTATAGCTGGTGGAGGGGCGATCACTAGCAGCTAACACATGAGTACCTCCGTGGGGTGGTGGAGGTGGAAGGTTAGAGTCTGACTCATCACCATGATCACCATCATTTTTACCTTCACTTGAAGGTTTAGAACCACTGGTATCCTTGTCAGCATCATTATCAGCATCATCAGTGAGATCCACTGGTTTATCTTTGGACCCAGTCACATTATCATGAATGACTGGCTCTTCCTTACCAGTACCTTTATCAGCATCACCATCAGATGAAGAAGATGATGAGGAAGAAGCTGATGAATCAGAAGGTACTGGCGAATCAGGAAGTTGTTGCATAATAAACTTACCAGTAGTGGGATCTCTGATGAACTTGAGAGGCCTCCATGTACCAGGCCATGGAGAAGCTGCTGGAGCCATACCAAAATAGTGATAGTATGGCTACTCGTTGATCTGTTCTAAAGTAGCCAGCCTCTCATATACCTCTTCTCTTGCTGGTCGCTCAAGCTGAGACAACATTTCAGTCAGATCTTCCCTAGGTAGTTTACTGGCTGACACCAGAGCACTTTGGGGATCAATAGTCAGCTGATCCACCAGCAAGGCAACTCTGGGAGTGATGGATGCTCCCCTATAGATGAAGTTAGGTTCAACTTCATTAGGATCTGGTACCTGGCACACATATGGCTGCTGCTCAGCAGAAGCAGTAGCCTGAGATGAATCGGTAGTAGCAGTAGCAGAGGTACCAGCATCCATAATGGGTTCCGCAGAACTAGTAGCAGCAGTAGGTGACTGTGCAGTAGGTGAAAAAGCAGCATCTGCAGCACCTTTAAAGAAAGTATCCGGTGTTGAATCAGAAACCTGTAGATTACCAGCGGAATCCACAGTAATAAATTGTCTTGATTAAAGATCAGAAACATCCGGAATAATAGTAGGAGCAACATTTGTAGTAACAGTGGTAGTGACAGCATCATCAATATCAAGAACCTCATTAACAATGTTATCAATAACCTTTTCAAGTACCGGAGGAGGTTCCATTATCATCTCATCAACCACTTCAGAATCAATGGTTGAAGCAGCAATACCAGAGACAGTAGGAGGAGTAGCAGATATATCAGCAGTAACTACCTCCTCATGAACAGTAAGATCAGTAGAACCAGCAACCACATTGTCTCCAGTAGAGCCAGCAGCAGTAGAGACAACAGTACTAGTATCAGCACCACCAGTAGGCAAATCAGTAGCACCAACACCAGTAGCAGAAGCAGAGATCTCATCAGTAGAAACATTAACATCCTTTTCTTGCCCCCCTGCCTGTTCATCTACCCTGCTAAGAACTGAAACAAAAGAACATTTTATGTTAACAACTGTAGAACCAAATAAATTTGACTCAACAATAGCATCTGTCGTTGGTCTCTGAGGACAGACTGGTGGTTTAGTCAGCCCTTTGATTGAGACAGAGTTAGGTGTCTATAAGTGCAGCTATGACTCTGCTGACTCATTGGCAACACATGTGGACCCAGATAGTGTAAGAGTTCTAGCTGGTAATGATGTAGGAGTGAGACTCTTATCATGATCCAAGTAACATAATGGCTGTGCAGTATCCTGAGCTGGTTCAACACGATGAGGACCCAGCTCAAGTTTGCTTTGGGGGTCAGTTATGTGCTCTGCTGGTTGTACTGTCAGCAGAGGATATAGCATTAAGTTCAATTTAGAAAAATGTGGAAGTGTCTGGCTAGAAGAGTATGGGTTGCTACTCTTCTTAACACTAGTTTTAAAACCAGTCAGCTTGGGAGCCAAGGTTATACCTTTAACTCCACTTTCATTTTTCAAGTCAGCAGTTAAAATGTTTTCAATTAAGTTAGAATTTTCTGCTGTATGGTCTAGAAACGCACCAGGTTCCATAGCCACATCCTTTACAGGAGCAACAGTTGAGACTGGTGCAATCTCCCCTGTTGTTTGCTTGGAGCTAGCCTTTGCACGTTTGGATTTGCCTATTACCAAGAAATAGATAAGCAACAGATTCCAATACTAGAATTGGGTAGTCAGTATATAAGACTAGGGATGTTCTTTATTATCAGAGAGCACTAGATTCTAATACAACTACTGCTTTACCAGTATGTGAGATGGTGGCTGTTCTATTTGAGGTAGCTGGCTGCTTCCTACGCGTAGCTGGCTTACGCTGAGGACCCTCCCCCTCAGCTGGTGCAGAACCAAAGGCAGTCGATTGGTTAGCTCCACCCCGAGCAGCAAGATACTCGAGCATGCCTGGTGTCAAACCAGTATATGGAGCAGCAGGTGCATCTTTTGGCATACCCCCTTGTTTTAGAGGCAGGTCGTATGATTGATCAGCAATCTGCTGGTAAGCTTCACCCAGCTCACTTTCAAAAACCAGGCTTAAGAACCTTGGAAAGGGGATTAAATATGTTTGTTTAGGTGCTTGCACCATCTCCCTTAGCCTCAAATAAATTTCCCCGGCATAATCAATGTTCCTGTTGAACAACAAACCATGACCAATTTTAAGCTCAAAATCTGAGCACTGGTCAAAACTTCCAGATTTTTGACTGATGCACTGGGTCAGCAGCCCAAAGAAGTAGTACCATAGGGGTGGCATATGCTTCCACAAAGGTGTATGAGCAATTGGTTGAGTAAACCCAATGATTTCTAGCACCTCCCTTCTAAAGACATCGCTGGTTGGTGAATCGACAAATGGTCCATCTGGTAATTGAAGGGCACGGCGGATGGCCTCAACGGTGATGGAGCAAGTTAGGGTTTCAGTTACCATGCCACGAATACATGGAACATTCTGGGGAGTGGTGGCAGTGGTAGCAGTATACCAAAATCGTGCTAAGCAGGCAGCATATAGGCGTGAAGGTACACCGATGATAGCTCTAGCCAGAGGGGATTGCCGGATGTAGTCAATTAGCGTTTCATAACCCATATTGACTTTTGATTTGGGAATGGAGAGTGAATGAGCAGCATTGCCTCTTGATAGGCTAATAGTCGTGTGATCAAGTGCATTATTAGCCCTAACCAGAGCTGGATGGAGATTGAACAGTGGTCCTTGAACAACCTGTTCCTCCGGTGCCGGTTGTGGTTATTGATCAGGTTGTTGTGCCGGTTGTTGTTGCTGTTGTTGTTCCTCAGGCTGGTATTCAACATATGGTGATTGTGGTTGGTCTGCCATTGATGATGGGTAAAGATGAAGATATGAAGTTGTGAAAGTTGGAAGATTGGAAGATTTTTGAGAGAAAAGAGTGTGTGAATTTGAATAATGAATAACCGAAGGTTATTATGGAAGATAAAACACTCTTTTATCCGTTCTGATTGGGTGAAAAAGTGCAGGAGAGAGAAAATGGCAACTGTCATCTGCAGGCGCGTGGGCAGATGTGACAGACTGGCACACTTTCGAGGGGACACAGACTGTTGACATGGCGTATATACGGCTTGAACACTCATACCTCCCATTCAGCATTAAATGCAGCAGGTTTTAATTCAAAATTGATTTAAAGACAACAAAATAAGTTTTGTATTAAATACAAAATACTTTGTTACATTTGATATGTCATGAATTCAATTTAAATCATTGGGAGTAAATGAGTTTCAGTTTTAAGGAATCATTTAATTTTGTGAGCTATTTATTATTTCATTTAAAAACATTTTGAGTAACCAAAGTATAAAAGACCTTGTTGTACTGAGTGTTTAACATGTAGGAAGTAAGTTAACAAATGTGACTTACTGGTTTGCCCTACATGTTGTAAAGCCAGCACACCAATAAAAATTGTCTTTTATTTAAAGTTCAAGCATACCCAGCTCAGAGATGAGATAGTTAAAACGTTTCTCATCTAAGGGCTTTGTGAATAGATCTGCTAACTGCTGGTCTGTTGAAATAAAATGTAGCTCCACATCTCCTTTTTGAACATGATCCCTTATGAAATGATATCGAACGTCAATGTGCTTTGTTCTTGAATGCATCACAGGATTATTGGTGATAGCAGTTGCACTTGTGTTGTCACAATAGATTGGAGTCTTTGTAACATGAACACCATAGTCTTTCAGCTGGCTTTGCATCCATAGTACTTGAGTAGTACAACTACCAGCAGAAACGTATTCTGCCTCAGCAGTAGATGTGGACACAGTATCTTGCTTTTTACTCGTCCAGCTAACTAGCCTACCACCCAGTAACTGGCAACCACCAGTAGTACTTTTCCTGTCTATTTTACACCCTGCAAAGTCAGCATCTAAATACCCAATTAGCTCAAAATCCTGGTCTTTAGGATACCAAAGACCACGTTTAGCAGTAGCTTTCAGATACCTAAATATCCTTTCTACTGCTAGCAAGTATGACTCTTTAGGATCAGCTTGATATCTGGCCCAGAGACATGTGGCAAACATAATATCTGGTCTGCTGGCTGTAAGATAAAGTAGGGATCCAATCATACCTCTATATTCAGTGATATTGACTGGTTCACCATTGGGATCAGCATCTATTTTAATAGATGCTGCCATTGGGGTCCCTATATCTTTTAAACAGGTCAGACCATATTTTTTTTAACATATCTTTGATATATTTATCCTGACTTATAAAAATTCCATCATCAAGTTGTTTAATTTGCAATCCCAAAAAGTATTGCAAATCTCTTTGTAAGCTCATTTCATATATCTTTGACATAAGTTTTGAAAAATCTTGACAATGTTTCTCATTTTTAGATCCATAAATAATATCATCCATATATATCTGTACCAGCAAGAGATCACCATCTGTCTCTTTTGAGAACAGAGTGGTATCAATTGTTCCAACTTTAAAACCTATACCAGTGAGATACACATGAAGTGTCTCATACCATGCTCTTGGAGCCTGTTTGAGGCCATAAAGAGCTTTGTCTAGCTTGTAGACATGGTCTGGTTATTTACTGCTTACAAAACCAGGAGGTTGTTTGACATAAACTTCTTCTTGTAGCTTCCCATTTAGAAATGCAGATTTAACATCCATCTGGAATATCCTAAAGTTCATCTTAGCAGCATATGCCAAGAACAATCTGATAGCTTCCATCCTAGCCACTGGAGCATATGTCTCTCCATAATCCAATCCTTCTTCCTGTTTGAACCCTTGAGCTACCAACCTAGCTTTGTTTCTGATCACAATCCCATCTTCATCCATCTTGTTCTTGAAAACCCACTTGGTACCAATGATCTTCTTAGTTTCATCATCAGGTTTAGGTACCAATGTCCAAACCTTATTCCTATCAAACTGAGAGATCTCTTCTTGCATAGATCCTGCCCAGCTTGGATCTTTGATTGCTTCATCGGGACATGTAGGTTCAATGGTAGACACAAAATTTACATGCATACAAAAGTTGCTGGTTGCATGCGTTCTTGTTTTAACACCACTAGCCAGATTACCAATAACTTGCTCAATTGGATGCTCTTTTATCCATCTAGTGTTATGAACAGGTGAGCTTGTCGTGGAACACACAGCATCTTGATCATCAGCTGGTTCAAAGGTATGAGCAGGAGTTGGAGACAGCTGTTCATTATTAATGTAACCAGTACCAGCTTGTGATCCTTCAGAACCAGTAGACCTATGCTCAAGTTGTAGGACTTCAGTAGAGCCAGTAGGTCCACTTGGTTTAGACACAGATGGAACAGAGTGTTCCATCTCATCATCAGAGAACCCAGCAACATGGATAGGTGAGGGATTTGCAGCTGGTTCTTCATCATCATCAAGAGCTTGCTGAGTAGGCTCTTCAAATAATAACTCTTCATCTTCTTGACTAGGAGATGAGGCTGGGGCAGTTTCATCAAATGTAACATTAATTGATTTTCAAAACAACCCCTTCTTTTATTGAAAACCCTATATGCCTTTGACATGTTGGAATATCCCAAGAATATACCTTCATCAGCCTTAGCATCAAACTTGCCTAGCTGATCCCTATTTTTTAGAATGAAACAGAGAGTGCCAAATACATGAAGAAATGAAATTGAGGGTCTTCTTCCTTTGAGAACTTCATAAGCAGTTTTCTGATGTCTTTTCACTATTAAAGATCTATTCTGGGTAAAACATGCAGTGTTCACAGCTTCTGCCCAATATGAATTTTTCAGCCCAGACTCAACTAACATAGATCTTGCTGTGCTTCAATGAGAGTTCTATTTCTTCTTTCTGCAACACCATTCTGTTGAGGTGTTCTCACAGCAGAAAAGTTCTGTGAAATACCTTTGTCAGCACAAAATTCTTCTAATGTAGCATTTCTGAATTATGTACCATGATCACTTCTTAGCTGTTTCACCAGTTGCCCATTCAAAAGCTCCATTCTTTTGATAAAATTGATAATTTCATCAGCAGCTTCACTCTTTTGCTTCAAAAAGAATACCCAGGTGTATCTGGAATATTCATCAACAATAACCAGTGTATACTTCTTCCCACTACAGCTGGCCACATTAATAGGACCAAAAAGATCTATATGAAGTAAATGAAATGGTTTCTCAACAGATGAGATTTGCTTTGATTTGAATGAGGCATGGTGATGTTTTCCCTTTTCACAGCCAGGACACAATCTATCCTTTACATAAGACATGGTGGGTAGCCCAGACACCAAACTTCTACTGGATAATTTGTGAATGTCTTTGAAGTTAAGATGTGAGAGTCTCTTGTGCCATAACCACTTCAGGTTGTCTACTGCCTTTGAATAGAAACAAGTATCAATAGTTGTGACTGCTGTGTTCATGTCAATTTAATACATGTTTTCATGACGTTTTGCAGTCAGCAGTGGCTTCCCTGTCTTATCAAAAATAGTACCAATTTTTTTTTTTCTAAACTGGACTATCTTATTCTTACTTGTCAGTTGGCTTATGCTGAGTAAATTATGTTTAAGCCCAACGACATATGCAACATTTAAGAACGTGACATTCCCATTTGTTAAAGTACCCAAACCCTTTGTGTAACCCAACGAATTATCTCCATAAGAAACAACTGGACCATCCTTTTCTTGATAGTCCATCAACAGGGACTTACATCCGGTCATATGTCTCGAACAACCACTATCGAGATACCAGATTTGCTTGTTTTGAATGCCCTGTACAGTAGCTAACAGATTAGTTCTTTTTGGGAACCCATCCAAGGATGGGTTCTGGAAGAGTCATCTTTGATGATCTCTTCCTGTCTGCTGGTTTGCTTGAAGAAGCAGCAGCAGATGGGGTTAGGGTAAAAGGACACCGGTTGGCTAAGTGAAACTTGCTGCCACATTTGTAGCATTTTCTCACATTTGGTATCGGTGACTGGTCATACACTGAGTAAATGGGTGCAGTAAGATCGGGTCGACTTTTGGTTACTGCCTCAATTAGCTGGTCAAGCTTGACTGTCATAATCTCATTGATAGACAGCTCATCATTCGAGTCCACTTTTGCTTTTCCCTTAAGGGCGGCTTTCTTCTTGGAACCAGTACCATAGTCATGACGTATTGCTTTGCTTTTATCACTTGACGAGCCAGCGTGGGAAGTTACTGGCTTGTCTACTGAAGCTGATGAGCTAGAAGAAGTTTTTCCTGCTGCCTTGGACTTTCCAGTATTACATTTGACTGGCTTGTCTACAGCTACTGGTTGACCAGTAAGTTTGTCATCAGCTGGCTCAGCACAATTGAAACTCGAACACGAAGGGGAATCAGTTGGTTTAACTTTTCTTAAATTATTTTCAATAATTTCCCTTTTAATACGTCTTTCTTTTGGAGTCATGTAGTAGATGCTTGAGGGGTCAGTAGTCTCATCAATTGAGGTACTGGCTTCTCTTGCTCTAAATTCATCCTCCAAAATCTCTTTCATGGCAGGTGGTGGGGACACATCAGGTGTAACAAACTTATTTGTCAAGAACTTTTTACCCTTAACTATCTTGGAAAAAGTATTTGGCAAGACAGCTTCAGGATCGGTTTCAAGAATTGGGTCTATGAAAGTAACTTCTGCAATAGTAGTAGCAGCAGCATAGTCATCAGTAAAGAAAGCTTCAACTTGGGCAGGTACCTGCTCGTTAACACACTTGGCTGTGCGTTGAGCAGATGTACACCATGAAGCGACAACCTTTTTAAGATTATCCAGCTGGTTCTTGACTTCTGCTGTCTCAACGTGAAGTGACCTTAAAGCAAAGTTTTGTTTTTCAAAGTTTGGAAATATCATCTTTCAAGATTTTAATTTCATCATTTTTGATTTTAAGTTTCTCATTTAAAGATTTATTGTCAGTTTTCAAAAGTTCTTCACGTTTACTGCCTCTACATAAGTCAACTCTTAGGTAGTCAAACATTTCGGCTTTTTCATCATCAGTATAAGTTCGAAAATTATCAACCTTATACATCAATTCAGTTTTCCATTGAGGTGAATCTCTTTTCTGATCAGCTTCCCTCATATCAGCCAAAAACTTACTACCACTATCATCCTCATCAGACTCCTTGACCTCCTTTGCCATTAAACACAGCTTTTTATCTGGAGCATAACCAGCACCATCATCATCAGTATCACTATCAAAGGATGACAACGAGCTGGTCTCATCCCAATCATGATGCTCAGCAACTAGAACCTTTTCTGGCTTTTTACCCTTCTTATCAGTCTTAACACTTTCTTTCATCTGAGCTTTCATAGCTTTATACTTGTTCTTGTACTTGTCAGCTTTTGAGAAAGAGTTATCGTGTGAAGTTGAAGGTTTCCTGGACATGCATTCAGCAGAAAAATGTCCAACCTTCCCACAATTATAACACTCAGATTTAGGACCCTTGACTGACTTGCTGCTATACCTAGCACTCAGTTTCTTACTCCCTTTGTATGACTTGCTAGTTCTATTACGATTGAACCTTTTGAACTGCCTAGCCAGCAAAGCCATACCTTCAGCAAACCCTGCTGCATCACTTTCATCATCACTGCTTTCTTCAGATCCAGTACCGCTATCCACATCACTCTCAGCTGTCTCTTCTTCTGCCAACAACTTTTGAGCCAGTAAAGCCTTTTGAGCTTTCTTTTTAGCAGCAGCAATAAGAGTAGTATCATCTGTCTTAGAAGATTTTGAAGTGGTGGGGGCAGACCTAAAGTTTTCTTTCAAGTTAAGTTCAAATTTAGCCTCTACCTTTTCATGGTTCCAAAGTGAACTGTAGAGAGAAGACATGTTAAAGTTCTTTAGGGTCTGAGTGGTTTTTAAAGGGTCAGTAACAGATTTCCATTTAGTAGGCAGTGAATCTATGAATTTGTTTACTTGTTCAAATTTAGTATAGGTGACATTCAAAGTGATCAGGTCAGCAATCAAGGTGTTAAACCTAATGAAGGTTTGCTTAAGGATTTCATTCTTGTAGGCAAAGAACATTTCATGTTTTCTTTTTAAAGCAATCATTTTGTTCTGCCTTACTTCTCCCATACCCTCATAGGTAACATCTAGATAGTCCAACATAAGCTTGGCATTTTCTTTTCCCTTAATCAGTTTGAACAGTGGGTTAGGCAAAGTTATAACTAACAGGGTTCTGATTTTAGGGTCAAGTCCAACACGACGTTTATCCTTAGCATCCCATCTAGAAGGGGTGAGAATAACCTCTCTGCCAGGGACAACAGGAGTGTCAACTGTAGCTAGAGCATTACCAATAGTCTCAGTGGGAACAAATGGACCATCTGTGGCAATACCAGGCATGAGTGGGTCAATAGACTCAAGGTGAAGCATGAATCTTGCCTTTCAAGTTTCATACTCATCTTCATCAAATTTAGGTGGTCTATTAGATGAGCTATTTTCAAGGTAAGCTATATTTGAATATGCAGTAATTCAGATCCAAGATATTAATTATCAAGACTGAAGCTCTGATACCAGTTGTTGGTCCCATGATAACAACAGGAGTATTGTAGAGGGGGGTGAATACAATTTCTTTTAAATAACTTAACAGTTAAACACGATTAGTATTCAAGCATGTAAATAAATAGAGTCACGGGTAATTTTCAACAGTTATTCTTTATTGATTGAATCACAAAGAATCACAACTATCCTTGGTGGAATGATAGTTGGTTGATACAGATTACCTAGATTATAGCTAAGAGGTGAACTAAAAGCTATTACATGTTTTTGACTCTAAATAAACAAACCCACACCACTAGTTATTACAATAGTGGATACAACAATTTATAGTAGTCCTATTAACTGTGTAATGGTTCTATTGTCCACTGGTACATAGGATGTCTGTACTTGTGGGAACAACTGCATCAGAGAGCATGCTCTCCTCTTTCCTCTTTGGTAGCTATTTGCAGGAATATCCCAATTCGGTTTGGCACCACTATTTGATTAAACAAATAGAATGTTGTGTTCCCTAGGTGTTGACAAAGTATAACCCATGTCTGCACATGCGTTAAACTTCTGCATTCCCACGTGGTCTTGTAAGGTTACTTGTCAGCCGTCGACATGTGTCCTTTTCTGTTCAAATTTGTCTTTGACTTCTGTTGAATAGTACCATTGATGTAGACCACTCGGAAAACTACTATGCTTATAATGGAGCATAGCTGTCTTGTGTAGTAAGCTGCATTCCAGCTGTGCTGGTTCTTCATTGCTGAGACACTTGATATTCTTGAATTGCTGAGTACACATCCTGTGCTGATTGAAGAACACTGTCTACCTTGTGCTGGTAGAATGAGCAGCAAACTAAACACTCGACACAGCAATATCTGCTGTCTATACATCAACAAATTTGTGCTGACTGTACATAATATTTTAGTGCAAATAAATTACAGTTTTGTCATAATTAAATCCTTAATTATTTTGGGGACTCAACAATTAGTATTATTATTATTTATACATAAAATACTACGACGAGGTTCAGCTCGCATACTTTCAAAATGAATTTTCGAGCGGGATAGAGTTAAGGAAATTATGGGTTATAGCTATGGAGTTTATGGGTATGGTTCGGGGGTATAGCTCGTGAGTCAAACTAGTATTTATCATCTCCGTTGCGTCTACGTACTTTCCTACAATATTGAATCACAATATTGATACGTGAGCATTCATATCTTATCTTTATTATATATTAATAGTGTATCCATGTCTAGTGCTCGAGTATATATGTTTATGCATGCTTGTATGCTTTAATTTTGTCGTTAGATAGTTTATGATGAATCACGAATTTGATACATATGCTACTGATATAAAGTATATGATATGCATATTTTTGGAAAGCTGGCGAAAAATTATTAACTTTTCATTTAGAAATCGCGTGATTTCGATGAACGGATTAAAAGATATGGTCAACTGAATTATGGTTAACGTTAATTGAAATTGTGTTTGAAACTGTAAATTAATATTTAAACAACTTATCTATGAGATTGATAAATTGGATTTTCAAATATTACTAATCGAGTAAATGAATTTCTATATAAAGCACGTCTCGTTTTGTTGAACAATTGTCAAAATTGACTGTCTTATCATGTCTTAAAGCTTTATAAACATTATAATCTGATTTTACAAATATTGAAAAACTATGTGAAATAATAAAATATGTTCGATTGCCATGATAATTCAAATATAATATAGCTCCTGAAATAAGTAATATTTTGAGTTTGATAAACTATAAATTCGTTCAATTATCAAGACTTATACTATGTTAATAAACATGTATAGATTTAAAGATCATATTGGGTCAGGTTGACTTTTGAGATGACTTTTGTTAACTTTTACATGTCGGTCTCGAGCATTAGTATTATGATATACTATGACCCGACCTAACTTATTAGACATGTATTGACCAACATATGTATTCTAGGTTGAGATCTATGGTTATTTTTCATTCCAAGTTTCGGTCACATTTCGATGAATGAATTTATGTGCTGCTAAGGTGAGTTTCATTTGCTCCCCTTTTAATTGCTTTTGCAATCTATATTTTTGGGCTGAGAATAAATGCACATTATTTTAAACGCAATGGATACAAGTACATATTAAATTCTACACTGAGTTTGAACCGAAAATCCCTTAGCTTTGGTAACTAGTAACTGCCGGTTATAAGAACTGGTGGGCGCGAATAGTTTATATGGATCCATAGGGCTTGACATCCCCGTCTGTTTCAGGTATAGAAACCCTAGCCTGAACTATAAAACATACGTATGATATTTGAGTTTAGTACACGTTGGTTTGCGTGTATTGTACATGTTGGTTGCATGTATGTTAAAACAGGGGTACTTATTATTACGTTAAAGTTTAGTTACCAAGGTGCTCAATCTTGTAGAATCTTTTGATAAACGTTTCGGATGAAACAACTGAAATCTTGTGATCCACCTTTATATACAGATTATGCGCAACATTAAAACTATGAACTCACCAACCTTTGTGTTGACACTTTTAAGCATATTTATTCTCAGGTTCCTAGAAGTCTTCCGCTGTTTGCTTATACGTTATACAAGCTATGTGCATGGAGTCATACATGCTTTATTCGAGAAAACTTTGCATTCACAAAATCATCACCATGTATCTTATTTTGACTGTATTGTCAACGAATGTATTATGGTAAACTATTATTTATGGTGATTGTCTATATGTAGAAATCATCAGATGCCGAAAACCTTGGAAATTGATATTCATTTATAGTGTTCCTTTTCAAAAGAATGCAATGTTTACAAAACGTATCATGTAGATGTCAGTACCTCACTATGAAATCGATGAATGATGACTTCGTCCAAGTGGATTTGGACAGGTCATCACACTAGAGGGTAATGCGCAATTCATCCGGTACCAGGTCTCGCGCTCGGGGGCTTGATTACCCGAGGTTTTATCTTCTATGGGGGAGCCAATGTGCTCGTTCATAGGAGGGTTTCCTCGCTTACCCTAACAAAAATTGTAAAACTGAGTGGTATTACCAACGGATCTTAGGTCCAGCGGTACCGCGGTTACACTTGTGTACTCGCAGGGCTAGAGGTCTCGGGTTTGAACCTCGTCACCCGCTCCAGGAATTGAAATATATTCCTTGAAGGTGGCCCAAAGGGAAGGTTTTACCGACCCGCTCCGGGACTAAGGTCCGGCCCGCCTGCTACTCGGGATGGTTTAAGGGTCGGATCCTCAGAGTGTGGTTCGGGTTTTCTGCCCGAAAGCGCGTGTGTGTGTGCAAATGATGAGTGTCGTTGGAATAAATGATACGCTGATGCAAGCTTGCCTTTCAAAAAAAACAAAACTGAGTGGTATTGCCTAACTACTCTCATAGTATCATAGCTAACATGGAAGACAAGAATCATACTATATTATTATAACCAAAAAATGAGGTGAAAATAGAAATAACGACCCCTGTGTTTTAGTAATGGAGAATTTAAAAAAGTATACTTTAATCGTTATATAACTCGATTTTTCTTTATGAAAAACTTTTTTGAGTCCTGTTAGCATATTTCATTTTTCTTTTTTAATTCTATCAATCAAGTCAGATTTAATTTTTGAAAGAAAATAGAAATATTTTTTTTTTAATCAAAATTTATATATATCATTATAAATTGTGATTTATAATTATAACGGTGTATAATGGGGATGAGAATTTTATGTTATGGAGAGACTTGATTTTTTTTCCAGTTGTATACGACATAATTGGGTCACACTCACACAATCTTATCGTGTGATTGTTTTTGACGTTTATATATATATATATATATATATATATATATATATATATATATATATATATATATATATATGGTGAGGATCCAGAGAGAACCAGAGGTGGTAGAGAACCGAGAGAACCAACAGCTCGACCTTCAATCTGCGTGCAGCTCGAGTCAATCTGCGTGCAGGTCGAGTCAATCTGGGTGCAGCTCGAGTCAAGCTGGGTGCAGATGGAGTCAAGCTGGGTGCAGATTGAGTCAATCTGCGTGCAGATTGAGTCAATCTGCGTGTAGATTGAGCTTGTTTTTTGGTGCAGGCACACTCTGTTCTTCGTAAGAAATTGAATCTCTAAAAATCAAACCTATAGCAAAAATTAAAAACGCAGATTTATTAGGTTTCATCTCGTGAATCTATGTGAAAAGTTTCAGATTCTAACACCTAGATTTGAGCTCGAATTCGTGAGTTCATCTACAAAATTCACCTAGTCAATCGAATGTGCAGATTCTTAAATCAATTGAATTAATGTTTGAAATTGATGTTACCTTGTTCCAATAGCATTGACTAGAAGATTTTGTGAAGGATTCAAGGTCTGAATACAACTCAATCATAAAAATCAAAGTTACAGTTCATCTTCATCCATTCGTTCACTGTTCATCATGAAATTGAGGAATTCGATGATGATTTGGAGTAGAATCCTTCAAGGAAGTTGATAATCGCAGCCTTAGGATCTTGTTTCATCGATTTTAACTTTCAATTTTGTTGATTTTGATGTCTGATAAAATTGATAAAATCGGCAGGTGAGAGTTCGCTGGGTTCTCTGCTATGCAGAGTTCTTCCGGGATCCTTTCACTATATATATATATATATATATATATATATATATATATATATATATATATATATATATATATATATATATATATATATATATATATATATATATATATATATATATTAAATCTCTAAAATGTAGTGATAGTAAAATTTGAACCTTAAACTTCATATGGGAATATTAGAATATATCAATAAATCATCATTCTATTCTACAATCATTAAAACAGTAATCATAATTTGTCTGTAAAGAAATTAATTGGGTTGGTCACTGGGCCATGATTTGTTTCAAATATGGGGTTAAATTAAGGGTCAATCACCAAAATACCCATTTTTTTGGTCTTTTCTGAGCTGGTACCCAAAAAAAAAACCTTGACAAAATGCCCGCGCAAGGCGCAAGAGACCTTGTGACTTGCGTCCTTGCGCCTTGCGTCCTTGTGTTAAAAAATTAGGTCAAATATAGAAATCAGACACCACATACACACACACACCCCGACACTCAGCTCTTGCGACCACTTTGCGACCGACGGCGATTACAAAGAACCTTGCACTTGCGACCCCCTTGCGACCCGTCTACCCTTGCGACCTTTCTTCTGAGACTCACCACATCACCACCACCACCACCACCATCGCCAGCACCACCGCCATCAGTACATCTCACCACCATTACCATCACCGCCTCCATTAGCATCACCATCACCACCACGATTGAGAAAAAGGAAGAGAAAAAAAACCGACAAAAAACGTGATCAATATGTCACAAGAACAGGTAAGTGTTTCCTTTCAACTATCTCCGTTCGATTACTCCATTTCTATGTCAAAAATGATATATAATTTTTGTTGCACACCAAGTGTTCGATGAAATGCTTCAACGAGCTTGGTGATGCAAAACTCACTTATAGTGTTGCTAGATTTGTTAAAGTTACAGTATTTGGAAGCTAACATTTTATCAAAACTGGAACACGATTGTTTTAGGGCTTAAAACTAGAATCTGGTATAGGCGCAAGGAAAGTCTTGCGTCCTTGCGTTTTGTCCCTAGTAGCTGGCGCAAGGCACGTCTTGCGTCCTTGCGCCTGTGTGATACACGAGACGCAAGGTGCGACTTGCGTCCTTGCGCCTGTATTTTTCTTCTGAAAAACTGTCTGTTTCAGGGATATGTTGAGGCGAAGTTGACGATGAAGAATATGCTTAATGTTATACCTCAACTAAAGGCATCAATGACTGAGAATCAACAAAAATTTTTTAGGGGAACTTGTTTAGGTCCTTGGCTAGATCTTTCTTACACCGGCAATGATCCGGGCCTTGTACATGCAATGCTCCAAAGAAAGAGTGAGCGACCGATAGGAATAGATGAAAAGTACCCTGCTGATGATGAGGAAATATGGTTTAGTTTCCGTCCGAATTTCAAAATTAGATTTAGTAGGCGGGAATTTTGTCTCATCACGGGGTTTAAGTTTAGTCGTCGCACGGAATTTTGTCTCATCACGGGGTTTAAACTGTGAACAGGTCCGTAACTGTATTTTTGAAGGCGCAAAGGTGTGTAATCAGACCTTGCGACCTTACGTCCCGTAATAGCCGTAGACGCAAGGTCCTTCTTGCGGCCTTGCGCCTCGTATTTAGAAGCAGGCGCAAGGTGATTCTTGCGTCTTTGCGCCTTTTTATTAAGCAGGCGCAAGGTTCTTCTTGCGTCCTTGCGCCTATTTTTGAAACATACGCAAGGTTCATCTTGCGACCTTGCGCCACAAAATTTTTATTATTCTTGTAACACTAGCTTGTGCATTCAATATTATAACATATGAAGTAACACACGAAACCACATCATAAAATACTAATTAAAAAATATTACAACAATGGAAGACATCACACCTTAATTTGTTCCTGAAAATAAACGTATTCTAGGAACTAATTACTACCTAAATTGTACGTTGGATAAAACTGAGATTGATAAGCTTGAGATGGTTCGACTGTCTCTTTCGCCTTCGAGGTTGTGTTTCTTGCCCGTTGAGAAGTTGATTCACCTGTTCGGTCATAAGCAGCTGGGCATGTTCATCGAGAATGACCTGGTTCTTTGCAACGACTACAAGTTCTTACTTTTTTTGAAGTTTCTTCACCTTTTGAAGGAATGCGTTTTTTACCTTTAGGACGTCCAGGTTGTCTTTTCTTTAGAACTGGGGGGTGTACAAGTTGCAAAATCCCGGGAACCGGATCCGACCATTCAGACCGATGGGGGAGAGGAAGAATGTGTTCGGAATACGTATTTATGTATGTTTGAGTGCTGAACCAATGTGATACATAACAACTAATATCCTCCACTCCGAAGTGTCGTGCTGATGCAATCACATGACCGCAGGGTATGCCTGATAATTGCCATTGACCACATGAACAAGTTCTATCTTGTAGATTAACCAACCCATTTTTTCGTCCATCATGTACCTCTATTAGATCATTTGTCGATGAAAATGCTCGCCATCTTCTTGATTTGTCCGTCCTCTTAGCTAGCTTACGTTCAACATATGGAGTAACCGGTGAAGTAAGACTAACTGATTTGTTGCGATGTTTGAAATACCAATCCTGTATTGAACAACGAAAAAATTCGAACAACATGCAAACGGGTAGTTTACGAGCATGTCTTGATAGAGAGTTTATAGACTCTACAATGTTGCTTGTAAGGTATGAATACCTAATATGAGTAGATTGACTTCTGGACCATCTATTGATACCATCCTCACATAGAACTTTATAAGACGCTTTCAATCTTCTTCGAAATACATCCAGATGATCATGAAAATCCGACGCAAGGTACGCCTTAACCATTTTCCAAAAGTTCCATTCGAAGAATTTCATCTTGTTGGATTTAGTTTTGATGTTCATGAATAAATGACGTGCACAATGAGCGTGAAACGCTTCCGGAAACACGTTTGCAATGCCGTGTGCTATTGAAGCAGCACGATCAGAAATAAAAGTAATCTCTGACATACGATCAACCATACCATAACTCATTAAATGATCTCTTAGGTTACCAAAAAACCATGACCAAACACTGTTTGTCTCGCCTTCACCAATTCCATAAGCCAATGGCAAAATTCCATTATTGCCATCCATCGCAACAGCAACTAAATTAGTACCCAGGTACCCACCCTTTAAATGTGCAGCATCGACGATGATTATCGGGCGGACATGTTGCACAAATGATCGAATCTGCATGAAATTTTCACAGTAAATCAAATATTATTAATAAAGACCTCATACACCATACGCAAGGCGCAAGGTTTTTATTGCGTCATTGCGTATTAGTTGGCGCAAGGTGACCCTTGCGCCTTTGCGTATGGTGTACATATTAAAAGGTGGTTTTTGCTAAAATATATTTACTTACAACTACTCCAATGGACATGTAACACATCACAAATTTATTTTCTTTATCGGTAACCAAATTGGTGATGGTCCCCGGGTTGTGGATCTTAAGGTTATGAAGGTAAATGGGAAGCATTCTAAAGGAGTCATCACTACTGCCACGTAACATCTCTATTGCTTGACACTTGGCCCTCCATGCTTGATTGTATGATACACTCACTCTAAACCGATTAGCTACATCATCACGTATATCTTTTGGTTTATACTCTCGATTAGCAGCCTTGAACGAATCCATAAGAATACTACCCAACACCTTTTTAGTAGCATGTTTATTGTTTCCCATAATTTGTGTGCGTGAGCAAGTGTGTACGTCATGCAACTTTTTAACCATAAAGTTTTCAGTGTGTCTTATTTTGTATGCACTACATTTCCACTCACAATTTGGCAACACACATTTAGCGGTGTACCGAGATTTGTCTGACTTTACAGGCTTTATTTGAAAGTTTTCTTCAAGGCATTTTGTAAATAGCTGGTTTAGGAATTCTTCCTTGTTCGAAAACGTTTGACGAACTTTGACCAAATCAGATACCTGATACGTGGTTGGAATTGGGGTCGTAAATTCTGGGTTTTCTTCATCTTGCTGACTGTGTAGAGTTGGCATATTCCAGAATACATCTTGTTTTTCTTCATCTTCTTCATCTTCATCTTCCTCGTCACTTGCTTCATCCGATTCACTAGACCCAACAACAGGTATAAACGGGTTCTCTATTTTTTTATTTTACACACGTTCTCGGCGCCATGGTTGAAGAAGTCAAATTCTTCTGTGTTTGGAGGTGGTATTTCAGCCTGTTTTTCTTCCGAATAGTGTGTTTCGAGGTTTGGTTCGGAATTGTGTATTTCATCCTGTTCTTTTTGCAGATGGTGAGTTTGTTTGTTTGGTTGAGACTCGAGAATCCGGAGGTTTTGTTGGAGATGGTGTGTTTGTGGATTTTGTTGGGGCTGGTGTGTTTGTGAATTTTGTCCGGGTTGAAGCATTCTAACTTTGTCGACAACATAAATATCAATAGGCTCGTTTGTGACAGCGTGTTTTAAAAACTCAAAAAAATCTTCATGATCATCAGTAATATCAAAAATATGATTATTATCAATATATCTTAGCGAAACAGGTGCATTAGGTGGCAATTCAATTTTTTTGAGAATTTTCCTTAACAATACTCTTCGATTTATTGGTTTTTGTGGAGCAAGTGGTAGTTTTAATCTGGTTCTAAAACAGTCAAGAGGCAGATACATAGGTATGTTGTTAACAAATTCAAAATTACCTCCACAACATACATGAACAACAAATGCTTCATCATTACTACAGCTCATTAAGACACAAATTAGTGAAAAAATAGATAAAAGTAGGTACCTTAACGATGCTCTAATGACTTGATCTTTTTGAAAATGAAGTAAAATAAAATTATTAATCTGGAGTTCTAGCCTCATTAAATAGACAGGTACATAATCTTATCCGTAAAGGTACAAAGAATCCAAAAAAATCTTATCCAGAAATCAAGAAAAATCCATTCTGATAAGGCGCAAGGCGCAAGGACGCAAGGACGCAAGCCCTTATCCTTGCGCCTTGCGTTTACACGCAAAGGCGCAAGCCGCAAGGTCGCAAGGTCTAAAGATACTTGCGCCTTGCGCGGGCAAATTCTCAAAAAAAAAAAAAGGGGGTTCCAGCTCAGAAAAGGCCAAAAAAATGGGTATTTTGGTGATTGACCCTTAAATTAAAGTAATGGGCTTCAGTTTAATCCTTCAATTTCATAGGCCTAGTGCACGTATTTATATTTATATATGTTATATGCCATAAATAAACATATACACATATTAGGTGGATATGAAAATAGGTTTAATGAATTTATTAGTAGGTATAGTTTTTTTGTTTTTTTTAACAGCAACAAAATTAATATATATAAAATCTTCCTAGAAAGCAGAGAAAAATCAAAGATTTGTTTAGTTGATATAGTTGATATTTCTTAATTTTATTAGCTGAATTTTTACATTAAACATACTTTAAGTCGTTTTAAATGTTCTAGGAAAAAATGAATATAGAAGCTCGCAGTATTAAATAACATTTTAACTTTAATCCGACTCATTTGAAATCTTAATTGGCTAAATGTCATTTTATCGGGTTTGTAAACATCTTTTGATCATAACGGATTACATATTACGGAGTATATCATTTAGGTTCTGATTATTAGGCCCAATGTTGATTTTATCGGGTTTATATTTATTTATCAGGCCCAATATAATTTCAATGTTTGAGTTGGAATTCAAATGAAAATACAAACCGCACTTGAGTATAAGGGCCTGTTTCTTTTTGGATTATTGAACTTAATTGAGCCAATAACTTATTCGGTCATCACCTTTTGTTGTTTACTTTTAGATTAATGATTAACCAAAACTGTCTGGTTGACTGTTTGGCTCACCTCAAAACAAGGTGTAGTCCCCATACAGCTGCTTTTTTCTCACTTTATTTCAAACCTACCTACACCTTCTCTTTTATTTTGTTCTTTCTCTCATCTTCTTTGTTAGAAAGTAAAACATATAAGTCATACTTGATATCGCTATCCTTATCATCCTTCACATCGATTGAAGTTCTTATATGTGTAACTCGAATCTCAGTAGGACTTAATCGAGATAAAATAGGAGATTTATAAAACAAATTGCCGATGGGGTTTAATAAAATTGGTGATGGGTTCAATGAAATTGGTTGCACACATCTACACAGGTTTATGTTGGCAAATCATGTGATATGAAGTTGCTTTTGTTGGAAAACAAGAGTTTTGTATTGTTGGTGGGTTATTTGAAAGGAGTAATTTTTAGATGGATAAAAAAAAAAATAAGAGTATTGTTGGTGGGTTTTGTTTTGAATATAAACGAGTTTCATGATTTCATGATATCTGGTTACATTTTTGATCTGTATTATCGAGATCGTAGAATAGTCAAAACAGATACAAGGTCAAATATACTGTAATTGAACTTTTATATGGTTTATGATTATGGACAAATTACCTAGAATAAATAATTAAAAATCATATGAAGGGTAAAATAATCATTTTTATTATTAAGTTATTTCATTCAGTAAATAAAGTAAACATCAATTTATCATTTTCGGATTACTGCGTATAGTCATATATATCCATACAACCATTTATATCCATGACATAACTTAATGAAAAAAAAAAAAGCAAACAAAGGCCGAACAACAGAAAGTCCGAAAGATAAGTAGATAACACTCTAAAAGATAAGAAATAACACTCTAAAAGTTAGACTAAAACACTTTGATCAAAGTCACTCCCTATGTACCCAGGTGTCACGCAATCAAGACACGTGGCACGAGCCGAATCGACACACCTATTTCTAATCCATGTTCTTTTATCCAAAAAATTGTAAAAAATAGAAACAAAGTTTGACTGACTATCATTCTCATATTTTTGAAATGTGTACGTACAATTTATTATTTTAAAGGTGATACCATGCAATGCAATTGCTATAAATAGATAGCGCAGCATCTCCATATCTACAACAACTTGACAAAAGTACTCTTCTATAAAACTACTAATTGAAATGAAGATCAAATCGTGTCTGGTTTTTGCACTTCTTCTTCTTTTTGTGACGTACACTTTAGCCGTCAAAACATCGCAGCCTGAAACCGTGACCGAGAGTTCGTATCTTCACTTTATGCTCTTTAAAAATATACATCTCATGTTAAAAACCAACATCATAATTAACATTTTTGACTTTTGTTGACTTTGTGTAGATGTGAAGGGACCTGAGGATGCGAGTAAGGTAGGAGCTTATGGTGGTGGTGGAAGTAACTACGGTGGCGGCGGTGGTGGAAGCTGGGGTGGTGGCGGATATGGTTGCCGTCATGGATGTTGTTATCGTGGATACTATCACGGTGGTTGTCCAAAATGTTGTTACTCGCCGGAAGAAGCTAAAGCTTTTGCGGCACAAGTTAACCCTTAAATTGAAGACGTGAAGTTACTTAATATGTAACTACGTATGTACGTGCTAGAGTTTATGGTTATGTGAGAACAAATCCATGTAATTTAATTAGTGACCTCTAAATAAAACAATTACATGGTGGTACGTGTATTATAAGTATGAATCAATAGAAGTGGAAAACGATCTTTTTCCACCTTTAACTTAGTTGTATAGTTGCATTTTATTATATATACTCCTATATCACTCCACTATTTTGAAAGGTTTTTTTTTTTTTTTTTTTTTTTTTTTTTTTTTTTTTTTTTAATGTATTCTTCAAATTTTATAGAATCTTACAAAATTTTAATATAGGATCATAATATTATTGACATTTATGTTTTTTTATAAAATTAAACAACTACTCCCTCCGTCTCAGATTAATTATCCCCAGACAAAAAATCACACAGTTTAAGAAAAAGTGCCTGTCACATGTACCTTTTCTGTACTTTTTCTTTACTTTACAGTTTTACCCTCAATCAATTAATTAGAAAACCCTCTTACTATTATAAATTAATTAATTAAATAGAAACAATATGTTAAACTTGACTAAATTTACTTTCCATATTTGTTAGTGCACAATTAATCTGGGACATTTCGAAATGGAATAGTGGACGATTAATGTGGGACGGAGGGAGTACTAAAATACTCTTTAAATTTATTAGCTTGAAAAAAAAAAGTTAGAACCCCGTTAAATTTTCACCATGAATTTCTCATTGGTTGTATTTCATGTAACCGTCACCGCTAAATAAATAATCGCTACGTACAATAGTTTACTGCGCGTTAACGACTGCTCTAAAAGCCATCATTAGCAAAATCCTAATTTTTTTTTAATGATAAATAATAATGTTACCCTCATATTCTCCATTACTTTTATAAATTAATTAATTAATTAGAAACAATATGTTAAACTTGACTAAATTTACTTTTCATATTTGGTAGTGCACAATTAATCTGGGACATCCCGAAATGGAATAGTGGACGATTAATGTGGGACGGAGGGAGTACTAAAATACTCTTTAAATTTATTAGCTTGAAAAAAAAAAAGTTAGAACCCCGTTAAATTTTCACCATGAATTTCTCATTGGTTGTATTTCATGTAACCGTCACCGCTAAATAAATAATCGCTACGTACAATAGTTTATTGCGCGTTAACGACTGCTCTAAAAGCCATCATTAGCAAAATCCTAATTTTTTTTATGATAAATAATAATGTTACCCTCATATTCTCCACTCAGTTACTTACGAGAGCCGAGCTTAAAGTATTTTGCAAACATATCACGTATCCTTCTTTCTTCTTTCTCTCTCGAATAAACTTCTAAAACTAATTTGTATGTTGTATTTGAATTGATATAAAACTTTCAAAAATAATTTTTTCAACAGATATTTAAGACTTATTAAAGCTATATGGAAACGATAATATATTAGACAACTATTACCCTTTCTGTAACGTCACAGACAAAGTGTGCATTTTTTGATCAAAAAGTGCAATTTGCCTAAGACACGGCAAGGTCATGTTATCATTCATCAAACGGTTTAAAAGTAACCATTCATCAAACGGTTTAACAGTAACCATTCATCAAAAAATGGTTAGTAGTGGTGCTAGGCGGTGGTGGTGGTTTGTGATGGTGGTGAGTGCTTGTAGGTGGTGGTGGGTGAGAGGTGGTTGGTGGGAGTTGGTTGGTGGTGGGGGTGGGTGGTAGCTGGTTGTGAGTGGTGGGTGGTGGTGGTTATTTGTAACACCCTGATAACTGTTGGTCCCTTGGATATAATTGCAGCGGAAGTACAAATAATTACCAAAATAACTGTTGGTCCCTTGAATAACAATAGTAGTATTGTAGAAAGGGGGGGGGGGGGGGGTGAATACAATTCTTTTGATTATATTAACAGATATAACAGTTTATTATTCATGCAATTAATTTAAATAAGAGCCAAAGATAATTTTCAACAGTTATTCTTTATTGATATGAATCACAAAGAATTACAACTGTTCTTGGCGAAATAACAGTTGGTTGATACAGATTATACCTAAGTTATAGCTATCGAGGATATCTTAAGCTATTACACGTTTTGGACTCTAAATAAATAAACTCACACCACTAGTTGTTACAATAGTGAATACTTCTATTTATAGTAATCCTTTTATCCGTGTAATTGATCCATTGTCCATTGGTACATAGGATGTATGTACTTGTGGGGACAATTGCATCAGAGAGCGTGCTCTCCTCTTTCCTCTTCGGTAGCTATCTGCAGGAACACCCAAATTCGGTTTGGCACTACTATTTGAATAGACAAATAGAATGTTGGGTTCCCTAGGTATTGGCAAAGTATTACACATGTCTGCACATGCATTAACATTCTGCATTCCCACGTGGTCTTGTAAGGTCACTTGTCAGCCGCCGACGCGTGTCCTTTTCTGTTCAACTTTGTCTTTGACTTGTGTTGAATAGTACAATTGATGTAGACTACTCAGGAAACTACTATGCTTGTAATGGAGCATAGCTGTCTTCGTGTAGTATGCTGCTTACCAGCTATGCTGGTTCTTCTATGTTGAGTCACTTGATCTTCATGATTTGCTGGACACTCATCCTGTGCTATTTGAAGAATACTGTCTACCTTGTGCTGGTAGACTAGGCAGCATACAAAACATTCGACACAGCAACATTTGCTGTCTATACATAAATAAACCTATGCTGACTACACATAATATTTTAGTGTACATAATTACTGTTTTGTCCTAATTAAATCCTTGATTATTTTGGGGACTTAACAATCTCCCCCTATTTGATGATGACAAAACTTATGACATATAGAAAAAACACTAAAGCCAGCACTAAGGGACCTAATAAAAATAGATAGTAAAAATTTGTCCCTTTTAGGTTTGTTTTGAGATCTTTTGTTAAGTTATCTATATCTTATAAATTGATATGATTTTTGAAGATTAACTCATTTCACATTCATTATATGAGATATACACAATAATTACAGTCCAGTACAATGAAATGTGACATAACAAAAGATACAGGTTTAACAACAGAAGGCTATCTATCTTTATCCTTTTCTTATTCTTTTTCTTTTTCTTTTTCTTCATCAGATAGCTCTTCTTCTTTCACTTTAACAGCTGCTCAGGCTTCAGGGAATAGCACATGCAAGTCTTTCACATCAAAAACAGGTATTTAAAGAGGTAGAATGATTGGATCTCTTCTGTGTGGGCCAACACCAATAGATTTCTTTCTTTTTGGCTTTTGAGCCAGTACTTCTTCTACACTGACCACTGGTGCATCCCCATACTTTACTGCTTTATCAAATAGGTCTTGTAATTCAGATTTCATTGTATCCCTGAGATTACTTTGACCTTTACCATTGAAGTACTGCAGTATTTCCATCCATTCACTAAATCCAAAGGTTCTTAGATTTGTGTAGTCTACCTTCTCATAAACCTTGTTGTCCCTGCTGATACTGAAGGACCTTTTTGTACCTTTATGAACTTTGATCATTTTACCAGGGTTTGGCTCTTCTGGTCATCACATCAAAATATCTGCTCCTGAAGAAATGCAGTCAGTTCTTTAGTTCTTTCAGTTTCTTCTGGAGCTTCTGTTGGGACCTTCTCAGTAGCTTCCAGCTTATCAAAGACTTTATCCTGAGCTTTGGCTATGGCTTTTGCTAATTTGAGTGATTCAGCCTCCTGTTTTATATCAGCAGCCAGTTTAGCCTCTTCTTCACTAAGCCTCGGCCTTTCTGCATACTCAGCATCATCCCTTCTTTGTCTTTCCGATTGAATACTTGTTATATATTCATTTACAGTGATATTCTGGGATTTTGTTGTTGCTATTAATTGCCTGCCATCATCAGTAACTAGGGCATTGCAGTATTGTTGAAGATCCATGTCGAGTTGCACAGCCTCATAGAAAAGTGCTTTCTCCTCATCATTGTGGAGTCTTTGGACACTATTCGATAAATACATACCAATATAAATATTGAAATCTATAGCATCAATGTAGAACTGTTGGTCAAGAGAATGATACAACATTCTGATTTGGCGTATTCTTTATGGTCTCCCTGCTGCTCGAATGTTCAGTAATTCAGCAACAGATTTCTCGAGCCTATAAGCCTCCCTTTCATCATAATTTACATTCTGATTATCATAAAACACGCGGGCAGCGTAACGGCTAGGTACCAACACTTAAAAAATTTCCACTTCCTAAGTCCATTGGCCAACTGACCAAGACAATCGGCCGACCGTCGCCACACCATCGGGCGAAGGTCTCTACCACCGACCGAACGTCTAATGTAATTTCATTATCCGAAGGACTTCCACCATCGGTCGATGGTCAACGTGTAACGACCCCAAATCCATTTACCAAAAACGAAGCACATTTTTATTTATTTATTTATTTATTTTAGGTCCCAATATCCCGTTAATAACTCATAACATTTTCAACTCTGTTTTAACCGGAAACATAATATCATAATGTTACGTTTAACAACTTAATATAACCCTTGGTACACAAATGACACATTACAAAATCATTTGTAACAATGACCCAATTACACAAAACACGGGTTAATACTCAATAACCCAACCCAATACCAAGAGCATAATCCCGGGGACTATCAAATCCCCAATCCGCGCCCAAATCTCCGAAAGCTACCCCATCGAGCCCAAGTGCTCCTACACATCTAGTCTAACGACTAGCTAGCCTTACAATCACAATACCTGTAAAAATTTAAACAACGAGAGGGGCAAGCTAACGCTTAGTGAGTGCAATAAGCATACACATGCATATATAATATACTTACTTGCAACCACCTACTCACATACCACAAACATGCTAGCAATATAATATTAGCATACGAACTCCAAATATAAAGCTAATAACCTCCATTACCGCAACTAGCATAAACAATAACATATACTCCAAAATATAATATGCTACACTACAATACATACACAAACTATATGGTTAACCATAAGCGTGTCATGGTGCTACCGGCTCCTTGGTTCACATCATACGAAATGCTATGACGCTACCGGCTCCTTGGTTCACGCCACTACGCATTTGATTCATACTATTTTATTATGCTACCGGCTCCATGGTTCACACTTCGGTGTTACCGGCTCCGGGGTTCACACATCATTTTATAGTGCTACCGGCTCCATGGTTCACACTTTGATGTCACCGGCTCCGTGGTTCACATCACAACTCGAGTCATACTCTTGTCGAGGCGATACCGGCTCCGTGGTTCACACCTCAACACTCATGCTATAGTGCTACCGGCTCCGTGGTTCGCATCATAGCACACTTGCACATACTATGGCACTTCCGGCTCCGTGGATCATGCCATAGCATACAAATAAATATACTATATACATACATGCATAAATATCCCACTCACCTTAATGGCTCGATGAAGTGCAATCCAAATCCCGCAGCTCGCCAATGGAACGTACCTATTCCGTTTATCACATAATCATCAATACAACCTTATTTGGACTCTCGACCCGCCCAAATGAACAACAAGTGCAAAATACACTCTTTTGCACTTTTAACGCTACCCGAAGGTCCAAAAATAACGAGACTAGTTCCCGCGTTCCCGAAATACCCAAAGACACCACATATAGCCATTAAACACCCACTAGCCCTCATATTCGCCCAAAAACCCATTTTGACCCTTAACAAAGTCAAATTCTCACATTTGCTAGTTTTGACTCCAAAATGCCATTAACTCAATTTTGTACTTTAACTTAACTCATTTTAAGTTTACAAATCTCACACAAGCGATAATCGGTCCATTATCCCCAACAAATCCTAATTTTGACTCTATTCGAAATTAGTCAATTAAATGAGCACAAAAGGCTTCCATCACTTCAATAATCACTAAATACTAGTGATTATACTCATTTGCAAGTCTCACATGAGTTAAACTTGTTCACCAAACCCAAAACCCGCCTTCATCACTTATAAACCCGAATCTTGGTGTTAACCTTCCATTAACAACTAATGGGGTTTCATTATGAACTCACAATCAAAAACCCCTAAATATGAACATGAATCACAAGAACGAAATTCGGATAGGAGGATTACCACTAGTATCAAATCGTAGCTAAGAACGACGAGAATGACGTTTGTTCTTGCTCCAAAGATTGAATCACACTTCTTCCCTTCCAAATCACACTTTGAATCAATTGGGGTTTTGAAGGAAATGAGAGAAAATGGAGAAGAAAAAGGAAAAGAAAATAAGAAAATGAAATGAATGGACCAGATTTGGGGATATAATCTGTCCCATACGCAAAAAGACCAAAATGCCCTCACTTTCCCTTTAAAATTGCAAAAATCCGGAACTAGCTCACCTGAACCATCGCGCCGCGACCACCCAGGTCCGCGCCGCGACTAACTACGTGGTCTGGTGGTCTTGTTTGCATGCCGTGCCGCGTTCCCACTAGGCCGTGCCGCGACCTACTGTGGGTTTTGTCCATTTTTCGCTTACTAACACCCTTCCAATCGTACACGCATTGTTCTCTTCATTCAGGTAACATACATACACTTTAGAACACGTATAACCTCCCTTCGATTATCCTCGAACCCTCTATATACATGCATGCAATGTACATGCATAAACATACATATATACTTCGCCTATATAATCTAAACTTATATACATATATACACATATCGTTTACATTCTTAAACACTTTCATTATCTCTCCATGCATGTATACGTACATATTCTCATGCACTCTTATGCACGTACATACATATATATATATATATATATATATATATATATATATATATATATATATATATATATATATATATATATATATATATATATATATATATATATATATATATATATATATATATATATATATATATATATATATATATATTCTCATGTACATGCATACGTATATATATTCTCTTGCATGCATTCACGTACTTCATAACTTCACGTCACAATTCGAATAATATCTCGTTAAACCCATCGTACGCTATTTATTTATATATAACACGTACATACATCTACATATATATCCGTTATACGTCACATGTGCTCTACATATATATATCGTATGAATAAACGGGTCTTACAACTCTCCCCCACTTATTTCGATCACGTCCTCGTAATCCTCGTCATTTATCCGACCATACCCACACTCTATAGTCCTCCGACACACTTCCAAACTCGATGTCCACAACGATTTCCATTACCCGAATATCTCACCACACGCTAATAATCACTAGTGTGCATTACCGCAACAAGCGGTCTCTCATACGCTCAACGTCCAAAATGCCCACTTAGGAAATACGGAAAACACCATTATATTCCTACAAATTCTCCCGACTACAACTCGCAACAAGCTACATTCACAACTATATCACCCAACGCGGTCTACTAAGTCCACTACGCCGTGAACCAAGTCTTGCATTAATCCAAATCGAGAAGGACTTATGCCGCGTCAAGTCTCCGTACTTCAATGACTCGTAAAACAGCAGTTCAAGAAGGTTCTCTTAATCAAGAATCAACTTCCCCCGTCTGCACCACCGGGTCATTCCTTCAACGAAAAAAACTCGGTATCGCCAACTAATCATACTAGGGATAAAAACTTTCCCATAAATTGATCCGCACACGACCATCAGTCTCTGGATTAATCCAGGACGACAATAATACACCACGACTTAGAAAAAACATCAACACTCGACACAGGGTTTCTCTCCTAAACCCTACAACACAACCACGCAAGACAATTTCCTAGTACTAGCATGGAAACTATTCGTATACAAGAATCCCATCAACAGCAAATCATCATCACTACAATTTTGCAATTCGACACACGACCCATAAAATGTTCACCGACGCCGGGTGAATCCTCCTACCTAGACCGTCCATTAAGGATGGCCTCGACATTTCAATGCAACCAACGGGTCGCATCACTAGGTAACACACTCTCGCAAACAAACAACAACTGCGTGTCTCTATATGAGACAATCAGAACCGGCACTCCCCGCCTCACAATCATCCATAAAGTGGAATAATCCACTGATAGTTTCCACGATCACGATTCCCGACAGGGAAAATATATCCACCACAATGTCGAACTCGTACCCACTCAACAGTACTATCCAAGTCTCACACCAACCCAATTTTATATCACGAGAGCACCCGCAATGACAGTTACATTCTCTCACGTCCGATGATCTCAAACTTCACACTTGGTCTCATACCGCACTTGGTAATGCACGACCACCTTACACAAGAAGACTTACGTTTCACTTGACCTAACACCACCGGAGATTCCTCGGGCGGAACTAAAAACTCCCTCACTTAGGATTCAGCTCCACATTCTCACCGCCAAGATGATAACATCCCGCGGGATTGTCGTTCCATGACACAGATGACCATTCTCATCATTGGTCATACACACCACATCACTACAAATTCACCTTAGGCTCTCAGAGCCGTCATACACAATCACTTGAGATGTCGTACACGCGACAACCCCGCACCTTTATACCCCAAATCACAACTAACAGCCTGTTATCGTTCGTAAAGCGAACTCCACCAAAGTCCCACGTACGCCTCAAAGCATAGGCATATGCCACTTCGCTTAATCAGTCATGCATCTTAGTCGAGATCACCCGACCTTCCACGCAACGAACCTTTATCAACAATTGCTCACTCTCATGGAGAAGAGTGATCAATCTGACACAATAATTGCATTGACCGCAATATCAACGCTTCATCATAACCTTCGACCTAATCGACCATTAAGTCCATCACTGGCTCACCGGTCATCCTTACCCGTCAATCACTTAAGAGCAACAAGATTCGCTCATCTGTCACTTCATAAGAAGTATTTACCGCAATGCTCTTAAACTTCGACTTTCGCAATCGTCGAATTACTATCACCCGTCGATCACTATTGTAATCTCCGCTGCTTCTAAGGGTATCTCACGGTCACCCTAAGCAGAAAGTGATCACACCATCACCGGAGTTGAACATCACACTAGCAGGTATAACGGGGCACCTGATGCAGTGTCATGCAGACTCCCACCACATTCTACCGAGATTTAAAAACTCGACCTTTGGGTTCCATACACCCGATGTCACCCATTTCTCCACAATAATGACCCGAAGTCATTCCTACCCAACAACCCTTACGGTTTATTGTCTTATCGAAGTTCCTAGCGATCACACGCTACCCACAATTTCCACAAGGCCAAAACAATATAGCCTAACGAAACCTTTCATCCAACACTAAGGAGATGCTTGGAAACACCAAGTCTTACATCCTTCCACACCTCGATAAAACCACTACTACAAATGATATTCCATTAGGAACATTACCCCATAATCCACAATTCACTAACACAATCATCATTATATGGGTCCCACTCCCATGAGTTTAACGACCCGAAGACTCCTCGATTCGCCAATTCCAAGGCGACTCCCAACAAGAATCCTAACACGATTCTCTAACCATACACTCTACTGAGTGTAACTCAAAACTACAATCATTAGACTTGTCGCATTCCATTACGAAATTCAAGTCTTCGTCGCACACACCCACACCATTATGGGTTATCCTAGTTACGATGGGTAACCACAACCAATGACAATCTCAATAGTGCACCCACTACTTAGGGTGACTACGCACGCTCTGAACTTGTGAGTTCGCTCACTCACCTTAGCTAACCGAAACCACCGTAACAATTTCCGTCTCACAACGAATCTGATGTGACAACAAGTACAACACCCAAGACTACTATATCCTAGGAACCAATAAAGATTCCTAACGCGTCCCGATTCTGCCCTAACCATGCCACATTTCCTCCGCTCGGTACTCGTCATGTCATGCTTGGTGCCAAGATACACGGTTGTAATAATGGTGATCAGTCACTATTACAATTGCGTACCTTACCATTTTTGCATGGTCACGCAAAGTACTTTACCCGGACTGATGCGACATTCACATAAAATAACACGCGATAACTCCTAGTACCTGAATGACCAAAGTCCTTACCGTGAACTTGATCACTCAAACTGCCAAACATGCGAATCTCTCCAATAGATTCGTCTCTAGGACACCGCACCAATAGATACCTGCATATATACACCAATATACAATATAACAATAAACGTACACAAGTACACCACAACAACAAGTCAACCTACAACCTAGGTGACTATCGCTAAAACAACGTCCAAGTTCGCCTATTTACATTAGGCACTAGCAATATAAGGCACTAATTTACACACGAAATAAGGCCCCACATAATCACACTTTGGACAAACACAAGTCCTAGTTAGTCACCTACTCTAAGGCACTAACAACTCTCTATCTGACCCGAATTCCTACAAGTCCCGCAAATAATGCATAACCGCCAATAAGTTTAAGACTAGGCACCTATTCCAAGGCCACCTAATTCCCTTCAATTATGTCTGATACCACTTGTAACGACCCCAAATCCATTTACCAAAAATGAAGCACATTTTTATTTATTTATTTTACGTCCTAATATCCCATTAATAACACATAACATTTTAAACTCTGTTTTAACCGGAAACATAATATCATAACGTTACGTTTAACAACTTAATATAACCCTTGGTACACAAATGACAAATTACAAAATCATTTGTAATAATGACCCAGTTACACAAAACACGGGTTAATACTCAACAACCCAACCCAATACCAAGAGCATAATCCTGGGGACTACCAAATCCCCAATCCGCGTCCAAATCTCTGAAAGTTACCCCATCGAGCCCAAGTGCTCCTACACATCTAGTCTAACGACTAGCTAGCCTTATAATCACAATACCTGTAAAAAGAAAAACAACGAAAGGGGTAAGCTAACGCTTAGTGGTTGCAATAAATATACACATGCATATATAATATACTTACTTGCAACCACCTACTCACATACCACAAACATGCTAGCAATATAATATTAGCATACGAACACCAAATATAAAGCTAATAACCTCCATTACCGCAACAAGCATAAATAATAGCATATACTCCAAAATATAATATGCTACACTACAATACATACACAAACTATATGTTTAACCATACACGCATCATGGTGCTACCGGCTCCGTGGTTCACACCATACGAAATGCTATGACGCTACCGGCTCCTTGGTTCACGCCACTACGCATTTGAATCATACTCTTTTATAGTGCTACCGGCTCCATGGTTCACACTTCGGTGTTACCAGCTACGTGGTTCACACCTCATTTTATAGTACTACCGGCTCCATGGTTCACACTTTGATGTCACCGTCTCCGTGGTACACATCACAACTCGAGTCATACTCTTGTCGAGGCGATACCAGCTCTGTGGTTCACACCTCAACACTCGTGCTATAGTGCTACCGGCTCCGTGGTTCACACCTCAACACTCGTGCTATAGTGCTACCGGCTCCGTGGTTCGTATCATCGCACACTCGCACATACTATGGCACTTCCGGCTCCGTGGATCATGCCATAGCATACAAATAAATATACTATATACATACATGTATAAATATCCCACTCACCTTAACGCCTCGATGAAGGGTGTAGCGACCCGACTTTTTTGACTTATATTTTGTGCTTATTACTTTCACGAAACTGCGTATTTGTGCGTACTGAGCTAGTTTATGCTCTGGGATCTTTATTCATGATTAATTACTTTCGTTAATGTCTTAAAACGTGCTATTCAGTGTTTAATCACGTAACTTGATCCTCGAATGCTTTTACGACTGTTAGTGTCACTTATCGTTTAAAATGAGCTACGTACTTTGTACACATTTAACTTTTGTCATAATTCGAATATTATGACTACGTAATACTAATTTTTATTTTCTAATAACAATAACTTGGCTTATTGGTTGCTAAATTACGCTTAGTAATTTACTAATGCACACTAGTTAGTCTTGTTGGACTTTCTACCTTATTTGACTTAAGCCCACCCTACTCTAGCTAATAGACTTTTAAATTAGCCCAACTTTAATAAGTTTATGACCCATTAAGATGTAGGACAAAAACCCATTAATATGAGCCAACATACTAGCATTTTTGTTAACCATTACTAAACACGTTGCATGGGATCCCAACAATAAGCACCATCTTTAGACCACCACCATACAAAAAGCAAAAAGGTGTCCCCTTGTCCCCTCATTTGGCCGCCGGTTTTGGAGACCACCACCACACCACTATAAATACAAGCCTCATTCACCCATTTCACACTTGATATCATTCACAATTTACACACACTTGCTCTCTAATTCTCTCTCTAATCTTTCTCACACTAAACATTGTAAGTTTAAATTTTCTTCTTCTCTTCTTCTACACGACATCATCATCATCATTAAAGGATCAAGCTTTTTAGCTTCTTGATCTTGTTATATCTTGAAGATTCAAACTTTGAATCTTCATTACTATGTTGGATCTAAGTTTTCTAGCTTATAATCCCTTTATTTTGTTAAAAATATCAAAACTTGTGTTTATGATGTTTATGAAACTTGAAGATCTAGCCTTTTGCTTTACGGATCTTCAAGAACATTAAAGATCCAAGCTTTCTAGCTTAGGGTTTTATTATTTTATTGCAGATCTTAGCTTTTTAGCTTATAGTCTCATTACTTTCACTAGATCTTAACTTTCTAGCTTATGGTCTCATTAATCTTGTAAAGATCCAAGCTTTCTAGCTTAGGGTTTCTTAATACTTGAGATCTAAGTTATTATTGTAGATCTCACTTACTTGGAACCTTTTTATGATTTTTATGGTAATAAAAATCAAGTCTTCATCATCTCATATGATGAAGATGCATAAACTTGTGTCAAAAAGGCAAAGGTTGAAGCTTTATTGTGTTTATGCAATAAAGAGACAACCTTGATGTTCAAAACTTGTAGAATGTTAGCTTTTACTCTTAGTTGTGTGTTGATGGTTGAAACTTGGTCAAAGTGATGCTAAAACATCAAAGATTTGTACACTTGAAGCTTACACGCTTCAAGGATGAGAACCGTGATGAGCATCAAGCACCAAGAAACCCATCGGAGCAATTGTTTTCTTTTTACAGGGTCTGATCAGACTCCTAGAACTTTTGGAAAACTAATTTTCAGATAGTTCGGTTTGATTAGATGACTTTTCACTCAAGACTCGCCTAAATCCGATATACAGTTTAGGATTTATAGCCTTCCGAAAATCATTACGTCTTCGTAACAACGTGCTGAAATTTCTGACCTACTCGCGCTTGAACTGTCGCCATGGTCAAACGACATCGAGTTAGGATCTGAAAATTGGATAGCGGTAAGAGGACTCACAAACAGAGCCTTGGTCACTGGCCGCACATCATTTCAGTTTGTATAGAGGTCGTAGCAGCTGTCCAAATTCAGCCCTTTGTTTCAATCTCTATTCTTGTTGAAAACCTTACTTTATCTTTTACACACGATGATGATGATGATGATACTTAAGACTTAACTTATTTACTTTTAAACCTTTGGGGATGATTTTCTGACTTAGTAACCTTTGACTTAGGTTGAGGACCTTTCGGACCGACTTACTACCTTCATACTTTTCATATCGACATTTACTGCATCTATCACTGTGAGTTATAGCTCCCTTTCTACTTTACTATTTTTGAGACTGGGAATACATGCACTTTTTATATTTTACATACTAGACACGTGTACTTAAACTTTATATATGTGTGGGTGGCATAACGGCACAAAGATTCCCCTTAGCTCGGTAACGTTTAGTCATTGGTTTATGAACCGGTGAACGCGAATCTTAGATATGGATCCATAGGGATTGACATCCCCACTCGGGCTAGTCGCGCTAGCATTCAATGGGTGTTTAATACTTCGTAAACAGACTCACTCGCCAAGTGTACTTTTAGGGGCTAATATTACGTTAAGTTAGTTACCGGGTGCCCACGGATAAGCATATACTTTATCATATTGATTTGAAAAGCTGGTTGAAGCACTGAAATCTCGTGGTCTACATTACATTACTGATTACAAACAAACTATAGCTCACCAACATTCCTGTTGACTTTTTAAGCATGTATTTCTCAGGTGCTTAGACATTGTTGCTTCCGCTGTTAGACTTGCTGTTATAGTCTTGGTGTTATAGACTTGCTGTTATAGACTCGCTGTGTTAGACTCCGCTGCATTACTTAGAGATGTCTCAATCATAGAACTTTTACTTTGCATTCACAACTTATGTTATTTTTGAATAATGGCTTTGTAATGACCTTTGTGTCACGTACTTATGTTAATGCTTTCTATTCGTAGAAGGACGTTATCTTTGTAAAACATTTGACGTTGGTAAAGACGTCACCTTTTCAAGAATGCAAAACTTGTTTTAAAATAGCATGTAGTACTGTACCGTGTAATGGACCTGTTGTTGATGATCTGTACACGTTGATTTTGTACGGGGGCGTCACATTTGGTATCAGAGCATTGGTTGTAGGAAATTAGGTTGCATTAGTGAGTCTTGACTGAGTTGAGTAGGATTCGCTAATAGGACTAATTTACAACTTGCTCGTTTACTTGTTTCTGCGGAACTCCTGCATGCTACTGCCTACTTTTACTACTATATGAACTTGCTGCATGCTACTGCTTACTTTTACTGCTATGTGAACTTGCTGTATGCTACTGCTTATCCTCGCAACTGCATGCTACTATCTGCTTTTGATTGCATGTTACAACTGTTTGTTACTGTTAATATTGCCATGCTATGTACTGCTGTAGACGATCTAGGCTGCTGTAGTTATTATGCCTGATTACATTCTTGCTACATGTCTGCTATTCGCTGTACCGACTTGGAAAATTTATCTTTCCTAGTTCAGATGTTTTTCTGAATGCTTTTCTCACTCATCTAACCCTAAGGATCAGTATTGTAATCCACATGCTACTACCGTTCCACCGTTCCAGAGATCAAAACATTACTTCACGCGATCTAGGAAGAGTACCCCTCAGATTACACGCCCACTAAAGTTGATCCTTGGAGGAGGAAATAAGTGAGGACTTGTCGGAGTAACCATACCCTAATTAGCCACGTACAACATATGAATATTAGAAGGTTATTCAGTTAACCCATATCTCGTACGCTTTCATGACCATCACTTATCTCTTTCATCCTTCACCACTACTCGACGATCTAATGACACTTCTGGACTTAGGTCCCTAACACTCTTAGGCATTGGAGAAGTTGGGAGGACATCTCCTTCCACAAGGTCAGAGTGTCTTCTACTGATGCTCAGCCATACCCAAAGACTTGGGAGTCGCCGCAAGACATATCATATTACTACTTGCTACACGTACAACCCGACACGAGACCCAAATTGAATTTCTAGAAAGGAACCTAACGACATTACCTGAACTCGAACATTTTGAAGACATTTCGGGACATTTAGGCATTGATGCATGACCTACGGAACCTACGCACCCTCACCAAGAAATCGTGAGATTAATTATGTAGATTTTGTTTTGAGATAGCATAGATAAAGCACCGTTAGATGAAATTGAGTAGAACTTGAAATGATCACGTTACATTGACCATATGGAGTGATATTGGAATAAACGTATGATTTAGTACAATATAATGATGCCAGGCAACCGTGATTATATTGAAGTAAATCATGCGGAAGTTCCAATGTTACTACGTAAGGAATATGAAGTGATTCAAAGAAGATTTTAGAAGGAACCACTTGAGTATAAGCATTATGGTCTGTTAGAGGTAAGGAAAGAATAACCACGTAGCCCAGATACCATACAAGAAGGGCCTTGATTACAGAATGGATGACCCGAAAATTTGTTATAGATATAGACACCCTAGACACTTAAGAAAAAAGTTCTCAAATAGAAAAAACTTTGGACTTACTTGCGGTAGAGCAATCATTATCTCAGCTATAGAGACTCGCATGGATCTTGATTATAGTTAGGGTACGATTCGTCACGGCGTTTTATTGTCTCGAAGTTGTTTAATACTAGAGTGATAGAAACCTTATATCTAAGGACCCTAGTGTTATGACTAATAAGCCATTAACAACCATGAGAGTTAAGTATTCTATAGGACAAGCTAATGGTAAGCTGGCAGAGATAGAGGAATAATTTAAGGTAGTACCTTAAAATTTACAGGTGGGTCATTTGGAGATGACCTCATGACAACAAAACTTGGAAGTTTTAAAGTAGTAGTTGGAAATGATTAGTTACCTACGCACAAGCAGATGTTATTTGAGATGATTGATGGAATTTTTCACGGTAGTATAATAAGATTTGGTTGGAATGAACCTTAAGATTAACCTAACACCCATCAATTTGGGAAGCTTAATGCAATAGTTGGAATGGACTTTAGGATTAACCTAATATTCATCAAGTTGGGAAGCTTGATGAAATAGTTGGAACGGACTGGCTTTCAAGGATGAAAGCGAAAGTTATTTATAGTGAGAATATTTTTCGTATACCTCGTGAGAATGGTGAGCCACTAATAGTTACGGGGAGAGAAGTAGCCCGAAGCTGAGCCTTATTAGTTGCATGAAGGCACAAAAGGTCATGAGAAAAGGACATTGCTACTTATGTTGGGAAGTGTCTGACTTAGGTCAAAGCCGAACACCAAAATCCATCTGGGTTACTTCAACAGCCCGAAATCCCACAATGGAAATGGGAAGGAATAACAATGGATTTCATCACGAAGCTACCAAAAACTGTAGGCGGTTATGACACTATCTGGGTTATCGTTGACCTCCTCACCAAATCTGCTCACTTTCTAACCATGAAAGAAACTGATACAATGGACAAACTTACACAACGATACATAAAGGAAACTGTATCCCGTCACTTCAGCGATTCAAATTCAATATTAAAGACTACCCAAGAATCTTATTTGATACTCGTTCTTACGCGACTCTAAATCCTAACTTATTCCGAGAGATTTCTTATTCGATGATAATCACACCATCATCCTTCTTGCTTCGATATTAGTCATACCATTTCAAAATTTTCCAAAATCAATGAGTGGTTAATTCTCATCCTCATACTCTCCCATTCGTATCTTACTTATAAGCAACAGCTTCACACTTAAGCATTTTTGGTCGAAGGACTTATGCCCTACTAATAGTCATCAACCACATTTAAATTCAATAGTTTTCATTATCTCGTGACATTTTTGCTCAAATATCACCCGAAATTTTCAAAAATCTTTTACTCGATCTTTTTTCAACTTGTAACCTCCGAAATATGAAAATTTTGTTTGCCAAAATTTTACACACACTATTTTACTATGTGATCCTCTCAAAGTTTTATAAAAATAAATTTATTTTATTGCCATTCGTACAAATTTTAGAAATCGTATATGTTATATATAATAAAGTAAATAATTACTTATTTTTGACTAGTACATATGAAATTTTACTTTCACTTTTACAAATCAATTCTTTTATTCAAAAGGTATTTTACTTAGAATAGTACATGTTTACTAAGAACTTCGTTTCTTTTCTTACATTGTCACCTAAAACGATTTCTATAAAATTTTCGTTGCTGATTATATAAAATTTTTCGTTGCTTATTCGTATCCAAGTCATCAAGAAGACTTTACAACCATCGAGAGATTCATGTGTGTGTGTGTGTATGTGTTGAAGGCACTTACTACCACGTCATGCAGAGCCTTTGGGCATCCACTAACACTTAAACCATTCAAAATTATTGCGTTACCCCAGGGATCCTATTTGCCACATCTGTTGGAGCGATGCTCTTTGTTACATAACTCTAAGTTCTGACTTATTCCAAGAGATTCTCATTTAGTGATATTAACACCATCAGTATTCCGACTTTAATATTAGTCATAACCTGTTTGGCATTTTGCAAGGTCAAGAAGCGATTAACTACACGTCATCATGCTCTATCTTTCATACCTCACTTTTTAGCAACGGCTTCGGACGTAAACATTTTTGGCCCAAAGACTTATGTCCTGATAATTATCAAAACTACATTTAATTCATTAGTTTTCATTACCTAGTGACATGTCACCCGATGATTCAAAGATTTTTCACTCGATCTTTTTCAACTCGTAACCTCTTAAATAAAAAAATAAAAAACTGTGTTTATCAAAATTTTTACACGTTTATTGTGCGGTCCTCACGAAATTTATGGACAAATGAAAGTAATAAAATTTTTCTGTCACTTATGCAATTTATAAAATCATATATGTATGTATATAATTAAGTTCCCCCTTACTTATTTTGGGTTAGTACATACTAGGTTATACCTTCAAATTATTTAAAAATCGCTCCTTTATTGAGTTGTTTAACTTAAGTCAAATAGTTTTGTGAAAAATGGTACACGTTGTACATATTTCCAAATTTACTAAGAACTTCGTTCCGTTTATATTGTTACATCAAATGTTTAAAGGTTTTTTTTTTCAAAACTTCCTTGGTTGATTTTATTAAAGGTTTTCATATTAATCACATTTTTGTTCGTCCTCCGTTAGGGATGAAGCTTATGATTAAAATTTTTGTTAAAAACTTTTAAACCACTTTGGATGGCAGTTTTATAAGATTTGTTAAGAAGTCTTTGTGCTCATAAAATATTCCTTTTAAGGTTAGACATGGCAAAAATGCCGGCCAATAAATCAGTTTTCTGAAGTACACTCAGTGGTCACCCTATTGTAGGAAAGGCACTAAGTGGGTTTCTACTCTCAATATTTCACGGCTAATTATCCAGTATGATCCAGTATGTTGAGGTACAAGAAATCATTTTTGAGATCCTTTTCACTTGAAGTAAACTATTCTTTATGACCAAGGATTCACGTATCTTCTCATCCGCGCATCCCCTTAAGTATAAGGATAAATTTGAATCAACTCGCTCGTTGTACCAAGAGTTCACTCTCGTTCAAAGATCACACCTTTCGTGTGATTTTCTTTCGGAAATGTAATGTAAAATACTTTAAAAATCTATGAATATTGTTATCCTCTTGGAAGGGACTGCTTAAAACATCTATGACACTGATGTGGTTACTCTATATATTTCTTCCTCCGTTAGTTGCAACTATGGTCTCCTTTCGAAATTAAGGGATTAGTAAAATTCTTGGCTAACACTATCCAGACATCAAATCACATGGTTGTGATCACCATGTTTTCTATTCTATCTGCCAGCTTGGTATTGCGACATAAGCGCTCAATGTCTTAGATGAGTTTGGTAACATTCATGATGCATTTCATGCATCCAGCTTACTGAAGATACCTGTAAGGCTAAAAACATCATCTTTCCTTTTGTGAGTATATATTCAGATGACATATTCACGTTAACAAGAAACGAATCACTTTGTTGATCATAAGGTCAAGAGACTTAATAAATGGCATATACCTATTCTACTTTTATACGCCCAAGTACCTTTCAAGGTAAATAGCTCACTTCTGAGCCCACGAGTCTCTCGAAACTTTGATACGCTCCTTCTTCTTTAAATTCGGTACCGTTGTTGGTCACTCCTAAAAATTTCGGGATGAAATTTTCTTTAACAGGTGGGTAATGTAACGACCCAACTTTTTCGACTTATATTTTTTTGCTTATTACTTTCACGAAACTGCGTATTTGTGTGTACTGAGCTAGTTTATGCTCTGGGATCTTTATTCATGATTAATTACTTTCGTTAATGTCTTAAAACATGCTATTAAGTGTTTAATCACTTAACTTGATCCTCGAATGCTTTTACGACTGTTAGTGTCACTTATCGTTTAAAATGAGCTACGTTCTTTGTACACGTTTAACTTTTGTCATAATTGGAATATTATGACTACATAATACTAATTGTTATTTTCTAATAACAATTACTTGGCTTATTGGTTGCTAAATTACGCTTAGTAATTTACTAATGCACACTAGTTAGTCTTGTTGGACTTTCTACCTTATTGGACTTAAGCCCACCCTACTCTAGCTAATGGACTTTTAAATTAGCCCAACTTTAATAAGTTTATGACTCATTAAGATGTAGGACAAAAACCCATTAATATGAGCCAACATACTAGCATTTTTGTTAACCATTACTAAACATGTTGCATGGGATCCCAACAATAAGCACCATCTTTAGACCACCACCATACAAAAAGCAAAAAGGTGTCCCCTTGTCTCCCCATTTGGCCGCCGGTTTTGGAGACCACTGAAATGTCCCGTTCTTATTGATTAAAAACGTTCCATATTAATTGATTTCGTTGCGAGGTTTTGACCTCTATATGAGACGTTTTTCAAAGACTGCATTCATTTTTAAACAAACCATAACCTTTATTTCATCAATAAAGGTTTAAAAAGCTTTACGTAGATTATCAAATAATGATAATCTAAAATATCCTGTTTACACACGACCATTACATAATGGTTTACAATACAAATATGTTACAACAAAATAAGTTTCTTGAATGCAGTTTTTACACAATATCATACAAGCATGGACTCCAAATCTTGTCCTTATTTAAGTATGCGACAGCGGAAGCTCTTAATAATCACCTGAGAATAAACATGCTTAAAACGTCAACAAAAATGTTGGTGAGTTATAGGTTTAACCTATATATATCAAATCGTAACAATAGACCACAAGATTTCATATTTCAATACACATCCCATACATAGAGATAAAAATCATTCATATGGTGAACACCTGGTAACCGACAATAACAAGATGCATATATAAGAATATCCCCATCATTCCGGGACACCCTTCGGATATGATATAAATTTCGAAGTACTAAAGCATCCGGTACTTTGGATGGGGTTTGTTAGGCCCAATAGATCTATCTTTAGGATTCGCGTCAATTAGGGTGTCTGTTCCCTAATTCTTAGATTACCAGACTTAATAAAAAGGGGCATATTCGATTTCGATAATTCAACCATAGAATGTAGTTTCACGTACTTGTGTCTATTTTGTAAATCATTTATAAAACCTGCATGTATTCTCATCCCAAAAATATTAGATTTTAAAAGTGGGACTATAACTCACTTTCACAGATTTTTACTTCGTCGGGAAGTAAGACTTGGCCACTGGTTGATTCACGAACCTATAACAATATATACATATATATCAAAGTATGTTCAAAATATATTTACAACACTTTTAATATATTTTGATGTTTTAAGTTTATTAAGTCAGCTGTCCTCGTTAGTAACCTACAACTAGTTGTCCACAGTTAGATGTACAGAAATAAATCGATAAATATTATCTTGAATCAATCCACGACCCAGTGTATACGTATCTCAGTATTGATCACAACTCAAACTATATATATTTTGGAATCAACCTCAACCCTGTATAGCTAACTCCAACATTCACATATAGAGTGTCTATGGTTGTTCCGAAATATATATAGATGTGTCGACATGATAGGTCGAAACATTGTATACGTGTCTATGGTATCTCAAGATTACATAATATATAATACAAGTTGATTAAGTTATGGTTGGAATAGATTTGTTACCAATTTTCACGTAGCTAAAATGAGAAAAATTATCCAATCTTGTTTTACCCATAACTTCTTCATTTTAAATCCGTTTTGAGTGAATCAAATTGCTATGGTTTCATATTGAACTCTATTTTATGAATCTATACAAAAAAAGTATAGGTTTATAGTCGGAAAAATAAGTTACAAGTCGTTTTTGTAAAGGTAGTCATTTCAGTCGAAAGAACGACGTCTAGATGACCATTTTAGAAAACATACTTCCACTTTGAGTTTAACCATAATTTTTGGATATAGTTTCATGTTCATAATAAAAATCATTTTCTCAGAATAACAACTTTTAAATCAAAGTTTATCATAGTTTTTAATTAACTAACCCAAAACAGCCCGCGGTGTTACTACGACGGCGTAAATCCGGTTTTACGGTGTTTTTCGTGTTTCCAGGTTTTAAATCATTAAGTTAGCATATCATATAGATATAGAACATGTGTTTAGTTGATTTTAAAAGTCAAGTTAGAAGGATTAACTTTTGTTTGCGAACAAGTTTAGAATTAACTAAACTATGTTCTAGTGATTACAAGTTTAAACCTTCGAATAAGATAGCTTTATATGTATGAATCGAATGATGTTATGAACATCATTACTACCTTAAGTTCCTTGGATGAACCTACCGGAAAAGAGAAAAATGGATCTAGCTTCAATGGATCCTTGGATGGCTCAAAGTTCTTGAAGCAAAATCATGACACGAAAACAAGTTCAAGTAAGATCATCACTTGAAATAAGATTGTTATAGTTATAGAAATTGAACCAAAGTTTGAATATGATTATTACCTTGTATTAGAATGATAACCTACTGTAAGAAACAAAGATTTCTTGAGGTTGGATGATCACCTTACAAGATTGGAAGTGAGCTAGCAAACTTGAAAGTATTCTTGATTTTATGAAACTAGAACTTTTGGAATTTATGAAGAACACTTAGAACTTGAAGATAGAACTTGAGAGAGTTCAATTAGATGAAGAAAATTGAAGAATGAAAGTGTTTGTAGGTGTTTTTGGTCGTTGGTGTATGGATTAGATATAAAGGATATGTAATTTTGTTTTCATGTAAATAAGTCATGAATGATTACTCATATTTTTGTAATCTTATGAGATATTTCATGCTAGTTGCCAAATGATGGTTCCCACATGTGTTAGGTGACTCACATGGGCTGCTAAGAGCTGATCATTGGAGTGTATATACCAATAGTACATACATCTAAAAGCTGTGTATTGTACGAGTACGAATACGGGTGCATACGAGTAGAATTGTTGATGAAACTGAACGAGAATGTAATTGTAAGCATTTTTGTTAAGTAGAAGTATTTTGATAAGTGTATTGAAGTCTTTCAAAAGTGTATAAATACATATTAAAACACTACATGTATATACATTTTAACTGAGTCGTTAAGTCATCGTTAGTCGTTACATGTAAGTGTTGTTTTGAAACCTTTAGGTTAACGATCTTGTTAAATGTTGTTAACCCAATGTTTATAATAACAAAAGAGATTTTAAATTATTATATTATCATGATATTATGATGTACGAATATCTCTTAATATGATATATATACATTAAATGTCGTTACAACGATAAACGTTACATATATGTCTCGTTTCAAAATCATTAAGTTAGTAGTCTTGTTTTTACATCTGTAGTTCATTGTTAATATAATTAATGATATGTTTACTTATCATAATATCATGTTAACTATATATATAACCATATATATGTCATCATATAGTGTTTTTTACAAGTTTTAACGTTCGTGAATCACCGGTCAACTTGGGTGGTCAATTGTCTATATGAAACCTATTTCAATTAATCAAGTCTTAACAAGTTTGATTACTTAACATGTTGGAAACATTTAATCATGTAAACATCAATCTCAATTAATATATATAAACATGGAAAAGTTCGGGTCACTACAACCACCACCACCACCACCACACTATAAATACAAGCCTCATTTACCCATTTCACACTTGATCTCATTCACATTTTACACACACTTGCTCTCTAATTCTCTCTCTAATCTTTCTCACACTAAAAATTGTAAGTTTAAATTTTCTTCTTCTTCTTCTTCTTCTTCTCTTCTTCTACACGACATCATCATCATCATCATTAAAGGATCAAGATTTTTAGCTTCTTGATCTTGTTATATCTTGAAGATTCAAAATTTGAATTGAATCCTTCAAGAACATGAAAGATTCAAGCTTTCTAGCTTTGAATCTTCATTACTTTGTTGGATCTAAGTTTTCTAGCTTATGATCCCTTTATTTTGTTAAAAAGATCCAAACTTGTGTTTATGATCTTCATGAAACTTGAAGATCTAGCCTTTTGCTTTACGGATCTTCAAGAACATTAAAGATCCAAGCTTTCTAGCTTAGGGTTTCATTATTTTGTTGAAGATCTTAGCTTTTTAGCTTATGGTCTCATTACTTTCACTAGATCTTAACTTTCTAGCTTATGGTCTCATTAATCTTGTACAGATCCAAGCTTTCTAGCTTAGGGTTTCTTAATACTTGAGATCTAAGTTATTATTGTAGATATCACTTACTTGGAACCTTTTTATGAGTTTTATGGTAATAAAAATCAAGTCTTCATAATCTCATATGATGAAGATGCATAAACTTGTGTCAAAAGGACAAAGGTTGAAGCTTTATCGAGTTTACGCAATAAAGAGACAACCTTGATGTTCAAAACTTGTAGAATGTTAGCTTTTACTCTTAGTTGTGTGTTGATGGTTGAAAATTGGTCAAAGTGATGCTAAAACATCAAAGAGTTGTACACTTGAAGCTTACACGCATTAAGGATGAGAACCATAATGAGAATCAAGCACCAAGAAACCCACCGGAGCACTTGTTTTCTGTTTTCAGGGTCTGATGAGGCTCCTGGAACTTCTGGAAAATTGATTTTCAGATAGTTCGGTTTGAGTAGATGACTTTTCGCTCAAGACTCGCCTAAATCCGATATACGGTTTAGGATTTATAGCCTTCCAAAAATCACTACGCCTTCGTAACGACGTGCTGAAATTTCTCACCTACTCGCGCTTGAACCGTCGCCATGGTCAAATGACATCGATTTAGGATCTTAAAATTGGATAGAGGTAAGAGGACTCACAAATCGGAGCCTTGGCCACAGGCCGCGCGTCATTTCAGTTTGTATAGAGGTCGTGGCAGCTGTCCGAAGTCAGCCCTTTGTTTCAATCTCTATTCTTGTTGAAAACCTTACTTTATCTTTTACACACGATGATGATGATGATACTTAAGACTTAACTTATTTACTTTTAAACCTTTGGGGATGATTTACTGACTTAGTAACCTTTGACTTAGGTTGGGGACCTTTCGGACCGACTTACTACTTGCATACTTTTCATATCGACATTTACTGCATCTATCACTGTGAGTTATAGCTCCCTTTCTACTTTACTATTTTTGGGACTGAGAATACATGCGCTTTTTATATTTTACATACTAGACACGAGTACTTAAACTTTATATATGTGTGGGTGACATAACGGCACAAATATTCCCCTTAGCTCGGCAACGTTTAGTCATTGGTTTATGAACCGGTGAACGCGAATCTTAGATATAGATCCATAGGGTTTGACATCCCCACTCGGGCTAGTCGCGCTAGCATTCAATGAGTGTTTAATACTTCGTAAATAGACGCACTCGCCAAGTGTACTTTTAGGGGGTAATATCACGTTAAGTTAGTTACCGGGTGCCCACGGATAAGCGTATACTTTATCATACTGATTTGAAACGCTGGTTGAAGCACTGAAATCTCGTGGTCTACATTACATTACTGATTACAAATAAACTATAGCTCACCAACATTCGTGTTGACTTTTTAAGCAAGTATTTCTCAGGTGCTTAGACATTGTTGCTTTCGCTGTTAGACTTGGTGTTATAGACTTGCTATTATAGACTTACTGTGTTAGACTTCCGCTGCATTACTTAGAGATGCCTCAATCATGGAACTTTTACTTTGCATTCACAACTTATGTTATTTTTGAATAATGGCTTTGTAATGACCTTTGTGTCACGTACTTATGTTAATGCTTTCTATTCGTAGAAGCACGTTATCTTTGTAAAACATTTGACGTTGGTAAAGACGTCACCTTTTCATGAATTCAAAACATGTTTTAAAACCGCATGTAGTACTGTACCGTGTAATGGACCTGTTGTTGATGATCCGTACACATTGATTTTGTACGGGGGCGTCACAAAGTGCAATCCAAATCCCGCAACTAGCCAATGGAACGTACCTATTCGGTTTATCACATAATCATCAATACAACCTTATTTGGACTCTCGACCCGCGCAAATGAACAACAAGTGCAAAATACACCCTTTTGCACTTTTAACGCTACTCGAAGGTCCAAAACTAACGAGACTAGCTCCCGCGTTCCCGAAATACCCAAAGACACCACATATAGCCATTTGATGTGTTCTAGAGGGTGTGTATGAAACGGCTATCAGTTTTATATTTATTTACTACAGGAAATCACCTAAATTAAACTAAAACACAAAAGGCAAGTATACCTATCGTGTAATAATATAGCTAAAGTAAAGTCCGGGAGGTCGATCCGTGGACACTATTATTGGGTGTCTTACTAGGTCAAATTAATTAATTAAGTAGTTAAACTAGATTTAGTGATATATAGTAATTATAGGTAACTTTGGGGGTTTTTACCGTTTAATGACCGGTTTGTCGATTTTAAAACTTAAGTCACAATTAAAACCTAATGCAAAATATAACTTAATTTAAAGTGTAAAGTAAATGACAATAATTAAAAGTACAATAAATTAAAAGTGCGATAAATAAAATGACAATAAATAAAAGTACGATGAGATATAAAATAAAGGAATTATGCTTATTTAAACTTCCGTAATCATGATGTTCGACGTGTTGATTTTAATTTATTACCATGGGTTAATTGTCCTTTTTCCTGGATTATTCGATATGTCCATACGGTTTTGGCCATAATAGTCCATCGGTTATAATTATAAAGTGCGAGGGTCTTCGTTAAATTATCCTTATACCCGAAGTCAAATATTCTAACTAATTGGGGATTAGAACTGTAACAAGGTCTTAATACTTTGTTTAATGAATACACCAGGTTATCGACTGTGTGTAATCCAAAGTTTTAATACTTTGTTAACAATTACACCAATTACCCTTGAATGTAATCCACCCCTGTTTTAATGAGTCTAGTAACTATTAAATCATCCCCGTGTCCGGTCAAATGAACAATAATTCGTACTTATAAATATCCCGCTCATCGTACCCGATTAAGCGTATGTGGTTATATATAGATACGTCAAATCATAACCTTTATAATAAATTAACGAGGTATCGTTTAGTTAATATAAAGCCCATTAATAGTCCATAGTCTAATTTCCACAAGTGTCGATCTTTTGTCCAAACCCCAATTATGGTCCAAAACCCAATTATCCCGTCTTTAATATTTAGTCTAACATCACGATTACTTCAGCTTAAATAAGCATAATAATAACTTAGCTACGAGACATTAATAAAAATAATTTAAACAGAACTTACAATGAGTATTAATAGCGTAGTGTTACACGGACAGAGTTTCGACTTACAAACTTAAAACATTCGCTAACATAACCTTATTATTATTAAACTTTAATATTAAAATTATAATATTAATATAAATATATTGAGAGAGTAAGAGATTTAGAAAATAGAAAAGGTGTATCTTTCATTACTCCGTAGTCTCGTTTTATAGGCAAATAATGAATTTGAAATTTTCACTTATGACCCCTTAACTATGCTTAATTAACAATTTTTTATTATTTATCATTATTCTTATTATGAATTATTTAAATATTATATTATATTCTTGTGCATAGTTGACTTGTACTTTAAGCTCCGTTGCGTCGAGCGTTGAAAGTTGGTTCATGTCTCGGTTCCAGATTTTCGAACGCCTTTTCGTATAATTTAATATCTTGTACTTTGCATTTTGCGGCTTGTACTTTTGTAATTTTGAGACGTTTCTCATCAATAAATTGAACCACTTGAATTGTACTTTGTACTTTTTAGCTTTTTGGTCATTTGCGTCTTCAAATCGTCGAATCTGTCTTTTGTCTTCACCTTTTATTATTTAAACAATAATTACTTGAAATTAGAACAATTGCAACTAAAAGCTTGTCTTTCTTGAAGGATAATGCTATGAAATATATGTTCGTTTTTAGCATTATCAAATATTCTCACACTTGAGCGTTGCTTGTCCTCAAGCAATATAGAACTTGAATATAACTTTACTAGAATCACTTCTTTATTCTTCACACTTTGTACATCAGTGATTTCAATACGGCGGTTATGAACAATGATGGTAACGATGTGGTTTACAGTCTCACATGACTATAAAAATTTAGATCCGTTAGGAAATTGGATCTTTATGAAAACATTTGATCTTTTGAAAATTCAATCTAGTTTTTACCCTAGATAAGTTTTCCGGAATAACCCTTCACTGGTGTTGCAAAATGTTTTTGTGGGTTGTGTGGGTTTTAGATTTGAAAATTTTAGCTCAAAAATTATGGTTTTGTGTCACCCACTTGCTAACCTTGTATTAGGAAAGCAACACGTCCAGTTTACTTGTTCCGTATATTACCTTTCAGTAAACTACCGTTCGGTTGTAAAGGAAAGCAATGAACAAGCAACTGTTAAGGCAATGTCTAATGACATGCTTTTGATTATGGTCTATATCGTGTCGGATGCAATTACTATCCTTTGTAGTAGCAATAGTAAAGATCACCCTATAGTTTTTAGGTCTGGCACAAGGTCCTGTCTTTGACCTTGCTATGCAACCACCGTTCTTACGGTTGACACCCGATTTGGTTCAGGTGACCTAATGAATTCCAGGTGAATTCCTATGATTTTACGTTCAATGGTAATGAACGCATTAAAAATGGGTTTTCAGAAAACAAATCGGTTTGTAATTTGATCAAAATATTTTCTCGTTCAAGCTCGAGTTTAGATATCATCGAATTCCATGAGTTTGTAATTCTCAATCTTTAAGGTCAATCTCTAGGATTGAGTAATATCAGGCTTAAAAGCTGATTTTTAATCTTTAAGGAGATTATCCTTTTCTGGGGGTCTGATTCATTAGTCTTATCAAGCTAATTTGCACGGCGTCCTTTCCATTTTACTAGACAGATCCTCTCATAGTTAGGATAAGTCTGACCACTTGGCGATCCTGTTTGATGCTGAGGTCCGTGGATTTTCAGATGATTTTCGAGAAAACTTTTCAAGGTTTTTCGTAGACTCTACAACTGGTCTGGACGACAACTTCCTGACCTAAATCAAGAAGCGCGTGTCTTTTTCGGAAGACTTTACTTCCTTTTAATGATGGAATTGATTCATCGTGTAGATCCATCTATTCTTTCAAATATATTACAATAAATCGGGTAAAACGGATAAAATTGTCCAAAACAAAAGTATCTTCAATTATTTTTACAAAATATGTGATATATGTTCTAAATAACTTGGTAAATTTTTCCACACTTGGCTTTTATTTTCCTTTCTTTGTTTTTTTTATTGTCCTCTATTTCATTTTAAATGAATTCTAACATTATGGGTTGTTTCTCAATTTATGTCCTTTCCGAGGTAACAATAATTTCGGTGTTAACACCTAGTTTTATCGTTCATAAATATGTATAAACATGATTTTGAATTCATTTAGTTGAAAATTTTTCAAATTTTCACAAAATTTGGCAATTAAACAAAGCGTAAACCCGAGAGAATTTATAACCCTTCCCCACATTTGAGATCCTGCAATGCCCTCATTTGCAAGAAATCAGTAAAAATTTAAATTCATGAGGGTGATTAGTTTAGAAAAATGATTAAAAATACCGAGTTTGCAAACATACTGTTTTATATCACATTTGATATTTTACGTCTTATTGTTAAAATTAGTAGCTTTTGATGAACTTAATGTCAGTCTTTGAAAGTGCGCTGTTTTACCCTGTTTTGTACATAAGATAAACTATAAACGTATATATACATATTTTTTTTATTTATAAAAACCTTAACTTAATAAAACAAATAATTGAGTAATTTAAAATTTTGTTTTCCTTTTTATTTAGGAGAAGGTTGTTTCGGTACGTTTACCTAGCCCGTCCCTTGACAAAATTTTAAAATTTGTCATTTTAAAGCGATTGTTCTAAAAGCAAAGATTTTGGGGGGTTTTTTTTTTTTTTTTATGTTTTTGGTATACTTTAATTCAATAAGACTAAAAATAATGATAATAAAATTTCTCGTCCCTCCCTTGGGTAAAGCAATTTCGGTTCAACGACCTAGTCTTCAACTCACGATGAATTTTAGAAATCATATTTTTAACTTAATGAGATAAAGTAAATTTTGTTTTTAAATTCACACCAAACTTAAATTTAAAATGCATAAAATTAAAAATTCATATTAATATTTTCATATTTTAGTTTTATAAACTTATTTTAAAAATATTAGTTTTTAAAATATTTAACTTAAATATATTGATTTTAAAAATTTACAATATTAATTTTAAAAATATGGTAAAAATAAAATAAAATTAAAAATCTTTTTGGTCTTTTATCCCACTTTAATCAATCAAATATTATCAAAAATATACGCCCCTCTTTTGGGTAAAGTAATTTCGGCTATATTACCTAGTTTTACTCTGGACGAATTTTTGAAATATTTTGGATTGATTGATTAAAGATATTTATACCTTATGAATAAATGGTAAATTTCGCAGTGATGTAATAAATTTTTGTATGATATTAATAATTTCGGTCGCAAAACCTAATTTTATTGTGTATCAATTTAATACTTTATAGCGAACAATTTAGCGTTTATTATCAAAAGGTTAAAAGCAATAAAATAAAAATAAAAACTGTACATACTTACCTGCTAGATGGAATTCTCAGTGACCCGCTTTAGCCGACTCATAAGAGAGTCGTACGAATTGGTTTTCCATAGCTACGTAAGTGTATCCACGAATTTTCAATAAATTTTCTTCTAAACATATGTACGGTCCTTCTCTGCATTAAGTAACGAACTCGGTATTGGAATGTGTCTGATTGTTCGAACATTTCCCTTCGTGTGACCATTTTCCGCATTTGTGACATCTTTCAAGGTGTCGTGCTCTTCTTTTCGCTGCGAATTTTGATTTTCCTTTACCAAAATGTAACTTATTATGATCGTTTCTGAGTTCTTTTCTTACTCCCTCCAATTTGGCTCTTATTACTGATACCAGGTCACTCGGGAGTGTGTCATTATTATGTTTAGTGATCAAAGCGTGTAGCATTAGACCGTGGTTTAGTTCACAGGAATTCTTCATCTCGTAAAACCTAAAAAAATAAAAATTTCGAATGGGGGGAGAAGACTAGTTCTTTAGGGCCTGCTAGGGAAAGACCATTCGGATTCCATTCTCGAGAACTACACGAAAACAGAATATCTAACTCTAACAAAAATTCATATTACCCTAAAAAGATTCGATTCTCCCCACACTTAGTTAGATGTGGTGTTGAAATTGTGATTGACTTCATTGTCAACTTCCATCGGTCCATGTATGTAATGTTTAACTCTGTGACCATTAACTTTAAATTCAATCCCATTTGAATTTATTAACTCTATTGTTCTGTATGGAAAAACTCTTTTGACTATAAATGGTCCAGACCATCTTGATTTCAATTTTCCAGGAAATAGCTTGAATCGTGAATTAAAAAGAAGAACTCGTGTAGTGACCCGAACTTTTCCATGTTTATATATATATTAAATGAAATTGTTATTTACATGATTAAGTGTTTCCAACATGTTAAGCAATCAAACTTGTTAAGACTTGATTAATTGAAATAGGTTTCATATAGACAATTGACCACCTAAGTTGACCGGTGATTCACGAACGTTAAAACTTGTAAAAACTATATGATGACATATATATGGTTATATATATAGTTAACATGATTTTATTATAAGTATGTATCTCATTAGGTATTTTAACAATGAGTTATATACATAAAAATGAGACTATTAATTTAAGAAACTCGAAAACGATATATATAACGATTATCGTTATAACAACGTCTTACTAGGTACATATGAATCATATTAAGATATTGATACACTTGGTTAATTATGTTAAATGATAAGTAAATATATTATTAAGTGTATTAACAATGAAATACATATGTAAAAATAAGACTACTAACTTAATGATTTTGAAACGAGACATATATGTAACGATTATCGTTGTAACGACATTTAACTGTATATATATCATACTAAGATATATTATATATCATAATATCATGATAATATAACAATTTAACATCTCATTTGTTATAATAAACAATGGGTTAACAACATTCAACAAGATCGTTAACCTAAAGGTTTCAAAACAACATTTACATGTAACGACTAACGATGACTTAACGACTCAGTTAAAATGTATATACATGTAGTGTTTTAATATGTATTCATACACTTTTGAAACACCTCAACACACTTATAAAAATACTTCTACTTAACAAAAATGCTTACAATTACATCCTCGTTCAGTTTCATCAACAATTCTACTCGTATGCACCCGTATTCGTACTCGTACAATACACAGCTTTTAGATGTATGTACTATTGGTATATACACTCCAATGATTAGCTCTTAGCAGCCATGTGAGTCACCTAACACATGTTGGAACCATCATTTGGCAACTAGCATGAAATATCTCATAAAATTACAAAAATATGAGTAATCATTCATGACTTATTTACATGAAAACAAAATTACATATCCTTTATATCTAATCCATACACCAATGACCAAAAACACCTACAAACACTTTCATTCTTCAATTTTATTCATCTAATTGATCTCTCTTAAGTTCTATCTTCAAGTTCTAAGTGTTCTTCATAAATTCCAAAAGTTCTAGTTTCATAAAATCAAGAATACTTCCAAGATTGCAAGTTTACTTCCAAGTTTTCTAAATCCATTCAAAGTAATCATCCAAGATCAAGAAACCTTTGTTACTTATAGTAGGTTATATTTCTAATACAAGGTAATAATCATATTCAAACTTTAATTCAATTTCTATTACTATAACAATCTTATTTCGAGTGGAAATCTTACTTGAAATTGTTTTCGTGTCATGATTCTGCTTCAAGAACTTTCAAGCCATCCAAGGATCCTTTGAAGCTAGATCCATTTTTCTCATTTCAAGTAGGTTTATCCAAGGAACTTGAGGTAGTAATGATGTTCATAACATCATTCAATTCATACATATAAAGCTATCTTATTCGAAGGTTTAAACTTGTAATCACTAGAACATAGTTTAGTTAATTCTAAACTTGTTCGAAAATAAAAGTTAATCCTTTTAACTTGAATTTTAAAATCAACTAAACACATGTTCTATATCTATATGATATGCTAACTTAATGATTTAAAACCTGGAAACACGAAAAACACCGTAAAACCGGATTTACGTCGTCGTAGTAACACCGCGGGCTGTTTTGGGTTAGTTAATTAAAAACTATGATAAACTTTGATTTAAAAGTTGTTATTCTGGGAAAATGATTTTTATTATGAGCATGAAACTATATCCAAAAATTATGGTTAAACTCAAAGTGGAAGTTTGTTTTCTAAAATGGTCATCTAGACGTCGTTCTTTCGACTGAAATGACTACCTTTACAAAAAAGACTTGTAACTTATTTTCCCGACTATAAACCTATACTTTTTCTGTTTAGATTCATAAAATAGAGTTCAATATGAAACCATAGCAATTTGATTCACTCAAAACGGATTTAAAATGAAGAAGTTATGGGTAAAACAAGATTGGATAATTTTACCCATTTTAGCTACGTGAAAATTGGTAACAAATCTATTCCAACCATAACTTAATCAACTTGTATTGTATATTATGTAATCTTGAGATACCATAGACACGTATACAATGTTTCGACCTATCATGTCGACACATCTATATATATTTCGGAACAACCATAGACACTCTATATGTGAATGTTGGAGTTAGCTATACAGGGTTGAGGTTGATTCCAAAATATATATAGTTTGAGTTGTGATCAATACTGAGATACGTATACACTGGGTCGTGGATTGATTCAAGATAATATTTATCGATTTATTTCTGTACATCTAACTGTGGACAACTAGTTGTAGGTTACTAACGAGGACAGCTGACTTAATAAACTTAATACATCAAAATATATTAAAAGTGTTGTAAATATATTTTGAACATACTTTGATATATATATGTATATATTGTTATAGGTTCGTGAATCAACCAGTGGCCAAGTCTTACTTCCCGACGAAGTAAAAATCTGTGAAAGTGAGTTATAGTCCCACTTTTAAAATCTAATATTTTTGGGATGAGAATACATGCAGGTTTATAAATGATTTACAAAATAGACACAAGTACGTGAAACTACATTCTATGGTTGAATTATCAAAATCGAATATGCCCCTTTTTATTAAGTCTGGTAATCTAAGAATTAGGGAACAGACACCCTAATTGACGCGAATCCTAAAGATAGATCTATTGGGCCTAACAAACCCCATCCAAAGTACCGGATGCTTTAGTACTTCGAAATTTATATCATATTCGAAGGGTGTCCCGGAATGATGGGGATATTCTTAAATATGCATCTTGTTAATGTCGGTTACCAGGTGTTCACCATATGAATGATTTTTATCTCTATGTATGGGATGTGTATTGAAATATGAAATCTTGTGGTCTATTATTATGATTTGATAATATATAGGTTAAACCTATAACTCACCAACATTTTTGTTGACGTTTTAAGCATGTTTATTCTCAGGTGATTATTAAGAGCTTCCATTGTCGCATACTTAAATAAGGACGAGATTTGGAGTCCATACTTGTATGATATTGTGTAAAAACTGCATTCAAGAAACTTATTTCGTTGTAACATATTTGTATTGTAAACCATTATGTAATGGTCGTGTGTAAACAGGATATTTTAGATTATCATTATTTGATAATCTACGTAAAGCTTTTTAAACCTTTATTGATGAAATAAAGGTTATGGTTTGTTTTAAAATGAATGCAGTCTTTGAAAAACGTCTCATATAGAGGTCAAAACCTCGGAACAAAATCAATTAATATGGAACGTTTTTAATCAATAAGAACTGGACATTTCAGTTGGTATCCGAGCGTTGGTCTTAGAGAACCAGAATTTTGCATTAGTTACGGTTACGTTTCTTATTGACAATAAATTTGCTTACGTTTTATTTGATTCGGGTGCGGATAGAAGCTATATGAGTAGAGATTTTGTGCTAAATTAAGTTGTCCATTGACGCAGTTGGATAGTAAATTTTTACTCGAATTAGCAAACAGTAAATTAATTTCAGCAGATAATATATGCCGGAATCGAGAAATTAAACTGGGTAGCGAAATATTTAAGATTGATTTGATACCAGTAGAGTTAGGGAGTTTTGATGTAATAGTTGGCATGGACTGGCTGAAGAAGGTGAAAGCAGAGATCGTGTGTTATAAAAATGCAATTCGCATTGTACGAGAAGAAGGAGAACCCTTAATGGTGTGCGGAGAAAAGGGCAACATGAAGCTACATCTTATTAGTAATTTGAAGGCACAAAAACTAATAAGAAAAGGTTGCTATGCTGTTCTAGCACACGTCGAGAAAGTACAAACTGAAGAAAAGAGCATCAATGATGTTCCCGTCGCAAAAGAATTTCCTAATGTATTTCCGAAAGAATTACCGGGACTACCTCCACATCGATCTGTTGAATTTCAAATAGATCTTGTACCAGGAGCTGCACCAATAGCTCGTGCTCCTAATAGACTCGCACCCAGTGAGATGAAAGAACTGCAAAGCCAACTGTAAGAACTATTAGAACGTGATTTCATTCGACCAAGCACATCACCATGGGGAGCTCCTGTTTTGTTTGTCAAGAAGAAGGATGGTACATTTAGGTTGTGTATTGACTACAGAGAGTTAAACAAACTTACCATCAAAAACCGTTATCCACTGTCGAGAATTGACGACTTATTTGATCAACTACAAGGCTCGTCGGTTTATTCGAAGATCGATTTACGTTCTGGATATCATCAAATGCGAGTAAAGGAGGATGATATTCCAAAAACTGCTTTTAGGACGCGTTATGGTCATTACGAGTTTATGGTTATGCCGTTTGGATTGACTAACGCACCAGCTGTGTTCATGGACCTTATGAACCGAGTGTGTGGGCCATATCTTGACAAGTTTGTCATTGTTTTCATTGATGACATACTTATTTACTCAAAGAATGATCAAGAGCACGAAGAACATTTGAGAAAAATGCTAGAAGTATTGAGGAAAGAAAAACTGTACGCTAAGTTTTCAAAGTGTGCATTTTGGTTGGAAGAAGTTCAATTCCTCGGTCACATAGTGAACAAAGAAGGTATCCAGGTGGACCCGGCAAAGATCGAAATCGTTGAAAAGTGGGAAACCCCAAAAACTCTGAAACATATACGTCAATTTTTAGGATTGGCTGGTTACTACAGAAGATTCATCCAAGATTTCTCCAAAATAGCAAAACCCTTGACTGCATTAATGCATAAAGGGAAGAAATTTGAATGGAAGGATGAACAAGAGAAGGCGTTTCAATTATTGAAGAAAAAGCTAACTACGGCACCTATATTGTCATTGCCTGAAGGGAATGATGATTTTGTGATTTATTGTGACGCATCAAAGCAAGGTCTCGGTTGTGTATTAATGCAACGGACGAAGGTGATTGCTTATGCGTCTAGACAATTGAAGATTCACGAGCAAAATTATACGACGCATGATTTGGAATTAAGCGCGGTTGTTTTTGCATTAAAGACTTGGAGGCACTACTTATATGGGGTCAAAAGTATTATATATACCGACCACAAAAGTCTTCAACACATATTTAATCAGAAACAACTGAATATGAGGCAGCGTAGGTGGATTGAATTGTTGAATGATTACGACTTTGAGATTCGTTACCACCCGGGGAAGGCAAATGTGGTAGCCGACGCCTTGAGCAGAAAGGACAGAGAACCCATTCGAGTAAAATCTATGAATATAATGATTCACACTAACCTTACTACTCAAATAAAGGAGGCGTAACAAGGAGTTTTAAAAGAGGGAAATTTAAAGGATGAAATACCCAAAGGATCGGAGAAGCATCTTAATATTCGGGAAGACGGAACCCGGTATAGGGCTGAAAGAATTTGGGTACCAAAATTTGGAGATATGAGAGAAATGGTACTTAGAGAAGCTCATAAAACCAGATACTCAATACATCCTGGAACGGGGAAGATGTACAAGGATCTTAAGAAAAAATTTTGGTGGCCAGGTATGAAAGCTGATATTGCTAAATATGTAGGAGAATGTTTGACGTGTTCTAAGGTCAAAGCTGAACATCAGAAACCATCAGGTCTACTACAACAACCTGAAATCCCGGAATGGAAATGGAAAAACATTACCATGGATTTCATTACTAAATTGCCAAGGACTGCAAGTGGTTATGATACTATTTGGGTAATAGTTAATCGTCTCACCAAGTCAGCACACTTCCTGCCAATAAGAGAAGATGACAAGATGGAGAAGTTAGCACGACTGTATTTGAAGGAAGTCGTCTCCAGACATGGAATACCAATCTCTATTATCTCTGATAGGGATGGCAGATTTATTTCAAGATTCTGGCAGACATTACAGCAAGCATTGGGAACTCGTCTAGACATGAGTACTGCCTATCATCCACAAACTGACGGGCAGAGCAAAAGGACGATACAAACACTTGAAGACATGCTACGAGCTTGTGTTATTGATTTCGAAAACAGTTGGGATCGACATCTACCGTTAGCAGAATTTTCCTACAACAACATCTACCATTCAAGCATTGAGATGGCGCCGTTTGAAGCACTTTATGGTAGAAAGTTCAGGTCTCTGATTTGTTGGAGTGAAGTGGGGGATAGACAGATTACGGGTCCGGAGATAATACAAGAAACTACCGAGAAAATCATCCAAATTCAACAAAGATTGAAAACCGCCCAGAGTCGACAAAAGAGCTACGCGGACAGTAAAAAAAAAGATATAGAGTTTGAAATTGGAGAAATGGTCATGCTTAAGGTTTCACCTTGGAAAGATGTTGTTCGATTTGGTAAACGGGGGAAACTAAATCCAAGGTACATTGGACCATTCAAGATTATAGATCGTGTTGGACCAGTAGCTTACCAACTAGAGCTACCTCAACAACTCGCGACTGTACATAACACTTTCCACGTCTCAAATTTGAAGAAATGTTTTGCTAAAGAAGATCTCACTATTCCGTTGGACGAAATCCAAATCAATGAAAAACTTCAATTCATTGAAGAACCCGTCGAAATAATGGATCGTGAGGTTAAGAGACTTAAACAAAACAAGATACCGATTGTTAAGGTTCGATGGAATGCTCGTAGAGGACTCGAGTTCACCTGGGATCATGAAGATCAGATGAAGAAGAAATACCCGCATTTATTTCCAGAAGATACGTCAACACCTCCAACTGCTTAAAATTTCGGGACGAAATTTATTTAACGGGTAGGTACTGTAGTGACCCGAACTTTTCCATGTTTATATATATATATTAAATGAAATTTTTATTTACATGATTAAGTGTTTCCAACATGTTAAGCAATCAAACTTGTTAAGACTTGATTAATTGAAATAGGTTTCATATAGACAATTGACCACCAAAGTTGACCGGTGATTCACGAACGTTAAAACTTGTAAAAACTATATGATGACATATATATGGTTATATATATAGTTAACATGATTTTATTATAAGTATGTATCTCATTAGGTATTTTAACAATGAGTTATATACATAAAAATGAGACTATTAATTTAAGAAACTCGAAAACGATATATATAATGATTATCGTTATAACAATGTCTTACTAGGTACATATGAATCATATTAAGATATTGATACACTTGGTTAATTATGTTAAATGATAAGTAAATATATTATTAAGTGTATTAACAATGAAATACATATGTAAAAATAAGACTACTAACTTAATGATTTCGAAACGAGACATATATGTAACGATTATCGTTGTAACGACATTTAACTGTATATATATCATACTAAGATATATTATATATCATAATATCATGATAATATAACAATTTAACATCTCATTTGTTATAATAAACAATGGGTTAACAACATTCAACAAGATCGATAACCTAAAGGTTTCAAAACAACATTTACATGTAACGACTAACGATGACTTAACGACTCAGTTAAAATGTATATACATGTAGTGTTTTAATATGTATTCATACACTTTTGAAAGACTTCAAGACACTTATAAAAATACTTCTACTTAACAAAAATACTTAAAATTACATCCTCGTTCAGTTTCATCAACAATTCTACTCGTATGCACCCGTATTCGTACTCGTATAATACATAGCTTTTAGATGTATGTACTATTGGTATATACACTCCAATGATCAGCTCTTAGCAGCCCATGTGAGTCACCTAACACATTTTGGAACCATCATTTGGCAACTAGCATGAAATATCTCATAAAATTACAAAAATATGAGTAATCATTCATGACTTATTTACATGAAAACAAAATTACATATCCTTTATATCTAATCCATACACCAACGACCAAAAACACCTACAAACACTTTCATTCTTCAATTTTCTTCATCTAATTGATCTCTCTCAAGTTCTATCTTCAAGTTCTAAGTGTTCTTCATAAATTCCAAAAGTTCTAGTTTCATAAAATCAAGAATACTTCCAAGATTGCAAGTTTACTTCCAAGTTTTCTAAATCCATTCCAAGTAATCATCCAAGATCAAGAAACCTTTGTTACTTACAGTAGGTTATCTTTCTAATACAAGGTAATAATCATATTCAAACTTTAATTCAATTTCTATAACTATAACAATCTTATTTCGAGTGGAAATCTTACTTGAAAATGTTTTCGTGTCATGATTCTGCTTCAAGAACTTTCAAGCCATCCAAGGATCCTTTGAAGCTAGATCCATTTTTTTCATTTCCAGTAGGTTTATCCAAGGAACTTGAGGTAGTAATGATGTTCATAACATCATTCGATTCATACATATAAAGCTATCTTATTTGAAGGTTTAAACTTGTAATCACTAGAACATAGTTTAGTTAATTCTAAACTTGTTCGCAAATAAAAGTTAATCCTTCTAACTTGACTTTTAAAATCAACTAAGCACATGTTATATATCTATATGATATGCTAACTTAATGATTTAAAACCTGGAAACACGAAAAACACCGTAAAACCGGATTTACGCCGTCGTAGTAACACCGCAGGCTGTTTTGGGTTAGTTAATTAAAAACTATGATAAACTTTGATTTAAAATTTGTTATTTTGGGAAAATGATTTTTATTATGAACATGAAACTATATCCAAAAATTATGGTTAAACTCAAAGTGGAAGTATGTTTTCTAAAATGGTCAACTAGACGTCGTTCTTTCGACTGAAATGACTACCTTTACAAAAACGACTTGTAACTTATTTTTCCGACCATAAACCTATACTTTTTCTGTTTAGATTCATAAAATAGAGTTCAATATGAAACCATAGCAATTTGATTCACTCAAAACGGATTTAAAATGAAGAAGTTATGGGTAAAACAAGATTGGATAATTTTTCTCATTTTAGCTACGTGAAAATTGGTAACAAATCTATTCCAACCTTAACTTAATAAACTTGTATTGTATATTATGTAATCTTGAGATACCATAGACACGTATACAATGTTTCGACCTATCATATCGACACATCTATATATATTTCGGAACAACCATAGACACTCTATATGTGAATGTTGGAGTTAGCTATACAGGGTTGAGGGTGATTCCAAAATATATATAGTTTGAGTTGTGATCAATACTGAGATACGTATACACTGGGTCGTGGATTGATTAAAGATAATATTTATCGATTTATTTCTGTACATCTAACTGTGGACAACTAGTTGTAGGTTACTAACGAGGACAGCTGACTTAATAAACTTAAAACATCAAAATATATTAAAAGTGTTGTAAATATATTTTGAACATACTTTGATATATATGTATATATTGTTATAGGTTCGTGAATCAACCAGTGGCCAAGTCTTACTTCCCGACGAAGTAAAAATCTGTGAAAGTGAGTTATAGTCCCACTTTTAAAATCTAATATTTTTGGGATGAGAATACATGCAGGTTTTATAAATGGTTTACAAAATAGACACAAGTACGTGAAACTACATTCTATGGTTGAATTATCGAAATCGAATATGCCCCTTTTTATTAAGTCTGGTAATCTAAGAATTAGGGAACAGACACCCTAATTGATGCGAATCCTAAAGATAGATCTATTGGGCCTAACAAACCTCATCCAAAGTACCGGATGCTTTAGTACTTCGAAATTTATATCATATCCGAAGGGTGTCCCGGAATGATGGGGATATTCTTAAATATGCATCTTGTTAATGTCGGTTACCAGGTGTTCACCATATGAATGATTTTTATCTCTATGTATGGGATGTGTATTGAAATATGAAATCTTGTGGTCTATTATTATGATTTGATAATATATAGGTTAAACCTATAACTCACCAACTTTTTTGTTGACGTTTTAAGCATATTTATTCTCATGTGATTATTAAGAGCTTCCGCTGTCGCATACTTAAATAAGAACGAGATTTGGAGTCCATGCTTGTATGATATTGTGTAAAAACTGCATTCAAGAAACTTATTTCGTTGTAACATATTTGTATTGTAAACCATTATGTAATGGTCGTGTGTAAACAGGATATTTTAGATTATCATTATTTGATAATCTACGTAAAGCTTTTTAAACCTTTATTGATGAAATAAAGGTTATGGTTTGTTTTAAAATGAATGCAGTCTTTGAAAAACGTCTCATATAGAGGTCAAAACCTCGCAACAAAATCAATTAATATGGAACGTTTTTAATCAATAAGAACGGGACATTTCAACTCGGTCTCCTTCTTTAAATTCTTTTGAACTTCTAATTCTTTTATCATGCCATTTCTTCATTCTTTCTTTATAGATTAATGAATTTTCATATGCTTCATGTCTTAATTCTTCTAATTCGTTTAGTTGACTTAACCTTAAATGTCCGGCTTCATGTAAATCAAGATTACATGTTTTCAAAGTCCAAAATGCTTTGTGCTCAATTTCTACTTGAAGGTGACATGCTTTTCTGTAAACGAGTTTAAAAGGTGTGGTTTCAATTGGAGTTTTGTAGGCTGTTCTAAAAGTCCATAGTGTATCCTCCAATTTCATGGACCATTCCTTTGGATTTGATCCTACGGTTTTCTCTAGAATACGTTTTAATGCTCGGTTGGTATTTTCAACTTTTCCACTTGTTTGTGGATGATAAGCAGTGGAGATTTTATGAGTTACTCCATATCTTTTGAGAACTTTCTCAAGTTGATTATTACAAAAATGAGTACCCCGATCACTTATTAAAGCTTTCGGTGTTCCAAACCTAGCAAAAGACTTTTTAAAAAGTTGACTACAACTCGTGCATCGTTAATTGGGAGAGCTTGTGCTTCCGCCCATTTAGATACATAATCAATGGCAACGAGAATGTAGAGATTATTATGAGATTTTGGAAATGGACCCATAAAATCAATACCCCAAATGTCAAATACTTCAAATACTTGAATGACATTTTGTGGCATTTAATCACGTTGACTTATTTTTCCGGCCCTTTGACAAGCATCACACGATTTGCAAAGAAGGTGTGCGTCTTTGAAAATTGTAGGCCAATAGAATCCAGCATCGTAAACTTTTCTTGCTGTAAGTTGAGGCCCATAATGCCCTCCTGTTGGTCCTGTGTGACAATGGTTTAAGATTTGACTGGCTTCATCTCCGAATACACATCGGCGTATTATTCCATCGGGATAACTTTTAAACAAATGTGGATCTTCCCAGAAATAGTGTTTTATATCACTAAAGAATTTCTTTCATTTTTGGTACGACAACCCTTTTTCAAGGAATCCACATACTAAGTAGTTTGCATAGTCTGCAAACCATGGAATTTCATTATAATCTATCTTCAATAGATATTCATCAGGAAAGTTGTCTTGTATGGTCGATTCATTTAAAACTTCTAATTCAGGATTTTCAAGACGAGAAAGATGATCAGCAGCGAGATTTTCTGCTCCCTTTTTGTCTCGGATTTCAATATCGAACTCTTGTAAGAGTAAGATCCAATGGATTAATCGTGGCTTGGCATCTTGTTTTGAAAATAGGTATCTAAGAGCAGAATGGTCGGTATAGACCACCGTTTTAGCTAGAACGAGATATGAACGAAATTTGTCAAAAGCAAAGACAATAACAAGGAGTTCTTTTTCAGTAGTTGTATAATTCGTTTGTGCTCCTTGTAACGTCTTACTAGTATAATAAATAGGTTGAAATCGTTTTTCAATCCTTTGTCCTAAAACGGCTCCCATTGCAAGATCACCTGCATCGCACATGAGTTCAAATGGTAGATTCCAATTTGGAGTTATCACTGAAAGGACCCGTTCATATACATTATAAACGATTCACAATAGTTGATTACATTGCGAGGTATTTGACCTCTATATGATACATTTTACAAACATTGCATTCGTTTTTAAAAGACAATCTTTATTTACATCAAAAATTGACAGACATGCATACCATTTCATAATATCTACTATCTAACTATAAATTGATTTAATAATAATCTTTGATGAACTCAATGACTCGAATGCAACGTTCTTCGAAATATGCTATGAAAGACTCCAAGTAATATCTTTAAAATGAGCAAATGCACAGCGGAAGATTTCTTTAACACCTGAGAATAAACATGCTTTAAAGTGTCAACCAAAAGGTTGGTGAGTTCATTAGTTTATCATAATCATTTATTTCCATCATTTTAATAGACCACAAGAATTTCATTTCCAGTTCTCATAAATATACGTCCCATGCATAGAGACAAAAATAATCATTCATATGGTGAACACCTGGTAACCGACATTAACAATATGCATATAAGAATATCCCCTATCATTCCGGGATCCTCCTTCGGACATGATATAAATTTCGAAGTACTAAAGCATCCGGTACTTTGGATGGGGTTTGTTAGGCCCAATAGATCTATCTTTAGGATTCGCGTCAATTAGGGTGTCTGTTCCCTAATTCTTAGATTACCAGACTTTAATAAAAAAAAGGGGCATATTCGATTTCAATAATTCAACCATAGAATGTAGTTTCAATTACTTGTGTCTATTTCGTCAAACATTTATAAAAGCGCATGTATTCTCAGTCCCAAAAATATAAAGGGTAAAAAGGCAAATGAAACTCACCATACTGTATTTCGTAGTAAAAATACATATAACGTCATTGAACAAGTGCAAGGTTGGCCTCGGATTCACGAACCTATATTAATTATATATATTTATATGTTGGTCAATATTTGTATAGCAATTTAGGTCAGGTCATAGTGTAATCCTATCCTATAGCTCGAGTCTGACTCTACAGTATAGTAACATGTTATATTATTCATGCTCAATTAAGATTCTAGTAAAAGGCGACGTGTGAAACAACGTAACACAAATGGTTTCATAATCATAAAATAGTATTTTAGGTTTTTTTTTTTTTTTTTTGAGAAAAACAACACAAAAAGTTAACTGAAGAGTTAACAGGAAAAGTCAAAGTTCAAAGTCAAAAGTCAAAGGTTAAAGTCAAAAGTCAAAGGTCAAAGTAAAAATGAGGTCGCATGCAAATATATAATAACTTATACAAAAATGATTTTCGGTCAAACATGACTAAACGGGCCACTTCAGCTATTTTTAGAAAAATTATCGGAACTCCGATTGATAAACGGCCAAAGATAAAAGTTACACATTACCAAAAAGATTAAGCATAAATATTACAGAAGTAAACTAAACCTAGACAACTTGTAGTTGCCAACGCGTTTTCGGCGTTTCAAAGTTAATTTTTCAGCTTTAATAAATTTACAAAAGTGACCGAGTAGCCTACTTTGGAGATTTTTAGAAAATTCCTCAAAACTCGTATTGACAAACGGTCAAAGCCTGAAAATTCTCGTTACCACAAAGATATAACATGATTTTTGGTAAGAGTAAACACATTTCAGGCCGACCATGACAACTGATACAAAACTGACATTTTTAAAAAAAAAAAAAAAAAGTTTCAGCTCTTTTTAGAATTTTAAAATGTGACCAAACCGTCAACTTTGATGATTTTTAGAAAAATCGTCGAGACTCGAATTGACAAACGGATAGAGTCGTTTGTTAGACCTTACAGCAAAGAATTCAGTGGTATTTTTTTTTATATATGAAACAACGCAGATCAGCGAGAATTTCAGTTCCCGTTTCAACATTTCATCAAAATTTGCAAAACTTCTTTTGTCCATAACTTGACAACCGTTCAACGAAACGAGACGTGCTTTATATGAAAATTCATCTACTCGACGAGTAGAATCCAAATAACCACTTTTTATAACCCAAAAATTTGTTCACTAATTATCATCAGCAATTTTAATTACGAAATTAATTATGCAATTTGTTTATTTCATAACTTTCTAACCGTTACTTGGATTCAAGTGATTCTTAAACCAAAATTCAACTATTTTTCGCTAGCTTTCCAACGATATGCATATCTTATACCTTATCTCAATCGTATATGTAACTAATTCAGGAATCAACATAACCTATCTAATGGCAATATCAAAAGTACAAGCATGCATAATCCTATATACTCGAGCACTAGTCAGGGATACACTATTAGTATGTAAAAATTAAATTATGAGTACTCACATATCAATATTGAGATTCAATATTGCAGGAAAGGTACGTAAACGCAACGGAGATGATAAACACTATATTGACCTCACGAGCATACCCATGAACCATACTCAATCACCTCCATAGCTATAACCCATAATTTCCTTAATCCTATCCCACTCGAAAAAACAACTTCGAAATCACTCGGACAGCACTCCGTCGTAATATTTTATGTATACTAATAATATCTTGAGATAATACGGAGTAAATATATATATGTAAATCGATTGAGAGAGTTTAGAGAAAACTATTTTCAAGTTTCTATGAAATAATGAAACTATTGAATTCTATTTATAATAGATTTTTGAATTATTAAAGTGAATTATTAAAGTATAAATTATTAAAGTGAATTATTAAAGTATGAATTATTAAAGTGAATTATTAAAGTATGAATTATTAAAGTGAATTATTAATGTATGAATTATTAAAGTGAATTATTAAAGTATGAATTATTAAAGTGAAAGTAAAGTAAAAATAAAGTAAAGGTAAAGTTTAAGTATAGTAAAAGTATAAAACTATGTACGTATAATACGCGTATAAATATATATAATATTAATTTAAATCGTTATATATATTTAATAAAATAAAGTATAAATATCGTTATCTTTATCATACTAATTAAGTAATGAGTTGTCAAAAGTGATTCTAGATATTTATAAAAGTTATATACGTTTTAATAATAAAGTTCTTTTTAAACTGAAAACGTTTTTGTACGTTTGAAACTAAATAGATTAATCGAGTCTTTATGAGATTCAGTCTTCCACTATCCTTTGTCTAGTTCTCAATGATTGACAATTTGTTCATATTTATAAATCACTTTACCATTTTCCGAATATTGTTAAAATGAAAAGATTTCTCAAATCAACGTGGGCCTTTCAACAGAGACTTGTAATCATAAATCAATATATCTGATAATTCAATCATTTGATCTTATCTTCTAATTCCATTGATAAACATTTTGAAACAGATACAATCATATAAAGTATTTAATCTAATATTTTGTTTACGTTTCAAGTTATAATATATATACACATATACATATATAATCATATTCGTTTAATGGTTCGTGAATCGTTGGAACTTGGTCGAGGTTGAATGAATGTATGAACATAGTTTAAAATTCTTGAAATTTAACTTAACAAATATTGCTTATCGTGTCGGAAACATATAAAGATTAAAGTTTAAATTTGGTTGGAAATTTCCGGGTTGTCACAGTACCTACCCGTTAAAGAAATTTCGTCCCGAAATTTGAGTGGAAAGGTCGTGAATGATAATAAGTATGTTTTCATGATGCATACGGGCTGAAAATTAGAGTTTTATCATCATCGAATAATTTGGATAAACAATCCATTTATATGAAGAGTACGAATGAAGCTAACATAGAAGAGTGAAATGAGTAAGTGTAGATTCATCTTATCATTTGACGTAGATATGATTGATTCCCAGATTTTAAGGGATTTGAAGAAAATCTTCTTAATAAGATTTGACTCTCCGGTAATCAAGGGAATTAGGATCCGCTTTAAATGCGATCGTCCATTTTAATTGTTCTGTCAGAGATTTTCTTATAAATTCACCTCCTTCATTTCTTTACAACTCACACCATCTGTTGATGCATTTTATGCGAGTCCCTAGACATCTACCCACGTCCATTGCAGGTACAACAGTTTACAGGCCACCATGATTGCTCGTTATTATCCTATCTGTGTTTGTATGTGGTTACAGGAACTGCAGGAACGAGATTTAGATGTTTGACTATGTTAGACTTAGTCAGATGTACGAGTAAAGCCTCACTAGTACGGCTGACAGGCTCATACGCATGGTTGATGCTGAGCTAAGTCACAATTACAACCTAAATGATAAGACACGAGTGAGTGATCACCCGTACGGTTGATGAAGCCAACTCGTACGTGTGATGAATGAATCGTATGGGTGTGTCAACAGCAGGGGTATATAAAGTCTTATGTTCTTCATTTTAGGTTAAGCCTCTCATTTGTTACACACACTCAGATCTAGTGAGCTCCTTCGATTCTCTCTCAGTCCAAATCACCCAGGTGGTGAATAATAGCTCTAGGTGTTGATCTAATTACACTTGATTTAGTTGTGGTTTGACTAAATTAATCAAAAAAAAAACTTAAACTATTCACTAGAGGGTTTGATTCACTTATTCTGCCATTGTGTGAATTAAATCTGTTGATTTCTAAGTTCCTAGTTATGTTTCATCACCTTCTATTCTTTCCCCCTCAACTCATATTTTAATGTATTCATCAATATGCTCCATCCAGTTCTGATTCTCGATATACTTCTAACTTTCATATCGGTCATTCTTCTTTTTTTTTTCAGCTACCGCCGGAAGAATCTATTTACTTCTACTATACTCTTGGGTTTATAGTGTTCCTAGTTCTCCCGTGTCTTTATATTGCTATATGCATCGATATATATGGTTTATAATTTCTGGTTTGTCGTTGGGCTTTATATGTTCCCTTATATTTCAAAGTCTCTGCTTATGTCTTCTATAATCATTATCATTCACAGTTAATGCTCTCTTTTATTTGCTGCAATTTATACCCCAATTTCTATTTCGGAGTTTTGTCCTTTCGTTTCTTCTTCTTGCAATTAAGCACCGCTTGTAATGGTCCAGAATTCACAGATACGAATTTCGAAATGAACATTGTTAATGTTCTAGGAAGGAAATTGTGATGGCACGATCTTGACTTGTCAAATTACTAAAATACCTTGGAAAAGGCCGAATCATCAAGAAATATTTTCTTGATATTTTAGAGGTTAAATAGAATACAAGAGTCGTATAACATGGCACATGATGATGTTATGATCTGTGAATCATCACGTTCCATTTAGAAACTCAGCATGACTTACTGTAATATAATCACATTGATCAAGTGTCATTATATTATACTAATTCATGCTTCAGTTCCCAACACAACTTCAAAATATTCCTATTTTAAACTTGAATGTTTCAGAATTTAGAAACTAAAATAGTTTCTTTTATGATGTAATACAGATAGCGCGAAGAGGTAAATGATTTCAAATAAGAAAAATTAAGAAAATATCTTCAGAAATATGGAGGATATTTATAATGAAAGATATGATGATATTTTAGAATTTCTAATATCAGAGGATGATGAAGAATATTGTCCGCAGGGGTTTAGAGTCAGGAGCAAGGTATTCGTTAATGACTTCAGCAGATACTGAATTATTTGGATCCTTTGAAGTCAGGTTCAGTCTTTGTAATTTGTCCACAGCCTCCTTCCTACGTTGCTCAATCCGTTTTCCAGTTCCAAGACTTCTCTTTTTTTTGTGCTTTGCCAGCACACCTATTCATTATCATCAAACTTTTACTGTTAAGGTCGTTTATATTTTTTTTTTTTTTTTTGCTGCTTCATCAGTATTTTTCCATTTTTTGGAGAACCAATTCATAGTTCGAATTGTTTTTCAGAATCTTCACATTCAAATTAAGTCCAGAAGATAGACGTTATATATACACATATAACTGTTGGCGTAGATATGCTGCAAGATTTCAAAATACTGATTGCTAATTCCCAATGATTCGTATGGAAATTCTCATTACAAGATGCGAATGAGTAAATGATGGGGTTTCAATGAATAATTATAATGACTTTTTGGAGAGGCTAAAGTTAAAGGGTAATGAAGTTGTTGATACATCTGTTAATAATGTGGTGGAATGTAAAAGGTTTCCTGGTAACGATGGTGTATATCTCAAGGTTATAATAAGGTTAGTCTGACTGAAAAGTCGAAGTTGACTTGCTGGAGCTGTGACAAAACTGGCTACTTTGAATAGGAGTCGCAAAGTTATTTTTTGCTAATAAATGCTAAAGAATCTGATGCGGATACGTTGTTTAAACTTTTACTTTGGTTTCAAGAGTTTTTCAGGTACATAACTGTGGGTAACATGTGGTTGGATCATCATCTCGATTGCTCATCATTCGAAGTGTCTTCAGAAATTTTCGAAGGGTTTGAACACAGATTGTAATCGTTAACATACATTTGATGTTCTAACACAGTTTTGAAGTCAAAATATAGCTTGTGAAAGTTGTAAGGATCTAAGAGTGATGATTTTGGTCATATCTCAAGTTGAATTTTGAGATTTCAAAATCAGAATATGTAATTAAATTTTGAATGAGTATGGTTGTTTTGATTTCTATAAAAGAATGTATATTGTTGTGAAAGTATGGAGTATAATGGATGATTTGCTGAATCAGATTCGAAGAATGTAATATATTAATTGTGAATTTATATATCTCTCGGGTATTACCTACCCGTTAAAAAAAATTTCACAATTAATATTTTGTACAAAAGAATTTTATTACAGTCTTTATGAAAACATATATATATATATATATATATATATATATATATATATATGTATATTTTCTTCAGATGTAACATAGATTTAATGAGTTAATGTTAAATTAAACTCATTTGATTTACGGTTGAAACTAGAATTGAATAATCCCTAAAGGCTTTAAAAAGTACATAACTTTTACGCAGTATTTCTTTAATGACATTGAAATTTTGAATCAATACTTCGTTATTTGTTGATGTATGATGTTCAGTTCGTGGAATTCTTGTGAATTTCGCAAAGTACGAATGATGTTATCTGAAAAGTTTCGGGTACATCGATGATGAAAGTGTAAAATCAAATATATACCTGATTTATTATGAATTGGAATTTGTTGAATTGCGACAGAGATTGTAGTTAACGCTGGTTAAGTTGCGGTCGAAGGACGTACATTATTGCATATTTGTAATATGAATTAACCGAGTAGTTAAGATTCATACACAATAGCTTAGCACGGAAAGATTTATTTTTATTTCAAAATATATAAAATATACATATAATTTCTTCAAAGGGAATGAGTTAATTCTTCATAACTCGTTGATACAATATACGGGTTATTGATTCGTAATGATGTCCATAGTGATTCTTGAGCTGACGGAGTTTGTGATGTTATAGGTGTTGTTGATTCTGATGTTGACTGTACTGATGATGCTGGTGACGCTGACGGTACTGTTGATGCTGTTGGTAAAACAAGTTTAGCTTGTTAATCACACACCATTTTTGTCAGGGTTTCTACTCTTCCTTCTATCATTTTGGTTCGCTTAACTGATTTATGGTTAGGGCTAGATTAGATAATCTCTAAGACTTTAGAGATTTCATAATCTGCGCGGAATGTTTCTCCAATGAAGTTATGAATTAATACTTCGTCGGTTATTGTTGTTGGTATTCCTTGGTATCTACAGGGCGTATGACATTGGTGCTCGTGGGACATTGTGTAAAGTTGAGGTTTACGACGTGGTTGTGGTTGGGGTGGTAATGGTACTATTGGCGTTGATGATGGTGTTACTGGTTATGCTGCTGATGCTGCTGCTGGTGTTTGTAATCTCTGCACCATATTTTCCAAAGCCACTACCCGAGCGCGAAGCTCGTTGACTTCTTCTATTACACCGGGGTGATTGTCGGTTCGGACGATCGGATAAATAAAATCTAAAATTTGATGTAATATATAATCGTGACGAGATACTCTGGAAATGAGCGAGAAAATGGTGTTTCGGACAGGTTCGCCGATAAGTGCTTCAGGTTCTTTGTCAAGAGGGCAATGTGGTGGATGGAAGGGATCACCTTCCTCTTGTCTCCAATGATTGAGGAGGCTACGAACCCATCCCCAATTCATCCAGAATAGGTGATGACTGATTGGTTGATCTATTCCGGTCACACTGCTTTCGAAGCTGGAGTGGGATTCCATTTCGAAATCCGAGGAACTTGAATTAATGATGAATTCCATTTCGTACGATTGAATAAGGATTTTTTTTTTTTCGATATGAAATGATTTTCGGTTATCGGATGGTATTCTAATTACATAGAATATCCATATATATAGAACAAAAGATTTCGTAAATTGCGGAGGAATTTACGGGATATATCAGGCAACGTTTACAGTAATAGATACGATAAGATATGATTTAGCAGATACGCTAAGATATGAATTTTTGTCTATACACTATTCATGCAATCAATGCAGCAAGACGTGTCTTAGACTAAAAATGATAAGCAGGTAATTTCCTGAGATGATAAGTAGTTAATTTTTGACACAAAATGATAAGCAAAACTATTGACATGCAGGCACGGTCGAAGTCCAGACTCACTAATGCATCCTATCGACTTATTTGTTAGACACACTAATGCAGACCTGGTTCGCTAAGACCACTGCTCTGATACCAACTGAAAGGACCCATTCATATACATTATAAACGATTCACAATAGTTGATTACATTGCGAGGTATTTGACCTCTATATGATACATTTTACAAACATTGCATTCGTTTTTAAAAGACAATCTTTATTTACATCAAAAATTGACAGACATGCATACCATTTCATAATATCTACTATCTAACTATAAATTGATTTAATAATAATCTTTGATGAACTCAATGACTCGAATGCAACGTTCTTCGAAATATGCTATGAAAGACTCCAAGTAATATCTTTAAAATGAGCAAATGCACAGCGGAAGATTTATTTAACACCTGAGAATAAACATGCTTTAAAGTGTCAACTAAAAGGTTGGTGAGTTCATTAGTTTATCATAATCATTTATTTCCATCATTTTAATAGACCACAAGAATTTCATTTCCAGTTCTCATAAATATACGTCCCATGCATAGAGACAAAAATAATCATTCATATGGTGAACACCTGGTAACCGACATTAACAATATGCATATAAGAATATCCCCTATCATTCCGGGATCCTCCTTCGGACATGATATAAATTTCGAAGTACTAAAGCATCCGGTACTTTGGATGGGGTTTGTTAGGCCCAATAGATCTATCTTTAGGATTCGCGTCAATTAGGGTGTCTGTTCCCTAATTCTTAGATTACCAGACTTTAATAAAAAAAAGGGGCATATTCGATTTCAATAATTCAACCATAGAATGTAGTTTCAATTACTTGTGTCTATTTCGTCAAACATTTATAAAAGCGCATGTATTCTCAGTCCCAAAAATATAAAGGGTAAAAAGGCAAATGAAACTCACCATACTGTATTTCGTAGTAAAAATACATATAACGTCATTGAACAAGTGCAAGGTTGGCCTCGGATTCACGAACCTATATTAATTATATATATTTATATGTTGGTCAATATTTGTATAGCAATTTAGGTCAGGTCATAGTGTAATCCTATCCTATAGCTCGAGTCTGACTCTACAGTATAGTAACATGTTATATTATTCATGCTCAATTAAGATTCTAGTAAAAGGTGACGTGTGAAACAACGTAACACAAATGGTTTCATAATCATAAAATAGTATTTTAGGTTTTTTTTTTTTTTTTTTGAGAAAAACAACACAAAAAGTTAACTGAAGAGTTAACAGGAAAAGTCAAAGTTCAAAGTCAAAAGTCAAAGGTTAAAGTCAAAAGTCAAAGGTCAAAGTAAAAATGAGGTCGCATGCAAATATATAATAACTTATACAAAAATGATTTTCGGTCAAACATGACTAAACGGGCCACTTCAGCTATTTTTAGAAAAATTATCGGAACTCCGATTGATAAACGGCCAAAGATAAAAGTTACACATTACCAAAAAGATTAAGCATAAATATTACAGAAGTAAACTAAACCTAGACAACTTGTAGTTGCCAACGCGTTTTCGGCGTTTCAAAGTTAATTTTTCAGCTTTAATAAATTTAAAAAAGTGACCGAGTAGCCTACTTTGGAGATTTTTAGAAAATTCCTCAAAACTCGTATTGACAAACGGTCAAAGCCTGAAAATTCTCGTTACCACAAAGATATAACATGATTTTTGGTAAGAGTAAACACATTTCAGGCCGACCATGACAACTGATACAAAACTGACATTTTAAAAAAAAAAAAAAAAAGTTTCAGCTCTTTTTAGAATTTTAAAATGTGACCAAACCGTCAACTTTGATGATTTTTAGAAAAATCGTCGAGACTCGAATTGACAAACGGATAGAGTCGTTTGTTAGACCTTACAGCAAAGAATTCAGTGGTATTTTTTTTTATATATGAAACAACGCAGATCAGCGAGAATTTCAGTTCCCGTTTCAACATTTCATCAAAATTTGCAAAACTTCTTTTGTCCATAACTTGACAACCGTTCAACGAAACGAGACGTGCTTTATATGAAAATTCATCTACTCGACGAGTAGAATCCAAATAACCACTTTTTATAACCCAAAAATTTGTTCACTAATTATCATCAGCAATTTTAATTACGAAATTAATTATGCAATTTGTTTATTTCATAACTTTCTAACCGTTACTTGGATTCAAGTGATTCTTAAACCAAAATTCAACTATTTTTCGCTAGCTTTCCAACGACATGCATATCTTATACCTTATCTCAATCGTATATGTAACTAATTCAGGAATCAACATAACCTATCTAATGGCAATATCAAAAGTACAAGCATGCATAATCCTATATACTCGAGCACTAGTCAGGGATACACTATTAGTATGTAAAAATTAAATTATGAGTACTCACATATCAATATTGAGATTCAATATTGCAGGAAAGGTACGTAAACGCAACGGAGATGATAAACACTATATTGACCTCACGAGCATACCCATGAACCATACTCAATCACCTCCATAGCTATAACCCATAATTTCCTTAATCCTATCCCACTCGAAAAAACAACTTCGAAATCACTCGGACAGCACTCCGTCGTAATATTTTATGTATACTAATAATATCTTGAGATAATACGGAGTAAATATATATATGTAAATCGATTGAGAGAGTTTAGAGAAAACTATTTTCACGTTTCTATGAAATAATGAAACCTATTGAATTCTATTTATAATAGATTTTTGAATTATTAAAGTGAATTATTAAAGTATAAATTATTAAAGTGAATTATTAAAGTATGAATTATTAAAGTGAATTATTAAAGTATGAATTATTAAAGTGAATTATTAAAGTATGAATTATTAAAGTGAATTATTAAAGTATGAATTATTAAAGTGAAAGTAAAGTAAAAATAAAGTAAAGGTAAAGTTTAAGTATAGTAAAAGTATAAAACTATGTACGTATAATACGCGTATAAATATATATAATATTAATTTAAATCGTTATATATATTTAATAAAATAAAGTATAAATATCGTTATCTTTATCATACTAGTTAAGTAATGAGTTGTCAAAAGTGATTCTAGATATTTATAAAAGTTATATACGTTTTAATAATAAAGTTCTTTTTAAACTGAAAACGTTTTTGTACGTTTGAAACTAAATAGATTAATCGAGTCTTTATGAGATTCAGTCTTCCACTATCCTTTGTCTAGTTCTCAATGATTGACAATTTGTTCATATTTATAAATCACTTTACCATTTTCCGAATATTGTTAAAATGAAAAGATTTCTCAAATCAACGTGGGCCTTTCAACAGAGACTTGTAATCATAAATCAATATATCTGATAATTCAATCATTTGATCTTATCTTCTAATTCCATTGATAAACATTTTGAAACAGATACAATCATATAAAGTATTTAATCTAATATTTTGTTTACGTTTCAAGTTATAATATATATACACATATACATATATAATCATATTCGTTTAATGGTTCGTGAATCGTTGGAACTTGGTCGAGGTTGAATGAATGTATGAACATAGTTTAAAATTCTTGAAATTTAACTTAACAAATATTGCTTATCGTGTCGGAAACATATAAAGATTAAAGTTTAAATTTGGTTGGAAATTTCCGGGTTGTCACAATCATGATCGGCGCATTAGTGAGTTTTTCTTTAAGAATATTAAAAGATTTGATACATTCATCTGAAAAGATGAATGGAGCACCTTTTCTAGGAGTTTATTCATAGGAGTGGCAATTTTAGAAAAATCTTTTATGAAACGTCGGTAAAAACCGGCATGCCCTAGAAAACTCCTAAATCCTCTAACATTGGTGGGATGTGGAAGTTTAGCAATTACATCTACTTTAGCTCTATCTACTTCAATTCCTTCCTTTGAAATTTTATGACCAAGAACGATGCCTTCATTGACCATGAAATGGCATTTCTCCCAATTAAGAACTAGATTTGATTGTTCGCATCTAATAAGCATTCGTTCAAGATTAACTAGACATGTTTCAAAAGTATCACCGAAGACTAAAAAGTCATCCATGAAAACTTCCATGCATTCTTCTATCATGTCGTGAAAAATCGCCATCATGCACCTTTGAAAGGTTGCAGGGGCGTTGCAAAGTCCAAATGGCATGCGTTTATAAGCAAAAGTACCATAAGGGCACGTGAATGTGGTTTTCTCTTGATCTTCAGGTGCTATTGGAATTTGAAAATATCCGAAAAAACCATCAAGAAAACAATAGTAACTATTTTTGGCTAATCTTTCCAACATTTGATCAATGAAAGGTAAGGGAAAGTGATCTTTTCTGGTGGCGTCATTTAATTTTCTATAATCAATACAAACACGCCATCCTGTTACAGTCCTAGTAGGAATAAGCTCATTTTTCTCATTTGTGATGACAGTCATGCCACCCTTCTTAGCTACGCATTTGTGACGACCCGGAAATTTCCGACCAAATTTAAACTTAACCTTTATATGTTTCCGACACGATAAGCAGAATTTGTAATGTTGAATCTCAAAAAGTTTGGAACTACATTCATGTAATCAATTACCCTTTGACCGTGTTCGACGATTGACGAATAATTATGAGTATATAGATATGTATATATAATATATAATATTAACTGAAAACATTAACAAAGTATTAGATATATGATACTTTACATGAACGTATTTGTTTCGATATATTTATCTACAGAATTAAGAGATAATATCAAATGATTGAATTATCAGATACATTATGATATGATTACGGGCCTATGTTATGAGGTCCACTGTGATTTAAGAAATCTATTCTTTTTGACAACATTTGGAAAATGGTAAAGTGATTTATAAATAAGAACAAATGTGTTAATTAACGGAAACTAGACAAGGGTTAGTGGAAATTCATGTTTAATTTCCAAGGCATGTTTTATAATATTTTCCTCGTGACCTTGATAAGATAACTATGTTAACTTTCATTTTATTTAATATGAAAATAAGAACGTGGAGTGTAAATAACTTAGATGTTGGATATCGACAAGTTAAGTAACTCGACATTTTTCATTAAGATGATTTCATACGTTTATTTAACCTTTGGACTTTATCCCATGCTTCACCAATAAACTGTAATTTAAAAACTTGAAACCTGTTATGAATATATATAATTCTACTTTTCTAAAATGTTTTATGATATAACGATTTCCATTATTTTAACCTTTTAACAAAATGATTCTTAAATATATTTAGTTTTAGAAAACAAAATTATCATATTTATTTGATTTAGTTTTAAAAGTACAAAAAACGTTTTCAGTTTAAAAAGAACTTTATTATTAAAACGTATATATCTTTTATAAATATCTAGAACCACTTTTGACAACCCATTACTTAACCAGTATGATAAAGATAACGATATTTATATTTTATTTTATTAAATACATATAACGATTTAAATTAATATTATATATATTTATATGCGTATTATACGTATATAGTTTTATACTTTTACTATACTTTAACTTTACCTTTACTTTACTTTAACTTTAATAATTCATACTTTAATAATTCACTTTAATAATTCATACTTTAATAATTCACTTTAATAATTCACTTTAATAATTCATACTTTAATAATTCACTTAAATAATTCATACTTTAATAATTCACTTTAATAATTCACTTTAATAATTCATACTTCAATAATTCACTTTAATAATTCATACTTTAATAATTCACTTTAATAATTCAAAAATCTATTATAAATAGAATTGAATAGGTTTCATTATTTCATAGAAACTTGAAAATATATTTCTCTAAACTCTCTCAATCGAATTACATATATATATTTTCTTTGTATTATTTCAAGATATTATTAGTATACATAAAATACTACGACGGAGTTATACTCAGACGATTTCAAAATAAGTTTTCAAACGTGATAGAGCTAAGGAAATTATGGGTTATAGCTATGGAGGTTATGGGTATTGATCGAGGGTATTGCTCGTGAGGTCAACCTAACGTTTATCATTTTCGTTGCGTCTACGTACTTTCCTGCAATATTGAATCACAATATTGATACGTTCGTGAATCCGAGACAAACCCTGCACTTGTTCAGTGCCGTCATATACATAATTGCTACGAAATAAAGTATTGTGAGTTTCATTTGCTCCCTTTTTATATATATTTTTGGGCTGAGAATACATGCGCAACTTTTATAAATGATTTACGAAATAGGCACAAGTACTAAAACTAATTCTACGTGGGTTTAAACCAGAAATATCCCCTTAGCTTGGTAACTATAACTACTGGTGTATGACTGGTAGGCGCGAATCCTAAAGATAGATCTATTGGGTCTGACAAACCCCATCCTGACTATAGGATGCTTTAGTACTTCGAGGTTATTTAAACGCACCTGATTTGGTGTACTTCAGAGGGTAAAACATGAACGTTAAGGCTTGTTACCGGGTGCCTACAACTTATAGAATGCTTTTAAACACTTGCGAGTGTACGGATATTTATGAAAACTGAAATCTTGTGGTCTATTACTATTACGGAAATGATTGATTATGATAAACTAATGAACTCACCAACCTTTTAGTTGACACTTTAAAGCATGTTTATTCTCAAGTATTAAAGAAATCTTCCGCTATGCATTAGCTCATTTTAAGGATATCACCTGGAGTCATTCATGACATACTTTGAAAGACGTTGCATTCGAGTCATTGAGTTCATCAAGATTAATATTAAGTCAATTATAGTTGGATGTAATATGAAATGGTATGCATGCCGTCAATTTTTGATGTAAAGAAAGTTTGTCTTTTAAAAACGAATGCAATGTTTGTAAAACGTATCATATAGAGGTCAAATATCTCGCGATGTAATCAACTATTGTGAATCGTTTATAATGTATATGAACGGGTCCTTTTAGTTGGTATCAGAGCGGTGGTCTTAGCGAACCAGGTCTTGCATTAGTGTGTCTAACTGATAGTTGTTAAGATGCATTAGTGAGTCTGGACTTCGACCGTGTCTGCATGTCAAAAGTTTTGTTTATCATTTTTAGTCGGAAATCATCTACTTACCATTCTTAGGAAATTACCTGCTTATCATTCTTAGTCTAGACATGTCTTGCTGCATTGATTGCATGAATAGTATATAGACAAAATTAATATCTTAGCGTATCTGCTAAATCATATCTTATCGTATCTATTACCATAAACTTTTCCTGACATATTCCGTAAATTCTTCCGTAATCTATGAAATCTTTTGATCTATATATATAGATATTCTAAGTAGTTAGAATACCACCCGATAGCCGGAAAATTATTTCGTATCGAAAAATCCTTTATCAAATCGTACGAAATGGAATTCGTCATCAGTTCAAGTTCCTCAAATTCCGAAATGGAATCCCACTCAAGCTCCGAAAGCAGTGTGACTGGAATGGATCAACCAATCAGCCATCATCTATTCTGGATGAATTGGGGATGGGTTTGTAGCCTCCTTAATCATTGGAGACAAGAAGAAGGCGATCCTTTCCATCCACCACATTGCCCTCTTGGCAATGAACCTGAAGCACTTACCGGCGAACCTGTCCGAAACACCATTTTCTCTCTCATTTCCAGAGTATCTCGTCATGATTATATACTACACCAAATTCTAGATCTTATTTATTCGCTTGTCCGAACCGACAATCACCCCGGTGTAATAGAAGAAGTCAACGAGCTTCGCGCTCGGGTAGTGGCTTTGGAGAATATGGTGCAAAGGTTACAAACACCAGCAGCAGCACCAGCAACATAACCAGTTCCACTATCAATAACATCAACAATACCATTACCACCACCAACAACAACCGTATCGCAAACCTCAACTTCACAATCTGTCCCATGAGCATCGACGTCATACGCCCTGTAGATACTAAGGAATACCACAACGATGAAGTATTGATTCATAACTTCATTGGGAAAACATTCTACGACGATTATGTAATTTCTAAAGTTTAGAAATTGTCTATCCTAGCCTTAACCATAAATCAAGTGAGTTTAATTTAATATTAACTCATTAAATCTATATTACATCTGAAGAAATATACACATATATTTCCATAAAGACTGTAATAAAATTCTTTTGTACAAAATATTAATTGTGACATTTTTTTATCGGGTAGGTAATACCCGAGAGATATACAAATTCACAATTAATATGTTACATTCTACGAATCTGATTCAGCAAATCATCCATTATACTCCCTACTTTCACAACTATATACATTCTTTTATAGAAATCAAAACAACCATACTCATTCAAAAATCTAATTACATATTCTGATTTTGAAATCGTCAAATTCAATTCAAGTTATAACCGGTATCATCACTCTTAGATTCTTACATCTTTCAAAGCTATACTTTAACTTCAAAACTGTGTTAGAACATCATATGTATATTAACGATTATAATCTGTGTTCAAGCCCTTCGAAATACCTGAAGACACTTCAAATAATGAACAATCGAGATGATGATCCAACCACATGTTATCCACAGTTACGTACCTGAAAAACTCTTGAAACCAAAGTCATAATTTAACATGTATCCATGTCAGACCTTTTGGCATTTACTAGCTAAAATAACTTTTCAATCCCTTCTAAAAATAGACGGTTTTGTCACAGGTCCAGCAAACCAACTTCAATTGTTCATTTGAATAAGCCTTATTATAATGATTACCCCTTCATCATTATTACCGGGGAACCTTTCATATCTCGCCACATTAGCAGTAAACTTATTAACAACTTCATTGATCTTTGACTTTTCGAAAAATCTTTATATTTATCAAAACCCCATCATTTACTCATCTGCATCTTGTAACGAGAATTGCCATACGAATCATCGGAAATTAGCAATCAGTATTTTGAAATCTCGCAGCATGTCTACGCCAACAATTATATGTGTCTATCTTCTGGACTTATATACTTTGAATGTGAAGTTTCTGAAAAACACCCTAAACTGCGAACTAGTTCTCGAAATACTGATGAAGCAGCAAAAACTATAAACGACCTTAACAGTAAAAAGTTTGATGATAAAGAGTAGTGTGTTGGCAAAGCTCAGAAAAAGAGAAGATTTGGTACTGAAAAATACGGATTGAGCAAACCATGAAGAAGGCTGTGGATAAATCACAAGGACGAGATCTACCTTCAAAGAATCCAAATGATTCCGTGTCTGCTGAAGTCATTATCAAATACCTTGCTCCTGACTCTAAACCCTTACGGACAATATTCTTCATCATCCTCTGATATTAGAAATTTTAAGATATCATCGTATCTTTCATTATAAATATCCTCCATATTTCTGAAGATATTTACATAATTATTCTTATCTGAAATCATTTAGCTCTTCGTGCTGTCTGTATTACATCATAAAAGAAACTATTTTAGTTTTTAAATTCTGAAACTTTCGAATTTAAAATAGGAATATTTTTGAAGTAGTGTTGGGAACTGAAGCATGAACTAGTATAATATAATGACACTTGATCAACGTGATTATATTACAGTAAGTCATGAAGAGTTTCTAAATGGAATGTGATGATTCACAGATCATAACATCATCATGTGCTATGTTACACGACTCTTGTATTCTCTTTAACATCCAAAATATCAAGAAAATATTTCTTGAAGATTCGGCCTTTTCCAAGGTATTCTAGTAATTTGACAAGTCAAGATCGTGCCATTACAATTTCCTTCTTAGAACATTAACAATGTTCATTCCGAAATTCATATATGCGAATTCTGGACCATTACAAGCGGTGCTTAATCGCAAGAAGAAGAAACGAAAGGACAAAACTCCGAAATTGAAATTGGGGTATAAATCGCAGCGAATAAAAGAGAGCATTAATTGGGGATGACAATGATTATAGAAGACAGAAGCAGGGACATCGAAATATAAGGGAAGATATAAAACCCAACAACAACCCAGAAACTATAAACCGTATATATCGATGCATATAGCAATATAAAGACACGGGAGAACTAAAAACACTATAAAACCAAGAGTATAGTAGAAGTAAATATATTCTTCGGGAGGTAGATGAAAAAGAAGAACGACAGATATGAAAGTGAGGAGTATATCGAGAATTAGCATTGGATGAAGCATATTGACGAATAATTTTAAAGTAAGAATTGAGGGAGAAAGAATAGAAGGTGTGAATTAAAAGGAAACGAAGGAGGTGGATTTATAGTGAAATATCCGACAGAAAAATCGAGATGAATCATCGCATTAAATCGAAGAGGATCATAATTTCCTTAATCACCGAAGAATCAAATCCTATATAGATTACAAAGATTTTCTTTAATCCGGAGATCAACCGTGATGACGTTAAAAGATAAGATGAATCCCTATTTTCTCATTTCACTCTTTTACGATAGCTTCACTCATACGTTTCGAGTAATCGAATTATTTTATCCATATTTCTCAATCATGATAAAACCCTATGAATCAACTTAATTCGTCATAATAACATTCTTATTGTTAGCCATGACGACCTCGATCAAATTTCGGGACGAAATTTCTTTAACGGGTAGGTACTGTGACGACCTGGAAATTTCCGACCAAATTTAAACTTAACCTTTATATGTTTCCGACACGATAAGCAGAATTTGTAATGTTGAATCTCAAAAAGTTTGGAACTACATTCATGTAATCAATTACCCTTTGACCGTGTTCGACGATTGACGAATAATTATGAGTATATAGATATGTATATATAATATATAATATTAACTGAAAACATTAACAAAGTATTAGATATATGATACTTTACATGAACGTATTTGTTTCGATATATTTATCGACAGAATTAAGAGATAATATCAAATGATTGAATTATCAGATACATTATGATATGATTACGGGCCTATGTTATGAGGTCCACTGTGATTTAAGAAATCTATTCTTTTTGACAACATTTGGAAAATGGTAAAGTGATTTATAAATAAGAACAAATGTGTCAATTAACGGGAACTAGACAAGGGTTAGTGGAAATTCATGTTTAATTTTCAAGGCATGTTTTATAATATTTTCCTCGTGACCTTGATAAGATAACTATGTTAACTTTCATTTTATTTAATATGAAAATAAGAACGTGGAGTGTAAATAACTTAGATGTTGGATATCGACAAGTTAATTAACTCGACATTTTTCATTAAGATGATTTCATACGTTTATTTAACCTTTGGACTTTATCCCATGCTTCACCAATAAACTGTAATTTAAAAACTTGAAACCTATTATGAATATATATAATTCTACTTTTCTAAAATGTTTTATGATATAACGATTTCCATTATTTTAACCTTTTAACAAAATGATTCTTAAATATATTTAGTTTTAGAAAACAAAATTATCATATTTATTTGATTTAGTTTTAAAAGTACAAAAAACGTTTTCAGTTTAAAAAGAACTTTATTATTAAAACGTATATATCTTTTATAAATATCTAGAACCACTTTTGACAACCCATTACTTAACCTGTATGATAAAGATAACGATATTTATATTTTATTTTATTAAATATATATAACGATTTAAATTAATATTATATATATTTATACGCGTATTATACGTATATAGTTTTATACTTTTACTATACTTTAACTTTATCTTTACTTTACTTTTACTTTACTTTAACTTTAATAATTCATACTTTAATAATTCACTTTAATAATTTATACTTTAATAATTCACTTTAATAATTCACTTTAATAATTCATACTTTAATAATTCACTTAAATAATTCATACTTTAATAATTCACTTTAATAATTCACTTTAATAATTCATACTTTAATAATTCACTTTAATAATTCATACTTTAATAATTCACTTTAATAATTCAAAAATCTATTATAAATAGAATTGAATAGGTTTCATTATTTCATAGAAACTTGAAAATATATTTCTCTAAACTCTCTCAATCGATTTACATATATATATTTTCTTTGTATTATTTCAAGATATTATTAGTATACATAAAATACTACGATGGAGTTATACTCAGACGATTTCAAAATAAGTTTTCAAACGTGATAGAGCTAAGGAAATTATGGGTTATAGCTATGGAGGTTATGGGTATTGATCGAGGGTATTGCTCGTGAGGTCAACCTAACGTTTATCATTTTCGTTGCGTCTACGTACTTTTCTGCAATATTGAATCACAATATTGATACGTTCGTGAATCCGAGACAAACCCTGCACTTGTTCAGTGCCGTCATATACATAATTGCTACGAAATAAAGTATTGTGAGTTTCATTTGCTCCCTTTTTATATATATTTTTGGGCTGAGAATACATGCGCAACTTTTATAAATGTTTTACGAAATAGGCACAAGTACTAAAACTAATTCTACGTGGGTTTAAACCAGAAATATCCCCTTAGCTTGGTAACTATAACTACTGGTGTATGACTGGTAGGCGTGAATCCTAAAGATAGATCTATTGGGTCTGACAAACCCCATCCTGACTATGGGATGCTTTAGTACTTCGAGGTTATTTAAACGCACCTGATTTGGTGTACTTCAGAGGGTAAAACATGAACGTTAAGGCTTGTTACCGGGTGCCTACAACTTATAGAATGCTTTTAAACACTTGCGAGTGTACGGATATTTATGAAAACTGAAATCTTGTGGTCTATTACTATTACGGAAATGATTGATTATGATAAACTAATGAACTCACCAACCTTTTGGTTGACACTTTAAAGCATGTTTATTCTCAGGTATTAAAGAAATCTTCCGCTGTGCATTAGCTCATTTTAAGGATATCACCTGGAGTCATTCATGACATACTTTGAAAGACGTTGCATTCGAGTCATTGAGGTCATCAAGATTAATATTAAGTCAATTATAGTTAGATGTAATATGAAATGGTATGCATGCAGTCAATTTTTGATGTAAAGAAAGTTTGTCTTTTAAAAACGAATGCAATATTTGTAAAACGTATCATATAGAGGTCAAATATCTCGCGATGTAATCAACTATTGTGAATCGTTTATAATGTATATGAACGGGTCCTTTTAGCATTGAACTGGGCTTACCCATGGACTATCAGAGATTGGATAAATTAAACCTGCATCAAGCAGTTTAATAATTTCTTTCTTAACAACATCTTGCATATTAGGATTTAGTCTTCTTTGGCGTTGCACATATGTTTTATGACCTTCTTCCATAAGGATTTTATGTGTGCAATACGAAGGACTTATTCCTTTAATATCATGAATTTCCATGCAATAGCTGGTTTATGAGCTTTTAACACAGAAATGAGTTGAGATTTTTCATTTTCAGTAAGAGAAGACGATATTATTACAGGTAATTAGGATTCACCATGTAAATAAGCATATTCCAAATGGTTTGAAAGTGGCTTTAACTATAATGTCGGTGGTTCTTCTATCGATGATTTATATCGATATCTGTATTCTTCTTTTAGCATTTGAATTTCTTCTGTTGTTGGTTCATATCCATTAGCCATAAGTGTAGCTAACATTTCAGTTTCATCACTTGGTTCAGTTCCTTCTCCTAAAGAACATTCTCCTGTTCCTTGTAATTCTGGAAATTCTTCTAACAATTCTGCATGTGAATCTATAGTTTGAATATAATAACATGTATCATCTGCAGATTGCGGTTTTTGCATGGCTCTATCAACTGAAAAGGTAACACTCTCGACCTCTATACTTAGGGTCAGTTTCTTACCAAACACGTCTATTATTGCTTTGGCCGTGTTTAAGAATGGTCTTCCTAATATGAGAGGAACTCGAGAATCTTCTTCCATATCCAGAATAACAAAATCTACTGGAAATACTAAAGTACCAACTTTAACTAGCATGTTCTCCATTATCCCTCTAGGATATTTTACTGATCGATCGGCTAGTTGTATACTTATTCGTGTTGGTTTCAATTCTCCAAGGTCTAGTTTAGCGTATAGTGAATACGGCATTAAATTTATACTAGCACCTAAATCTGCCAATGCTTCTATTGAACTAAGACTACCCAGAAAATATGGAATCGTGAAACTTCCTGGATCAGATAATTTTTCTGGTATCTTATTCAATAGTACTGCAGAGCAATTAGCATTCATAGTAACAGCCGAGAGTTCTTCCATTTTCTTTCTATTTGTCCTTAGATCTTTCAGAAATTTAGCATATCTAGGCATTCCTGAAATCACATCAATGAAAGGAAGATTAACATTTATCTATTTAAACATATCCAAGAATTTGGATTGCTCGGCTTCAAGTCTCTCTTTTTTCATTTTACTCGGGTAAGGAAGTGGTGGTTGGTATGGTTTAACATAAGGTTTAGCCTTAATTGTGTTATCTTCATTAACCTTTTCAACTACCGATTATGTTTCCTTATCTTGCTCAGATTGTGGTTCTTGTGGAGTATGAATAGCTTCATCAGAGATTACAGGCATTTCAGGTGGTTTAAGTGTAATACCACTTCTTGTGGTAATGGCTTTAGCTATTTCATTCCGGGAGTTAGCATTTGTATCACTAGGTAAACTTCCCGGTTTTCTTTCACCTATTAACCTTGCTAGGTTGCTTACTTCTTGTTCTAAATTTTGAATCGAAGCTTGTTGATTTCTAAATGCTTGAGAATTTTGTTCATTGGTTTGTTTCTGAGATGTGAAAAATTGCGTTTGAGATTCAACTAGCTTTGACATCATATCTTCTAAATTTGGCTTTTTATCATCGGTTTGTGGTAGTTTGTTTTGAAAAGTAGGTCTTTGCTGATTGTAAGTATTATTGGATACTTATTGATTGCTAGGACCTTGTTGGTTGTTGTATGGAACATTTCGGTTATAATTCTGGTTTTGATTGTAGATTGATCTTGGCGGTTGATAATTATTCTGATAATTATTTCCAGGCCTTTGGTTTATGTATGAAACATTCTCTCTTTGTTCCATTGTTAGTTCAATACTGAGACAATCTTTTGTCAAATGTGGTCCTCCACACTGCTCACAACTAATTCGTATTGAGTGAATATCTTTAGTCATCTTTTCCATTCGTCTCTCGACAGAATCTATCTTTGCAGAAATGGAATCAAAGTCATGGCTAGAATCGGCTCTAGCTGCTTTAGATGATCTAACGATATCTTTTTCTTGATGCCACTCATGTGAGTGGGAAGCAGTGTTATCAATAATTTTGTAAGCGTCAGTTGCGGTTTTCTTCATAATGGAAACACCAGCTGCTATATCGATGTCTTTTCTTGTAGTGATGTCGCATCCTTGGTAGAATATTTGTACTATTTGACAAGTGTCTAAACCATGTTGCGGACATCCTCTTAATAACTTTCCAAATCTTGTCCACGCCTCATAAAGAGTTTCATTTGGCTTTTGTGTGAACGTAACTATTTCTCCTTGAAGTCTCACGGCTTTAGATGTCGGAAAGAATTGTTTAAGAAATTTTTCAACTAAAACATCCCATGTATCAATCGCCCCTTCAGGTAACGATTCCAACCAATCTTTGGCTTCTCCCTTTAAAGTCCAGGGAAATAACATGAGATAGATCTGTTCATCCTCGACTTCTCTGATTTTGAATAAAGTACAAATCCTGTTAAAGGTACGAAGATGTTCGTTTGGATCTTCCTTCGGCGCACCACTAAATTGGCATTGATTAGTTACCATGTGTAGGATTTGTCCTTTGATTTCATAATCTGTTGCATTAATGCCTGTTTGAGTGATTGCGTGACCTTGGCCAGTGCGTTTAGCTCGCATTCGGTCTTCCATACTTAGAGGTTCCAGATTTTCCATGATTGAATTTGTTGAATCTGAATCACTAGAGGATTCTGATTTAATGGTTTCTTCCTCGACAATCTCTGATTGTATGATTTGTGATTCAGGAGAAATGATTAGTGGGTCAGGATCTTGGAATTGTCCCTCCGGATTCTCAATTGTGAGATTGGGTACAAAAAATGGATTATCGAAAATTTGAGTTGGAGTACTTGGTCGACTAGATGACAATTCTAAAGAAAAATCAACGGCTACAATATTGGATAGATGTCTTGATCGAGTTACAGGTGGTGAACGTATGAAAGGTGGTGAACGTTTTGCTCGGTGCATTCACTGAATATCCTATTAGTTATAAAAGATAAAAAATTATATAAATTATCAAATTAATAGACTTTTCTTCTTTTGCCCACGTTTCGAATAGCCAATAGATGCAGCAGGGAGCCAGAACCCTTTAAATCGGAAGCTCACAACTCAGCCACTAACAAATCCAACTATTACTACGAAGCAGAAAATTTGGATGTCTATCAATTCAACCACTTAAAATAATTTTTCGTTTGAAATTTTAGAGAAGAAATAGAAAATTCTATGTCCTAAAAACTAGAGCGTCGAGAAATAAGAAAGAAAAAGATTGCGTCGAAAAACGTCGAAAAAATAAAAGGTCGAAAAATAAAAATAAGAAAGTAGCGCGTCGAAACTTAAAAGGGATTCTAAACAAAAAACGGCAATTACTTAAAATTATACTAAAATTTTAACACGGCGTCGCAAAATTTTAAGCCACCTAATGAAATGTCCCGTTCTTATTGATTAAAAACGTTCCATATTAATTGATTTCGTTGCGAGGTTTTGACCTCTATATGAGACGTTTTTCAAAGACTGCATTCATTTTTAAACAAACCATAACCTTTATTTCATCAATAAAGGTTTAAAAAGCTTTACGTAGATTATCAAATAATGATAATCTAAAATATCCTGTTTACACACGACCATTACATAATGGTTTACAATACAAATATGTTACAACAAAATAAGTTTCTTGAATGCAGTTTTTACACAATATCATACAAGCATGGACTCCAAATCTTGTCCTTATTTAAGTATGCGACAGCGGAAGCTCTTAATAATCACCTGAGAATAAACATGCTTAAAACGTCAACAAAAATGTTGGTGAGTTATAGGTTTAACCTATATATATCAAATCGTAACAATAGACCACAAGATTTCATATTTCAATACACATCCCATACATAGAGATAAAAATCATTCATATGGTGAACACCTGGTAACCGACAATAACAAGATGCATATATAAGAATATCCCCATCATTCCGGGACACCCTTCGGATATGATATAAATTTCGAAGTACTAAAGCATCCGGTACTTTGGATGGGGTTTGTTAGGCCCAATAGATCTATCTTTAGGATTCGCGTCAATTAGGGTGTCTGTTCCCTAATTCTTAGATTACCAGACTTAATAAAAAGGGGCATATTCGATTTCGATAATTCAACCATAGAATGTAGTTTCACGTACTTGTGTCTATTTTGTAAATCATTTATAAAACCTGCATGTATTCTCATCCCAAAAATATTAGATTTTAAAAGTGGGACTATAACTCACTTTCACAGATTTTTACTTCGTCGGGAAGTAAGACTTGGCCACTGGTTGATTCACGAACCTGTAACAATATATACATATATATCAAAGTATGTTCAAAATATATTTACAACACTTTTAATATATTTTGATGTTTTAAGTTTATTAAGTCAGCTGTCCTCGTTAGTAACCTACAACTAGTTGTCCACAGTTAGATGTACAGAAATAAATCGATAAATATTATCTTGAATCAATCCACGACCCAGTGTATACGTATCTCAGTATTGATCACAACTCAAACTATATATATTTTGGAATCAACCTCAACCCTGTATAGCTAACTCCAACATTCACATATAGAGTGTCTATGGTTGTTCCGAAATATATATAGATGTGTCGACATGATAGGTCGAAACATTGTATACGTGTCTATGGTATCTCAAGATTACATAATATATAATACAAGTTGATTAAGTTATGGTTGGAATAGATTTGTTACCAATTTTCACGTAGCTAAAATGAGAAAAATTATCCAATCTTGTTTTACCCATAACTTCTTCATTTTAAATCCGTTTTGAGTGAATCAAATTGCTATGGTTTTATATTGAACTCTATTTTATGAATCTAAACAGAAAAAGTATAGGTTTATAGTCGAAAAAATAAGTTACAAGTCGTTTTTGTAAAGGTAGTCATTTCAGTCGAAAGAACGACGTCTAGATGACCATTTTAGAAAACATACTTCCACTTTGAGTTTAACCATAATTTTTGGATATAGTTTCATGTTCATAATAAAAATCATTTTCTCAGAATAACAACTTTTAAATCAAAGTTTATCATAGTTTTTAATTAACTAACCCAAAACAGCCCGCGGTGTTACTACGACGGCGTAAATCCGGTTTTACGGTGTTTTTTCGTGTTTCCAGGTTTTAAATCATTAAGTTAGCATATCATATAGATATAGAACATGTGTTTAGTTGATTTTAAAAGTCAAGTTAGAAGGATTAACTTTTGTTTGCGAACAAGTTTAGAATTAACTAAACTATGTTCTAGTGATTACAAGTTTAAACCTTCGAATAAGATAGCTTTATATGTATGAATCGAATGATGTTATGAACATCATTACTACCTTAAGTTCCTTGGATGAACCTACTGGAAAAGAGAAAAATGGATCTAGCTTCAATGGATCCTTGGATGGCTCAAAGTTCTTGAAGCAAAATCATGACACGAAAACAAGTTCAAGTAAGATCATCACTTGAAATAAGATTGTTATAGTTATAGAAATTGAACCAAAGTTTGAATATGATTATTACCTTGTATTAGAATGATAACCTACTGTAATAAACAAAGATTTCTTGAGGTTGGATGATCACCTTACAAGATTGGAAGTGAGCTAGCAAACTTGAAAGTATTCTTGATTTTATGAAACTAGAACTTTTGGAATTTATGAAGAACACTTAGAACTTGAAGATAGAACTTGAGAGAGTTCAATTAGATGAAGAAAATTGAAGAATGAAAGTGTTTGTAGGTGTTTTTGGTCGTTGGTGTATGGATTAGATATAAAGGATATGTAATTTTGTTTTCATGTAAATAAGTCATGAATGATTACTCATATTTTTGTAATCTTATGAGATATTTCATGCTAGTTGCCAAATGATGGTTCCCACATGTGTTAGGTGACTCACATGGGCTGCTAAGAGCTGATCATTGGAGTGTATATACCAATAGTACATACATCTAAAAGCTGTGTATTGTACGAGTACGAATACGGGTGCATACGAGTGGAATTGTTGATGAAACTGAACGAGAATGTAATTGTAAGCATTTTTGTTAAGTAGAAGTATTTTGATAAGTGTATTGAAGTCTTTCAAAAGTGTATAAATACATATTAAAACACTACATGTATATACATTTTAACTGAGTCGTTAAGTCATCGTTAGTCGTTACATGTAAGTGTTGTTTTGAAACCTTTAGGTTAACGATCTTGTTAAATGTTGTTAACCCAATGTTTATAATATCAAAAGAGATTTTAAATTATTATATTATCATGATATTATGATGTACGAATATCTCTTAATATGATATATATACATTAAATGTCGTTACAACGATAAACGTTACATATATGTCTCGTTTCAAAATCATTAAGTTAGTAGTCTTGTTTTTACATATGTAGTTCATTGTTAATATAATTAATGATATGTTTACTTATCATAATATCATGTTAACTATATATATAACCATATATATGTCATCATATAGTTTTTTTACAAGTTTTAACGTTCGTGAATCACCGGTCAACTTGGGTGGTCAATTGTCTATATGAAACCTATTTCAATTAATCAAGTCTTAACAAGTTTGATTGCTTAACATGTTGGAAACATTTAATCATGTAAATATCAATCTCAATTAATATATATAAACATGGAAAAGTTCGGGTCACTACAGTACCTACCCGTTAAATAAATTTCGTCCCGAAATTTTAAGCTGTTGAAGGTGTTGACGAATCTTCTGGAAATAGATGCGGGTATTTCTTCTTCATCTGATCTTCACGCTCCCAGGTGAACTCAGGTCCTCTACGAGCATTCCATCGAACCTTAACAATTGGTATCTTGTTTTGCTTAAGTCTTTTAACCTCACGATCCATTATTTCGACGGGTTCTTCGATGAATTGGAGTTTTTCGTTGATTTGGATTTCATCTAACGGAATAGTGAGATCTTCTTTAGCAAAACATTTCTTCAAATTCGAGACGTGGAAAGTGTTATGTACAGCCGCGAGTTGTTGAGGTAACTCAAGTCGGTAAGCTACTGGTCCGACACGATCAGTAATCTTGAATGGTCCAATATACCTTGGATTTAATTTCCCTCGTTTACCAAATCGAACAACGCCTTTCCAAGGTGCAACTTTAAGCATGACCATCTCTCCAATTTCAAATTCTATATCTTTTCTTTTAATGTCAGCGTAGCTCTTTTGTCGACTTTGGGCGGTTTTCAACCGTTGTTGAATTTGGATGATCTTCTCGGTAGTTTCTTGTATAATCTCCGGACCCGTAATCTGTCTATCCCCCACTTCACTCCAACAAATCGGAGACCTGCACTTTCTACCATAAAGTGCTTCAAATGGCGCCATCTCAATACTTGAATGGTAGCTGTTGTTGTAGGAAATTTCTGCTAATGGTAGATGTCGATCCCAACTGTTTCCGAAATCAATAACACATGCTCGTAGCATGTCTTCAAGCGTTTGTATCGTCCTTTCACTCTGCCCATCAGTTTGTGGATGATAGGCAGTACTCATGTCTAGACGAGTTCCTAATGCTTGCTGTAATGTCTGCCAGAATCTTGAAATAAATCTGCCATCCCTATCAGAGATAATAGAGATTGGTATTCCATGTCTGGAGACGACTTCCTTCAAATACAGTCGTGCTAACTTCTCCATCTTGTCATCTTCTCTTATTGGTAGGAAGTGTGCTGATTTGGTGAGACGATCAACTATTACCCAAATAGTATCAAAACCACTTGCAGTCCTTGGCAATTTAGTGATGAAATCCATGGTAATGTTTTCCCATTTCCATTCCGGGATTTCGGGTTGTTGAAGTAGACCTGATGGTTTCTGATGCTCAGCTTTGACCTTAGAACACGTCAAACATTCTCCTACGTATTTAGCAACATCGGCTTTCATACCCGGCCACCAAAAATGTTTCTTGAGATCCTTGTACATCTTCCCCGTTCCAGGATGTATTGAGTATCTGGTTTTATGAGCTTCTCTAAGTACCATTTCTCTCATATCTCCAAATTTTGGTACCCAAATCCTTTCAGCCCAATACCGGGTTCCGTCTTCCCGAATATTAAGATGCTTCTCCGATCCTTTGGGTATTTCATCCTTTAAATTTCCCACTTTTAAAACTCCTTGTTGCGCCTCCTTTATTTGAGTAGTAATGTTATTATGAATCATTATATTCATAGATTTTACTCGAATGGGTTCTCTATCCTTCCTGCTCAAGGCATCGGCTACCACATTTGCCTTCCCCGGGTGGTAACGAATCTCAAAATCGTAATCATTCAATAATTCAATCCACCTACGCTGCCTCATATTCAGTTGTTTCTGATTAAATATGTGTTGAAGACTTTTGTGGTCGGTATATATAATACTTTTGACCCCATCTAAGTAGTGCCTCCAAGTCTTTAATGCAAAAACAACCGCGCCTAATTCCAAATCATGCGTCGTATAATTTTGTTCGTGAATCTTCAATTGTCTAGACGCATAAGCAATCACCTTCGTTCGTTGCATTAATACACAACCGAGACCTTGCTTTGATGCGTCACAATAAATCACAAAATCATCATTCCCTTCAGGCAATGACAATATAGGTGCCGTAGTTAGCTTTTTCTTCAATAACTGAAACGCTTTCTCTTGTTCATCATTCCATTCAAATTTCTTCCCTTTATGCGTTAATGCAGTCAAGGGTTTTGCTATTCTGGAAAAGTCTTGGATGAACCTTCTGTAGTAACCAGCTAGTCCTAAAAACTGGCGTATGTGTTTCGGAGTTTTCGGGGTTTCCCACTTTTCAACAGTTTCTATCTTTGCCGGATCCACCTTAATACCTTCTTTGTTCACTATGTGACCGAGGAATTGAACTTCTTCCAACCAAAATGCACACTTTGAAAACTTAGCGTACAATTCTTCCTTCCTCAATACTTCTAACACCTTTCTCAAATGTTCACCGTGTTCTTGGTCATTCTTTGAGTAAATAAGTATGTCATCAATGAAAACAATGACAAACTTGTCAAGGTATGGTCCACACACTCGGTTCATAAGGTCCATGAACATAGCTGGTGCATTAGTTAAACCAAACGGCATGACCATAAACTCGTAATGACCGTAACGTGTTCTGAAAGCAGTCTTTGGAATATCATCTTCTTTCACCCGCATTTGATGATACCCGGAACGTAAGTCAATCTTTGAATAAACAGACGAGCCTTGTAGTTGATCAAATAAGTCGTCGATTCTCGGTAGTGGGTAGCGGTTCTTGATGGTAAGTTTGTTCAACTCTCGGTAGTCGATACACAACCTGAATGTACCATCTTTCTTCTTGACAAACAAAACAGGAGCTCCCCACGGTGATGTGCTTGGTCGAATGAAACCACGCTCTAAAAGTTCTTGTAATTGGCTTTGCAGTTCTTTCATCTCGCTGGGTGCGAGTCTGTAAGGAGCACGAGCTATTGGTGCAGCTCCTGGTACAAGATCTATTTGAAATTCAACGGATCGATGTGGGGGTAATCCCGGTAATTCTTTCGGAAATACATCGGGAAATTCTTTTGCAATGGGAACATCATTGATGCTCTTTTCTTCAGTTTGTACTTTCTCGACGTGTGCTAGAACAGCATAGCAACCTTTTCTTATTAGTTTTTGTGCCTTCAAATTACTAATAAGATGTAGCTTCGTGTTGCCCTTTTCTCCGTACACCATTAAGGGTTTTCCTTTTTCTCGTATAATGCGAATTGCATTTTTGTAACAAACGATCTCCGCTTTCACTTCTTTCAACCAGTCCATACCGATTATCACATCAAAACTCCCTAACTCTACTGGTATCAAATCAATCTTAAATGTTTCGCTAACCAGTTTAATTTCTCGATTCCGACATATATTATCTGCTGAAATTAATTTACCATTTGCTAATTCGAGTAAAAATTTACTATCCAAAGGCGTCAATGGACAACTTAATTTAGCACAAAAATCTCTACTCATATAGCTTCTATCCGCACCCGAATCAAATAAAACGTAAGCAGATTTATTGTCAATAAGAAACGTACCCGTAACAAGCTCCGGGTCTTCCTGTGCCTCTACCGCATTAATATTGAAAACTCTTCCACGGCCTTGTCCATTCGTGTTCTCCTGGTTCGGGCAATTTCTAATAATGTGGCCTGGTTTTCCACATTTATAACAAACTACATTGGCATAACTTGCTCCGACACTACTTGCTCCGCCATTACTCGTTCCGACACCATTTGTTCCTTTCGTTCTATTAACCCCTGGTCCGTAGACCTCACACTTCGCCGCGCTATGACCATTTCTTTTACACTTGTTGCAAAATTTGGTGCAGAACCCCGAGTGATTCTTTTCACACCTTTGGCATAGTTGCTTCTGATTGTTGTTGTTGTTGCGGTTATTATTGTTGTTGGGATGATTGTTGTAGTTGCTGTTGTTGTTGTTGTTGTTGTTGTTGTTGTTGTTGGGCCGTTTGTTGTAGTTGCGATTGATGTTGCGATTGTTGGGATAATTGTTGCGATTATTGTTGTAATTGCTGTTGTTGTTGTATTGGTGATTCTTATCACCGTTTTCCTCCCACTTTCTTTTGACTTGCTTCACATTGGCCTCTTCAGCAGTCTGTTCTTTAATTCTTTCTTCAATCTGGTTCACTAGTTTGTGAGCCATTCTACATGCCTGTTGTATGGAGGCGGGCTCGTGTGAACTTATATCTTCTTGGATTCTTTCCGGTAATCCTTTCACAAACGCGTCGATCTTCTCTTCCTCATCTTCGAATGCTCCCGGACACAATAGGCACAATTCTGTGAATCGTCTTTCGTACGTGGTAATATCAAATCCTTGGGTTCGTAACCCTCTAAGTTCTGTCTTGAGCTTATTGACCTCGGTTCTGGGACGGTACTTCTCGTTCATCAAGTGCTTGAATGCTGACCACGGTAGTGCGTACGCATCATCTTGTCCCACTTGCTCTAGATAGGTATTCCACCATGTTAACGCAGAACCTGTGAAGGTATGCGTAGCGTACTTCACTTTGTCCTCTTCAGTACACTTACTTATGGCAAACACCGATTCAACCTTCTCGGTCCACCGTTTCAATCCGATCGGTCCTTCGGTTCCATCAAATTCCAAAGGTTTGCAGGCAGTGAATTCTTTGTAGGTGCATCCTACACGATTTCCTGTACTGCTAGATCCAAGGTTATTGTTGGTATGTAGCGCAGCCTGTACTGCGGCTATGTTTGAAGCTAGAAAAGTACGGAATTCCTCTTCATTCATATTCACGGTGTGTCGAGTAGTCGGTGCCATTTCCTTCAAAATAGTTAAATGGAACAAGTTAATCATACAGAATATTAAGAGTAGTTAATAGTATTTCGTAGCATAATATGAACTCATTTATAAAAGCTTTTTCTTCATATTAGCGTTTTATAAGTTTAAATTCGGGTAGTACCTACCCGTTAAGTTCATACTTAGTAGCTAATATACAATTCAACTACTACAATTCTATATGAAAAACTGATTATAATAATATTTCGCGTTCAAACTTTTATACAATATTTTACAAACTTACAATACCGCTTATTTTACATAAAGCATGAAATATAGCACACAATAACTTTGATACAAGATAGTTGTGAAGACAATTCTAGCTAGTACACAAGTCGTTCAGCAAAGGCAATAAAGACACGTAATTCATACGTCCAGAAACAAGTCATGCATTCTGGTTTTACTAGGACTACTTCCCATCCTTGGTCTTGTGCAACATAACCGTTATGGCCGTTGATAAGACAGCGTGTTGTAACGTCATCAAAGGGACGAGGGTTACGTAATGTCCAACAGTCCCGTAATAATCTAAAAACCTCATTTCTTACCCCAATTACCGACTCCGTCACTTGTGGAAACGTTTTGTTTAATAGTTGTAGCCCGATGTTCTTGTTCTCACTTTGGTGAGAAGCGAACATTACCAATCCGTAAGCATAACATGCTTCTTTATGTTGCATGTTAGCCGCTTTTTCTAAATCACGAAGTCCAATATTCGGATATATTGAGTCAAAATAATTTCTTAACCCGTTGCGTAAAATAGCATTTGGGTTCCCCGCAATATATGCGTCAAAGTAAACACATCGTAACTTATGGGTTTCCCAATGTGATATCCCCCATCTTTCAAACGAAAGTCCCTTATAAACCAAGACATTCTTGGAACGTTCTTCGAATGTCTTACAAACTGATCTCGCCTTAAATAGTTGTGCCGAGGAATTCTGGCCGACTCTAGACAAGATTTCATCAATCATGTCTCCGGGTAGGTCTCTTAAAATATTGGGTTGTCTATCCATTTTGTGTTTTTAAACTGTAAAATAGACAAGAGTTAGATTCATAAAAAAAAATACTTATTAATACAAGCAATTTTTACATATATCATAAAGCATAAGAACACTATATTACATATATTACACCACACGAATACAACTATCTTATTCCGACTCGCTCGTTTCTTCTTCTTCGGTTTTGGTTCGTTTTGCCAAGTTTCTAGGGATATATGATGTTCCCCTAATACGAGCCGTAATTTTCCACATTGGTTTAGAAAAACCCGGTGGTTTAGAGGTTCCCGGGTCATTGTTAAAACTTAAGGACTTCGGGGGTTGACGATACATATAAAGTTCATCGGGGTTGGAATTAGATTTCTCTATTTTTATGCCCTTTCCCTTATTATTTTCTTTTGCCTTTTTAAATTCAGTTGGGGTAATTTCTATAACATCATCGGAATTCTTGTCGGAATCTGATTCATCGGAGAATTGGTAATCCTCCCAATATTTTGCTTCCTTGGCGGAAACACCATTGACCATAATTAACCTTGGTCGGTTGGTTGAGGATTTTCTTTTACTTAACCGTTTTATTATTTCCCCCACCGGTTCTATTTCTTCATCCGGTTCCGATTCTTCTTCCGGTTCCGATTCTTCTTCCGGTTCCGACTCTTCTTCCGGTTCCTCTTCGGGAACTTGTGAATCAGTCCACGAATCATTCCAATTTACATTTGACTCTTCATTATTATTAGGTGAGTCAATGGGACTTGTTCTAGAGGTAGACATCTATCACATAATATCAAACGCGTTAAGAGATTAATATATCACATAATATTCACATGTTAAAAATATATAGTTTCCAACAAAATTTGTTAAGCAATCATTTTTCAAGTAAACACAGTCGAAGTCCAGACTCACTAATGCATCCTAACAAACTCGATAAGACACACTAGTGCAAATTTTCTGGTTCTCTAAGACCAACGCTCGGATACCAACTGAAATGTCCCGTTCTTATTGATTAAAAACGTTCCATATTAATTGATTTCGTTGCGAGGTTTTGACCTCTATATGAGACGTTTTTCAAAGACTGCATTCATTTTTAAACAAACCATAACCTTTATTTCATCAATAAAGGTTTAAAAAGCTTTACGTAGATTATCAAATAATGATAATCTAAAATATCCTGTTTACACACGACCATTACATAATGGTTTACAATACAAATATGTTACAACAAAATAAGTTTCTTGAATGCAGTTTTTACACAATATCATACAAGCATGGACTCCAAATCTTGTCCTTATTTAAGTATGCGACAGCGGAAGCTCTTAATAATCACCTGAGAATAAACATGCTTAAAACGTCAACAAAAATGTTGGTGAGTTATAGGTTTAACCTATATATATCAAATCGTAACAATAGACCACAAGATTTCATATTTCAATACACATCCCATACATAGAGATAAAAATCATTCATATGGTGAACACCTGGTAACCGACAATAACAAGATGCATATATAAGAATATCCCCATCATTCCGGGACACCCTTCGGATATGATATAAATTTCGAAGTACTAAAGCATCCGGTACTTTGGATGGGGTTTGTTAGGCCCAATAGATCTATCTTTAGGATTCGCGTCAATTAGGGTGTCTGTTCCCTAATTCTTAGATTACCAGACTTAATAAAAAGGGGCATATTCGATTTCGATAATTCAACCATAGAATGTAGTTTCACGTACTTGTGTCTATTTTGTAAATCATTTATAAAACCTGCATGTATTCTCATCCCAAAAATATTATATTTTAAAAGTGGGACTATAACTCACTTTCACAGATTTTTACTTCGTCGGGAAGTAAGACTTGGCCACTGGTTGATTCACGAACCTATAACAATATATACATATATATCAAAGTATGTTCAAAATATATTTACAACACTTTTAATATATTTTGATGTTTTAAGTTTATTAAGTCAGCTGTCCTCGTTAGTAACCTACAACTAGTTGTCCACAGTTAGATGTACAGAAATAAATCGATAAATATTATCTTGAATCAATCCACGACCCAGTGTATACGTATCTCAGTATTGATCACAACTCAAACTATATATATTTTGGAATCAACCTCAACCCTGTATAGCTAACTCCAACATTCACATATAGAGTGTCTATGGTTGTTCCGAAATATATATAGATGTGTCGACATGATAGGTCGAAACATTGTATACGTGTCTATGGTATCTCAAGATTACATAATATATAATACAAGTTGATTAAGTTATGGTTGGAATAGATTTGTTACCAATTTTCACGTAGCTAAAATGAGAAAAATTATCCAATCTTGTTTTACCCATAACTTCTTCATTTTAAATCCGTTTTGAGTGAATCAAATTGCTATGGTTTCATATTGAACTCTATTTTATGAATCTAAACAGAAAAAGTATAGGTTTATAGTCGAAAAAATAAGTTACAAGTCGTTTTTGTAAAGGTAGTCATTTCAGTCGAAAGAACGACGTCTAGATGACCATTTTAGAAAACATACTTCCACTTTGAGTTTAACCATAATTTTTGGATATAGTTTCATGTTCATAATAAAAATCATTTTCTCAGAATAACAACTTTTAAATCAAAGTTTATCATAGTTTTTAATTAACTAACCCAAAACAGCCCGCGGTGTTACTACGACGGCGTAAATCCGGTTTTACGGTGTTTTTTCGTGTTTCCAGGTTTTAAATCATTAAGTTAGCATATCATATAGATATAGAACATGTGTTTAGTTGATTTTAAAAGTCAAGTTAGAAGGATAAACTTTTGTTTGCGAACAAGTTTAGAATTAACTAAACTATGTTCTAGTGATTACAAGTTTAAACCTTCGAATAAGATAGCTTTATATGTATGAATCGAATGATGTTATGAACATCATTACTACCTTAAGTTCCTTGGATGAACCTACTGGAAAAGAGAAAAATGGATCTAGCTTCAATGGATCCTTGGATGGCTCAAAGTTCTTGAAGCAAAATCATGACACGAAAACAAGTTCAAGTAAGATCATCACTTGAAATAAGATTGTTATAGTTATAGAAATTGAACCAAAGTTTGAATATGATTATTACCTTGTATTAGAATGATAACCTACTGTAATAAACAAAGATTTCTTGAGGTTGGATGATCACCTTACAAGATTGGAAGTGAGCTAGCAAACTTGAAAGTATTCTTGATTTTATGAAACTAGAACTTTTGGAATTTATGAAGAACACTTAGAACTTGAAGATAGAACTTGAGAGAGTTCAATTAGATGAAGAAAATTGAAGAATGAAAGTGTTTGTAGGTGTTTTTGGTCGTTGGTTTATGGATTAGATATAAAGGATATGTAATTTTGTTTTCATGTAAATAAGTCATGAATGATTACTCATATTTTTGTAATCTTATGAGATATTTCATGCTAGTTGCCAAATGATGGTTCCCACATGTGTTAGGTGACTCACATGGGCTGCTAAGAGCTGATCATTGGAGTGTATATACCAATAGTACATACATCTAAAAGCTGTGTATTGTACGAGTACGAATACGGGTGCATACGAGTAGAATTGTTGATGAAACTGAACGAGAATGTAATTGTAAGCATTTTTGTTAAGTAGAAGTATTTTGATAAGTGTATTGAAGTCTTTCAAAAGTGTATAAATACATATTAAAACACTACATGTATATACATTTTAACTGAGTCGTTAAGTCATCGTTAGTCGTTACATGTAAGTGTTGTTTTGAAACCTTTAGGTTAACGATCTTGTTAAATGTTGTTAACCCAATGTTTATAATATCAAAAGAGATTTTAAATTATTATATTATCATGATATTATGATGTACGAATATCTCTTAATATGATATATATACATTAAATGTCGTTACAACGATAAACGTTACATATATGTCTCGTTTCAAAATCATTAAGTTAGTAGTCTTGTTTTTACATATGTAGTTCATTGTTAATATAATTAATGATATGTTTACTTATCATAATATCATGTTAACTATATATATAACCATATATATGTCATCATATAGTTTTTTTACAAGTTTTAACGTTCGTGAATCACCGGTCAACTTGGGTGGTCAATTGTCTATATGAAACCTATTTCAATTAATCAAGTCTTAACAAGTTTGATTGCTTAACATGTTGGAAACATTTAATCATGTAAATATCAATCTCAATTAATATATATAAACATGGAAAAGTTCGGGTCACTACACCTAAATCTTAGTCTAAAGAAAAAGCACTTAAAGGATTTTTATGGCAAAGCCTAAAAATCTAAAAGTATAAAAATAACTATGGCAAAACTAAACTTAATACTAAAAGTTGTAACTAGAGTCTAAAAATCTAAAGGGAATAAAACTTAAAATAAATATTTTTTAATTTTATAGACAAAATCTTAAATATATATATATATATATATATATATATATATATATATATATATATATATATATATATATATTTTTTAAATTTTTTTTATTTTTATATATATTTTTTTAACGATTTTAATATTTCTTTTTTAAGGATTTTAAATTTTTTTTCACGAAATTAATAATTTTTTTTTATTATTTTATTTAAAAAAACTCTTTTTTAACTCATTTACTATTCATGAATAGTAAATGAAACGAAATTAATTAATTTACTATTCACATGAAAGATGATAGAAATTATTAATTATAAGTTACATAATATACCCCTGAAGTATTTAATAAATACGACTTTTTAAAACTTTACGATTCAAATTTGATTCAAAATTATTATTATATTATTATATTTTATTTTAATATTATTATATTATTATATTTATTAAATTATTATATTTAAATTAGTATATCTTTAATCAATCAAAAACTAAAAAAAACTTAAATACCCCGTGAAGACACAAAAAGTGTCTCCGGCAGCGGCGCCAAAAACTTGATGTGTTCTAGAGGGTGTGTATGAAACGGCTATCAGTTTTATATTTATTTACTACAGGAAATCACCTAAATTAAACTAAAACACAAAAGGCAAGTATACCTATCGTGTAATAATATAGCTATGGTAAAGTCCGGGAGGTCGATCCGTGGACACTATTATTGGGTGTCTTACTAGGTCAAATTAGTTAATTAAGTAGTTAAACTAGATTTAGTGATATATAGTAATTATAGGTAACTTTGGGGGTTTTTACCGTTTAATGATCGGTTTGTCGATTTTAAAACTTAAGTCACAATTAAAACCTAATGCAAAATATAACTTAATTTAAAGTGTAAAGTAAATGTAGATAATTAAAAGTACAATAAATTAAAAGTGCGATAAATAAAATGACAGTAAATAAAAGTACGATGAGATATAAAATAAAGGAATTATGCTTATTTAAACTTCCGTAATCATGATGTTCGACGTGTTGATTTTAACTTATTACCAAGGGTTAATTGTCCTTTGTCCTGGATTATTTGATATGTCCATACGGTTTTGTCCATAATAGTCCATCGGTCATAATTATAAAGTGCGAGGGTCTTCGTCAAATTATCCTTATACCCGAAGTCAAATATTCCAACTAATTGGGGATTCGAACTGTAACAAGGTCTTAATACTTTGTTTAATGAATACACCAGGTTATCGACTTTGTGTAATCCAAGGTTTTAATATTTTGTTATGAAAGGACCCGTTCATATACATTATAAACGATTCACAATAGTTGATTACATCGCGAGGTATTTGACCTCTATATGATACATTTTACAAACATTGCATTCGTTTTTAAAAGACAAACTTTCTTTACAACGAAAGTTGACGGCATGCACACCATTTCATAATACATCCAACTATAATTGACATAATAATAATCTTGATGAACTCAATGACTCGAATGCAACGTCTTTCAAAATATACCATGAATGACTCCAAGTAATATCCTTAAAATGAGCTAATGCACAGCGGAAGATTTCTTTAATACCTGAGAATAAACATGCTTTAAAGTGTCAACCAAAAGGTTGGTGAGTTCATAGGTTTATCATAACAATCATTTCAATATATTAATAGACTACAAGATTTCCGTTTATAAATATATGTACACTCGCAAGTGTATAAAAGTATTCTATAAGTTGTAGGCACTCGGTAACAAGCCTTAACGTTCATGTGTTACCCTCTGAAGTACACCAGATCAGGTGTGTTTAAAATAACCTCGAAGTACTAAAGCATCCCATAGTCAGGATGGGGTTTGTTAGGCCCAATAGATCTATCTTTAGGATTCGCGCCTACCGTACATAGACAAGTAGTTTAATGTTACCAAGCTAAGGGTATATTTCTGGTTTAAACCCACGTAGAATTAGTTTTAGTACTTGTGCCTATTTCGTAAAACATTTATAAAAACAGCGCATGTATTCTCAGTCCCAAAAATATATATAAAAGGGAGCAAATGAAACTCACCATACTGTATTTCGTAGTAAAAATACATATAACGTCATTTAACAAGTGCAAGGTTGGCCTCGGATTCACGAACCTATATTAATTATATATATTTATATGTTGGTCAATATTTGTCTAACAATTTTTGGTCAAGTCATAGTGTACCACAATCCTAATGCTCGAGACTAATATGCAAAAGTCAACAAAAGTCAACGTGACCCAAAATGACTTCTAAAATTTATACGTGTTTATTATATAACTTAACTATAGTCGTTTTATATGTTTAAATATATTTATTAGATTTTATAATAATAAAAGTCATTTATTAATAAAAATTTATATTAACGTTTATATATGATAAAATATACTTTTATATATCTTAAGTAGTAAAATTTATAAAGTTCACTTAATATCTTAAAACTATAGTGGTAAGTATTATTAATGTAATTATATTACGCGTGGTGAAAAATATCTTTATATCCCCTATTTATTTGATAAAATAATATTGATCATAATAATAATAAGTAAAAGTTGTATTATTTTGTAATAATAATTATTATTATTCTATAAAAAAATAATAATATTTATATTTACTAAAAATGTTATTATGATAAAATGATAATACTAACATAATAGTAATAATGATATTTTATAATAACAATGATATTTCTATTAAAATAATAATGACGATAGTAATAATAATCATTTTAACAATAATACTAAAATTCAGTTGACTATAACTTCAAATCCGTTCATCGAAACCATTCGATATCTAAATGAAAAGTTCTTAATTTTTCGCTAGCTTTCCAATGACATGCATATCATATACCCTATCTCAGTAGCATATGTATCTAATTCAGGATTCAACAAACCTATCTAAGGACAATAACGAATGTACAAGCATGCATAATCCTATATACTCGAGCACTAGTCAGGGATACACTATTGATATATAAAAGTTAAGTTATGAGTGCTCACGTATCAATATTGAGATTCAATATTGCAGGAAAGTACGTAGACGCAACGGAGATAATAAACACTAGATTGACCTCACGAGCATACCCATGAACCATACCCATCACCTCCATAGCTATAACCCATAATTTCCTTAGCTTCGACTCATTCAAAAAACTATTTTGAAATCACTCGAACATCACTCCGTCGTAATATTTTATGTATACTAATAATATCTTGAAATAATATAGAGCAAATATATATATATATATATATATATGTAAATCGATTGAGAGAGTTTAGAGAAATATATTTTCAAGTTTCTATGAAATAATGAAACCTATTGAATTCTATTTATAATAGATTTTTGAATTATTAAAGTGAATTATTAAAGTATGAATTATTAAAGTGAATTATTAAAGTATGAATTATTAAAGTGAATTATTAAAGTATGAATTATTAAAATGAATTATTAAAATATGAATTATTAAAGTGAATTATTAAAGTATTAATTATTAAAGTGAATTATTAAAGTATGAATTATTAAAGTGAATTATTAAAGTATGAATTATTAAAGTGAATTATTAATGTATGAATTATTAAAGTGAATTATTAAAGTATGAATTATTAAAGTGAATTATTAAAGTATGAATTATTAAAGTGAATTATTAAAGTTAAAGTAAAGTAAAAGTAAAGTAAGGGTAAAGTTAAAGTATAGTAAAAGTATAAAAACTATGTATGTATAATACGTGTATAAATATATATAATATTAATTTAAATCGTTATATATATTTAATGAAATAAAATATAAATATCGTTATATTTATTATACTGGTTAAGTAATGAGTTGTCAAAAGTGATTCTAGATATTTATAAAAGTTATATACGTTTTAATAATAAAGTTCTTTTTAAACTGAAAACGTTTTTGTACGTTTGAAAATAGATTAATAGAATATTATGGAAACCAATTCTCCACTAGCTTTTGTCTAACTTTCGTAAATGACACTTTTTATTTTTATTTATAAATAGCTTTACAAATTATTCCGAATATCGTTAAGAGGAATAGATTTCTCAAATCATAGTGGACCTCTCAACAGAGACTTGTAATCATAATTCAATGTTTCTGATAATTCAATCATTTAATATATATTTTTTTTAATTTCGTCGATAATCATATTGAAACAAATACGTTCATATAAAGCATTATACTTTTAAATACTTTGTTGACATTTTCAATTTATAACATATACACATATACATACATATTCATATATGTTCATTTAATGCTTCGTGAATCGTTGGAATTTGGTCGAGGTTTAAATGAATGTATAAATATAGTTTAAAATCCTTGAGATTTAACTTAACAAACATTTCTTATCGTGTCAGAATAATATAAAGATAAATTTTAAATTTAGTCGGAAATTTCCGGGTCGTTACAGTACCTACCCGTTAAAGAAATTTCGTCCCCGAAATTTGATAGAGGTCGTTATGGCTAACAATGAGAATGTTATTATGACGATTATGAAGTTTTATCATGTCTAAGAAGTATGGATAAAATAATTCGATTACTCAAAGCGTATGAGGGAAGTTATCGTAAATGAAGGAAATAAGATTATAGTGATTCGTCATATCTTTTGACGTCATCACAATTGATCTCCGAATTTAAAGAAAATCTTTGTAATCTATGTTGGATTTGATGCTTCGGTGATTAAGGAGATTATGATTCTCTTCGAATTAATACGATAATCTATCTTGATTTCTCTGTCGGGTATTTCACTATAAATCCACCTCCTTCGTTTTCTTACAACTCACACCTTCTATTCTTTCTCCCTCAACTCATATTTTAAAGTATTTATCAATATGCTTCATCCAGTACTGATTCTCGATATACTCCTCACTTTCATATCTGTCGTTCTTCTTTTTCATCTGCCTCCAGAAGAATCTATTTACTTCTACTATACTCTCGGTTTTATAGTGTTTTTAGTTCTTCCGTGTCTTTATATTGCTATATGCATCGATATATACGGTTTATAATTTTTGGGTGGTTGTTGGGTTTTATATCTTCCCTTATATTTCAAAGCCCCTGCTTTTGTCTTCTATAATCATTGACATCCAAGTTAATGCTCCCTTCTATTTGCTGCGATTTATACTCCAATTTCTATTTTGGAGTTTTGTCCTTTCGTTTCTTCTTCTTGCGATTAAGCAACGTTTGTAATGGTCCAGTATTCGCAGATATGAATTTCAGAATGAACATAGTTAATGTTCTAAGAAGGAAATGGTAATGGCACGATCTTGATTTGTTAATTTACCAGAATACCCTGAAAAGACCGAATCATCAAGAAAATATATTCTTGATATTTTTAGAGATTAAATAGAATACAAGAGTCGTGTAACATGGAACATGATGACGGCATGGTCTGTGAATCGTCATGTCCCATTAGAAACTCAGCATGACTTACTCTAAAATAATCACGTTGATCAAGTGTCATTATATTATACTAACTCATGCTTCAGTTCCCAACACTACTTCAAAACATTCATAATTTAAACTCGAAAGTTTATAGAATATAGAAACTAATAGTTTCTTATATGATGTAACACTGATAGCGCAAAGAGATAAATGACTTCAGATAAGATTAGTTGTGAAAATATCTTCAGAAATATCGCGGATATTTATAATGAAAGATATGATAATATCTTAGAATTTCTAATATTGATGGATGATGATGAAGATTTGTTTGTAAAGGTTTAGAATAAAGAGTAAGGTATTCGTTAATGACTTTAGCAGACACTGAATCATTTGGATTCTTTGAAGGCAGATTTAGTCTTTGTAATTTATCCATAGCCTCCTTCATAGTCTGTTCAATCCGTTTTCCAGTTCCAAACCTTCTCTTTTTCTCAGCTTTACCACCTTACTATTCTTTGTCATCAAACTTTTTACTGTTAAGATCGTTTACAGTTTTTGATGCTTCATCAGCATTTCAAGAACTAGTTTGCAGTTCAAAATTTTTTTAAGAACTTCACATTCAAAGTATGTAAGTCCAGGAGATAGACGTTTTACGTACACATATAACTGTTGGCGTAGACATGCTGCGAGATTTCAAAATACTGGTTACTATTTTTCGATGATTCATATGACAATTCTCATTACAAGATGCGAATGAGTAAATGATGTGATTTCAATAAATATAATGATTTTTCGAAAAGTCAAAGATAATTGAAGTTGTTGGTAAGTTTATTGCTAAGGTGGCGAGATATGAAAGGTCCCCAGTAACGATGACGAAAGGGCAACGTATCTATCGAGGTTATAATAAGACTAGTCCGACTGAAAAGTCGAAGTTGACTTGCTGGAGCTGTGACAAAACTGTCTACTTTGAAAAGGAATTGAAAAGTCATTTTAGCTAATAAATGCCAAAGGGTCTGACACGAATACGCGTCGAACTATGACTTTGGCTTCGAGAGCTTTTTAGGTACATAAATGTGGGTAATATGTGGTTGGATAATCATCTCGATTGTTCATTGTTTGAAGTGTCTTCGAAAACTTCGGAGAGTTTGAACACAGTTTGTAATCGTTAATATACATATGATGTTCTAACACGGTTTTGAAGTCAAAGTATAGCTTTGAAAGATGTAGGAATCTAAGAGTGATGTCTTCTGTTAAATCATGACTTGGATTTTGATTTGTCAAAATCAGAATGCGTAATCAAATTTGGGTGAGAATGGTTGTTTTGATTTCTATACAAGAATGTATATTATTGTGTTTTGGGAGTATAGTTGATGATTTGCTTAATCAGATTCGAAAAATGTAATATACTAATTGTGAATTTATATATCTCTCAGGTATTACCTACCCGTTAAAAAAAATTTCACAATTAATATTTTGTACAACAGAATTTTATTACAGTCTTTATGAAAATATATATGTGCATATTTTCTTCAGATGTAACATAGATTTAATGAGTTAATATTAAATTAAACTCATTTGATTTACGGTTGAAACTAGAACTGAATAATCCCTAAAGACTATAGAAATTACATAACTTTTACGGAGTATTTATTCAATAAAATTGAAATTATGAATTAATACTTCGTTATTTGTTGGTGTTTGTAACCCTTGCACCATATTCTCTAAAGCCACTACTCGAGCGCGAAGCTCGTTGACTTCTTCTATTACACCGGGGTGATTGTCGGTTCGGACGAGCGGATAAATAAAATCTAGAATTTGATGTAGTATATAATCGTGACGAGATACTCTGAAAATGAGAGAGAAAATGGTGTTTCGGACCAGTTCGCCGGTAAGTGCTTCAGGTTCATCGCCAAGAGGGCAATGTGGTGGATGGAAGGGATCACCTTCTTCTTGTCTCCAATTATTGAGGAGGCTACGAACCTATCCCCAATTCATTCATAATAGATGATGGCTAATTGGTTGATCCATTCCGGTCACACTGCTTTCGGAGCTTGAGTGGGATTCCATATCGAAATTCGAGGGACTTGAACTAATAACGAATTCCATTTCGTTCGATTGAATAAAGAATTTTTCTATATGAAATGATTTTTCGGCTATCGGGTGGTATTCTAATTACATAGAATATCTATATATATAGCGCAAAAGATTTCGTAGATTACGGAGGAAATTACGGGATATGTCAGGCAAAGTTTACAGTAACAGATATGCTAAGATATGGATTAGCAGATACGCTAAGATATGAATTTTGTCTATACACTATTCATGCAATCAATGCAGTAAGACGTGTCTAGACTAAGAATGATAAGCAGGCAATTTTCGACAAAAATGATAAGCAAAACTTTTGACATGCAGACACGGTCGAAGTCCAGGCTCATTAATGCATCCTAACGAATATCAGTTAGACACACTAATGCAGACCTGGTTCGCTAAGACCACCGCTCTGATACCAACTGAAAGGACCCGTTCATATACATTATAAATGATTCACAATAGTTGATTACATCGCGAGGTATTTGACCTCTATATGATACATTTTACAAACATTGCATTCGTTTTTAAAAGACAAACTTTCTTTACAACGAAAGTTGACGGCATGCACACCATTTCATAATACATCCAACTATAATTGACATAATAATAATCTTGATGAACTCAATGACTCGAATGCAACGTGTTTCAAAATATACCATGAATGACTCCAAGTAATATCCTTAAAATGAGCTAATGCACAGCGGAAGATTTCTTTAATACCTGAGAATAAACATGCTTTAAAGTGTCAACCAAAAGGTTGGTGAGTTCATAGGTTTATCATAACAATCATTTCAATATATTAATAGACTACAAGATTTCCGTTTATAAATATATGTACACTCACAAGTGTATAAAAGTATTCTATAAGTTGTAGGCACTCGGTAACAAGCCTTAACGTTCATGTGTTACCCTCTGAAGTACACCAGATCAGGTGTGTTTAAAATAACCTCGAAGTACTAAAGCATCCCATAGTCAGGATGGGGTTTGTCAGGCCCAATAGATCTATCTTTAGGATTCGCGCCTACCGTACATAGACAAGTAGTTTAATGTTACCAAGCTAAGGGTATATTTCTGGTTTAAACCCACGTAGAATTAGTTTTAGTACTTGTGCCTATTTCATAAAACATTTATAAAAACAGCGCATGTATTCTCAGTCCCAAAAATATATATAAAAGGGAGCAAATGAAACTCACCATACTGTATTTCGTAGTAAAAATACATATAACGTCATTTAACACGTGCAAGGTTGGCCTCGGATTCACGAACCTATATTAATTATATATATTTATATGTTGGTCAATATTTGTCTAACAATTTTTGGTCAAGTCATAGTATACCACAATCCTAATGCTCGAGACTAATATGCAAAAGTCAACAAAAGTCAACGTGACCCAAAATGACTTCTAAAATTTATACATGTTTATTATATAACTTAACTATAGTCGTTTTATATGTTTAAATATATTTATTAGATTTTATAATAATAAAAGTCATTTATTAATGAAAATTTATATTAACGTTTATATATGATAAAATATACTTTTATATATCTTAAGTAGTAAAATTTATAAAGTTCACTTAATATCTTAAAACTATAGTGGTAAGTATTATTAATGTAATTATATTACGCGTGGTGAAAAATATCTTTGTATCACCTATTTATTTGATAAAATAATATTGATCATAATAATAATAAGTAAAAGTTGTATTATTTTGTAATAATAATTATTATTATTCTATAAAAAAATAATAATATTTATATTTACTAAAAATGTTATTATGATAAAATGATAATACTAACATAATAGTAATAATGATATTTTATAATAACAATGATATTTCTATTAAAATAATAACGACGATAGTAATAATAATCATTTTAACAATAATACTAAAATTCAGTTGACTATAACTTCAAATCCGTTCATCGAAACCATTCGATATCTAAATGAAAAGTTCTTAATTTTTCGCTAGCTTTCCAATGACATGCATATCATATACCCTATCTCAGTAGCATATGTATCTAATTCAGGATTCAACAAACCTATCTAAGGACAATATCGAATGTACAAGCATGCATAATCCTATATACTCGAGCACTAGTCAGGGATACACTATTGATATATAAAAGTTAAGTTATGAGTGCTCACGTATCAATATTGAGATTCAATATTGCAGGAAAGTACGTAGACGCAACGGAGATAATAAACACTAGATTGACCTCACGAGCATACCCATGAACCATACCCATCACCTCCATAGCTATAACCCATAATTTCTTTAGCTTCGACTCATTCAAAAAACTATTTTGAAATCACTCGGACATCACTCCGTCGTAATATTTTATGTATACTAATAATATCTTGAAATAATATAGAGCAAATATATATATATATGTAAATCGATTGAGAGAGTTTAGAGAAATATATTTTCAAGTTTCTATGAAATAATGAAACCTATTGAATTCTATTTATAATAGATTTTTGAATTATTAAAGTGAATTATTAAAGTATGAATTATTAAAGTGAATTATTAAAGTATGAATTATTAAAGTGAATTATTAAAGTATGAATTATTAAAGTGAATTATTAAAGTATGAATTATTAAAGTGAATTATTAAAGTATGAATTATTAAAGTGAATTATTAAAGTATGAATTATTAAAGTGAATTATTAAAGTATGAATTATTAAAGTGAATTATTAAAGTATGAATTATTAAAGTGAATTATTAAAGTATGAATTATTAAAGTGAATTATTAAAGTTAAAGTAAAGTAAAAGTAAAGTAAGGGTAAAGTTAAAGTATAGTAAAAGTATAAAAACTATGTATGTATAATACGTGTATAAATATATATAATATTAATTTAAATCGTTATATATATTTAATGAAATAAAATATAAATATCGTTATATTTATTATACTGGTTAAGTAATGATTTGTCAAAAGTGATTCTAGATATTTATAAAAGTTATATACGTTTTAATAATAAAGTTCTTTTTAAACTGAAAACGTTTTTGTACGTTTGAAAATAGATTAATAGAATATTATGGAAACCAATTCTCCAATAGCTTTTGTCTAACTTTCGTAAATGACACTTTTTATTTTTATTTATAAATAGCTTTACAAATTATTCCGAATATCGTTAAGAGGAATAGATTTCTCAAATCATAGTGGACCTCTCAACAGAGACTTGTAATCATAATTCAATGTTTCTGATAATTCAATCATTTAATATATTTTTTTTTTTAATTTCGTCGATAATCATATTGAAACAAATACGTTCATATAAAGCATTATACTTTTAAATACTTTGTTGACATTTTCAATTTATAACATATACACATATACATACATATTCATATATGTTCATTTAATGGTTCGTGAATCATTGGAATTTGGTCGAGGTTTAAATGAATGTATAAATATAGTTTAAAATCCTTGAGATTTAACTTAACAAACATTGCTTATCGTGTCAGAATAATATAAAGATAAATTTTAAATTTAGTCAGAAATTTCCGGGTCATTACATGTTAACAATTACACCAATTACCCTTGAATGTAATCCACCCCTGTTTTAATGAGTCTAGTAACTATTAAATCATCCCCGTGTCCAGTCAAATGAACAAAAATTCGTACTTATAAATATCCCGCTCATCGTACCTGATTGAGCGTATGTGGTTATATATAGATACGTCAAATCATAACCTTTATATTAAATTAACGAGGTATCGTTTAGTTAATATAAAGCCCATTAATAGCCCATAGTCTAATTTCCACAAGTGTCGATCTTTTGTCCAAACCCCAATTATGGTCCAAAACCCAATTATCCCGTCTTTAATATTTAGTCTAACATCACGATTACTTCGGCTTAAATAAGCATAATAATAACTTAGCTACGAGACATTAATAAAAATAATTTAAACATAACTTACAATGAGTATTAATATCGTAGTGTTACACGGACAGAGTTTCGACTTACAAACTTAAAACATTCGCTAACATAACCTTATTATTATTAAACTTTAATATTAAAATTATAATATTAATATAAATATATTGAGAGAGTAAGAGATTTAGAAAATAGAAAAGGTGTATCTTTCATTACTCCGTAGTCTCGTTTTATAGGCAAATGATGAATTTGAAATTTTCACTTATGACCCCTTAACTATGCTTAATTAACAACTTTTTATTATTTATTATTATTCTTATTATGAATTATTTAAATATTATATTATATTCTTGTGTATAGTTGACTTGTACTTTCAGCTCCGTTGCGTCAAGCGTTGAAAGTTGGTTCATGTCTCGGTTCCGGATTTTCGAACGCCTTTTCGTATAATTTAATATCTTGTACTTTGCATTTTGCGGCTTGTACTTTTGTAATTTTGAGACGTTTCTCATCAATAAATTGAACCACTTGAATTATACTTTGTACTTTTTAGCTTTTTGGTCGTTTGCGTCTTCAAATCGTCGAATCTGTCTTTTGTCTTCACCTTTTATTATTTAAACGATAATTACTTGAAATTAGAACAATTGCAACTAAAAGCTTGTCTTTCTTGAAGGATAATGCTATGAAATATATGTTCATTTTTAGCATTATCAAATATTCCCACACTTGAGCGTTGCTTGTCCTCAAGCAATATAGAACTTGAATATAACTTTACTATAATCACTTCTTTATTCTTCACACTTTGTACATCAGTGATTTCAATACGGCGGTTATGAACAATGATGGTAACGATGTGGTTTACAGTCTCACATGACTATAAAAATTTAGATCCGTTAGGAAATTGGATCTTTATGAAAACATTTGATCTTTTGAAAATTCAATCTAGTTTTTACCCTAGATAAGTTTTTCGGAATAACCCTTCACCGGTGTTGCAAAATGTTTTTGTGGGTTGTGTGGGTTTTATATTTGAAAATTTTAGCTCAAAACTTACGGTTTTGTGTCACCCACTTGCTAACCTTGTATTAGGAAAGAAACACGTCCAGTTTACTTGTTCTGTATATTACCTTTCAGTAAACTACCGTCCGGTTATAAAGGAAAGCGATGAACAAACAACTGTTAAGGCAATGTCTAATGACATGCTTTTGATTATGGTCTATATCGTGTCGGATGCAATTACTATCCTTTGTAGGAGCAATAGTAAAGATCACCCTATAGTTTTTCGGTCTGGCACAAGGTCCTGTCTTCGACCATGCTATGCAACCACCGTTCTTACGGTTGACACCCGATTTGGTTCAGGTGACCTAATGAATTTCAGGTGAATTCCTAGGATTTTACGTTCAATGGTAATGAACGCATTAAAAATGGGTTTTTAGAAAACAAATCGGTTTGTAATTTGATCAAAATATTTTCTCGTTCTAGCTCGAGTTTAGATATCATCGAATTCCATGAGTTTGTAATTCTCAATCTTTAAGGTCAGTCTCTAGGATTGAGTAATATCAGGCTTAAAAGCTTATTTTTAATCTTTTAGGAGATTATCCTTTTCTGGGGGTCTGATTCATTAGTCTTATCAAGCTAATTTGCACGGCGCCTCCCCATTTTACTAGACAGATCCTTTCATGGTTAGGATAAGTCTGACCACTTGACGACCCTGTTTGATGCTGAGGTCCGTAGATTTTCAGCTGATTTTCGAGAAAACTTTTCAAGGTTTTTCGTAGACTCTACAACTGGTCTGGACGGCAACTTCCTGACCTAAATCAAGAAGCGCGTGTCTTTTTCGAAAGACTTTAATTCCTTTTAATGATGGAATTGATTCATCGTGTAGATCCATCTATTCTTTCAAATATATTACAATAAATCGGGTAAAACGGATAAAATTGTCCAAAACAAAAGTATCTTCAATTATTTGTACAAAATATGTGATATATGTTCTAAATAACTTGGTAAATTTTTCCCACACTTGGCTTTTATTTTCATTTCTTTGTTTTTTTTATTGTCCTCTATTCCATTTTAAATGAATTCTAACATTTTGGGTTGTTTCTCAATTTATGTCCTTTCTGAGGTAACAATAATTTCGGTGTTAACACCTAGTTTTATCGTTCATAAATATGTATAAACATGATTTTGAATTCATTTAGTTGAAAATTTTTCAAATTTTTACAAAATTTGGCAATTAAACAAAGCGTAAACCCGAGAGAATTTATAACCTTTCCCCACACTTGAGATCTTGCAATGCCCTCATTTGCAAGAAATCAATAAAAATTTAAATTCATTAGGGTGATTAGTGTAGAAAAATGATTAAAAATACCGAGTTTGCAAACATACTGTTTTATATCACATTTGATATTTTACGTCTAATTGTTAAAATTAGTAGCTTTTGATGAACTTACTGTCAGTCTTTGAAAGTGCGCTGTTTTACCCTGTTTTGTACATAAGATAAACTACAAACATATATATACATATTTTTTTAAAGCGATTGTTTTAAAAGCAAAGATTTTGGGTTTTTTTTTTTTTATGTTTTTGGTATACTTTAATTCAATAAGATTAAAAATAATGATAATAAAATTTCTCGTCCCTCCCTTGGGTAAAGCAATTTTGGTTCAACGACCTAGTTTTCAACTCACGACGAATTTTAGAAATCATATTTTTAACTTAATGAGATAAAGTAAATTTTGTTTTTAAATTCACACCAAACTTAAATTTAAAATGCATAAAATTAAAAATTCATACTAATATTATTAATATTTTCATATTTTAGTTTTACAAACTTATTTTAAAAATATAGTTTTTAAAATATTTACAAACTTAAATATATTGATTTGAAAAATTTACAATATTAATTTTAAAAATATGGTAAAAATAAAATTAAATTAAAAATCTTTTTGGTCTTTTATCCCACTTTAATCAATCAAATATTATCAAAAATATACGCCCCTCTTTTGGGTAAAGTAATTTCGGCTATATTACCTAGTTTTCTCTTGACGAATTTTTGAAATATTTTGGATTGATTGATTAAAGATATTTATACCTTATGAATAAACGGTAAATTTCGCAGTGATGTAATAAATTTTTGTATGATATTAATAATTTCGGTCGCAAAACCTAATTTTATTGAGTATCAATTTAATACTTTATAGCGAACAATTTAGCGTTTATTATTAAAAGGTTAAAAGCAATAAAATAAAAATAAAAACTGTACATACTTACCTGCTAGATGGAATTCTCAGTGACCCGCTTTAGCCGACTCATAAGAGAGTCATACGAATTGGTTTTCCATAGCTACGTAAGCGTATCCACGAATTTTCAATAAATTTTCTTCTAAACATATGTACGGTCCTTCTCTGCATAAAGTAACAAACTCGGTATTGGAATGTGTCTGATTGTTCGAACATTTCCCTCCGTGTGACCATTTTTTCTGCATTTGTGACATCTTTCAAGGTGTCGTGCTCTTCTTTTCGCTGCGGATTTTGATTTTCCTTTACCAAAATGTAACTTATTATGATCGTTTCTGAGTTCTTTTCTTACTCCGTCCAATTTGGCTCTTATTACTGATACCAGGTCACTCGGGAGTGTGTCATTATTACATTTAGTGATCAAAGCATGTAGCATTAGACCATGGTTTAGTTCACAGGAATTCTTCATCTCGTAAAACCTAAAAAAATTAAAAATTCAGAATGGGGGGAGAAGACTAGTTCTTTAGGGTCTGCTAGGGAAAGACCATTCGGATTCCATTCTCGAGAACTACACGAAAACAGAACATCTAACTCTAACAGAAATTCATATTACCCTAAAAAGATTCGATTCTCCCCACACTTAGTTAGATGTGGTGTTGAAATTGTGATTGACTTCATTGTCAACTTCCATCAGTCCATGTATGTAATGTTTAACTCTATTGTTCCGTATGGGAAAACTCATTTGACTATAAATGGTCCAGACCATCTTGATTTCAATTTTCCAGGAAATAGCTTGAATCGTGAATTGAAAAGAAGAACTCGGTCTCCTTCTTTAAATTCTTTTGAACTTCTAATTCTTTTATCATGTCATTTCTTCGTTCTTTCTTTATAGATTAATGAATTTTCATATGCTTCATGTCTTAATTCTTCTAATTCATTTAGTTGACTTAACCTTAAACGTCCGGCTTCATGTAAATCAAGATTACATGTTTTCAAAGCCCAAAATGCTTTGTGCTCAATTTCTACTAGAAGGTGACATGCTTTTCCGTAAACGAGTTTAAAAGGTGTGGTTCCAATTGGAGTTTTGTAGGCTGTTCAAAAAGCCCAAAGTGCATCCTCCAATTTCATGGACCATTCCTTCGGATTTGGTCCTACGGTTTTCTCTAGAATACGTTTTAATGCTCGATTGGTATTTTCAACTTGTCCACTTGTTTGTGGATGATAAGCAGTGGAGATTTTATGAGTTACTCCATATCTTTTGAGAACTTTTTCAAGTTGATTATTACAAAAATGAGTACCCCGATCACTTATTAAAGCTTTCGGTGTTCCAAACCTAGCAAAAAGACGTTTTAAAAAGTTGACTACAACTCGTGCATCGTTAGTTGGGAGAGCTTGTGCTTCCGCCCATTTAGATACATAATCAATGGCAACGAGAATGTAGAGATTATTATGAGATTTTGGAAATGGACCCATAAAGTCAATACCCCAAATGTCAAATACTTCACATACTTGAATGACATTTTGTGGCATTTCATCACGTTGACTTATTTTTCGGCCCTTTGACAAGCATCACAGGATTTGCAAAGAAGGTGTGCGTCTTTGAAAATTGTAGGCCAATAGAATCCAGCATCGAAAACTTTTCTTGCTGTAAGTTGAGGCCCATAATGCCCTCCTGTTGGTCCTGTGTGACAATGGTTTAAGATTTGACTGGCTTCATCTCCGAATACACATCGGCGTATTATTCCATCGGGACAACTTTTAAACAAATGTGGATCTTCCTAGAAATAGTGTTTTATATCACTAAAGAATTTCTTTCGTTTTTGGTACGTTAACCCTTTTTCAAGGAATCCACATATTAAGTAGTTTGCATAGTCTGCAAACCATGGAATTTTATTATAATCTATCTTCAATAGATATTCATCAGGAAAGTTGTCTTGTATGGCCGATTCATTTAGAACTTCTAATTCAGGATTTTCAAGACGAGAAAGATGATCAGCGGCGAGATTTTCTGCTCCCTTTTTGTCTCGGATTTCAATATCGAACTCTTGTAAGAGTAAGATCTGAAATGTCCCGTTCATATTGAATATAAACGTTCCATATTAATTGATTTCGTTGCGAGGTTTTGAGCTCTATATGAGACGTTTTTCAAAGACTGCATTCATTTTAAAACAACCATAACCTTTATTTTATCAATAAAGGTTTTAAAAACATTACGTAGATTATCAAATAATGATAATCTAAAATATACTGTTTACACACGACCATTACATAATGGTTTACAATAGAAATATATTACATCGACATATGTTTCTTGAATGCAGTTTTTACACAATATCATACAAACATGGACTCCAAATCTTGTCCTTATTTTAGTATGCAACAGCGGAAGCTCTTAGTATTCACCTGAGAATAAACATGCTTTAAACATCAACAAAAATGTTGGTGAGTTATAGGTTTAACCTATATATATCAAATCGTAACAATAGACCACAAGATTTCATATTTCAATACATCCCATACATAGAGATAAAAATCATTCATATGGTGAACACCTGGTAACCGACATTAACAAGATGCATATATAAGAATATCCCCATCATTCCGGGACACCCTTCGGATATGATATAAATTTCAAAGTACTAAAGCATCCGGTACTTTAGATGGGGTTTGTTAGGTCCAATAGATCTATCTTTAGGATTCGCGTCAATTAGGGTGTCTCTTCCCTAATTCTTAGATTACCAGACTTAATAAAAAGGGGCATATTCGATTTTGATAATTCAACCATAGAATGTAGTTTCACGTACTTGTGTCTATTTTGTAAATCATTTATAAAACCTGCATGTATTCTCATCCCAAAAATATTAGATTTTAAAAGTGGGACTATAACTCACTTTCACAGATATTTCCTTCCTCGGAAATAAGACTTGGCCACTGGTCGATTCACGAACCTATAACAAATATGTACATATATATCAAAGTATGTTCAAAATATATTTACAACATTTTTAATACGTTTTAATGTTTTAAGTTTATTAAGTCAGCTGTCCTCGTTAGTAACCTACAACTAGTTGTCCACAATTAGATGTACAGAAATAAATCGATATATATTATCTTGAATCAATCCACGACCCAGTGTATACACGCCTCAGGCTAGATCACAACTCAAAGTATATATATTTTTAGAATCAACCTCAACCCTGTATAGCTAACTCCAACATTACTGCATATAGAGTGTCTATGGTTGTTCCAAATAATATATATAGATGGGTCGATATGATATGTCAAAACATTTGCATACGTGTCTATGGTATCCCAAGATTACATAATATATTAGAATACATGTATAATACAATATAACTTAGCTAGGATATGATTTGTATAGAATTGTTACAATATAACCCGTAGCTACAACAATCAAAAATATCCAATCTTGTTTTACCCATAACTTCTTCGTTTTAAATCCGTTTTGAGTGAATTGCTATGGTTTCATATTGAACTCTATTTTATGAATCTAAACAGAAAAAGTATAGATTTATAGTCGGACATATAAGTTACAAGTCGTTTTTGTAAGAGGTAGTCATTTCTGTCGAAAGAACGACGTCTTGATGACCATTTTGAAAAACATACTTTCACTTTGAGTTTAACCATGATTTTTGGATATAGTTTCATGTTCATAAGAAGAATCATTTTCCCAGAAGAGCAACTTTTAAATCAAAGTTTATCATAGTGTTTAATTATCAAACCCAAAACAGCCCGCGGTGTTACTACGACGGCGTATGTCCAGTTTTACAGTGTTTTTCGTGTTTCCAGGTTTTAAATCATTAAATTAGCATATCATATAGATATAGAACATGTGTTTAGTTGATTTTAAAAGTCAAGTTAGAAGTATTAACTTTATTTGCGAACAAGTTTAGAATTAACTAAACTATGTTCTAGTGATTACAAGTTTAAATCTTTGAATAAGATAGTTTTATATGTATGAATCAAATGATGTTATGAACATCATTACTACCTCAAGTTTTCTGGATAAAACTACTGGAAATGAGAAAAATGGATCTAGCTTCAAAGGATCCTTGGATGGCTTGAAAGTTCTTGAAGCAGAATCATGACACGAAAACAGTTCAAGTAAGATTTTCACTTGAAATAAGATTGTTATAGTTGTAGAAATTGAATCAAAGTTTGAATATGAATATTACCTTGAATTAGAAATATAACCTACTGTAAATAACAAAGGTTCCTTGATCTTAGATGATTACTTGGAATGGATTAGAAAGCTTGGAAGTAGACTTGCAAATTTGGAAGTATTCTTGATTTTTATGAAACTATACTTATGGAATTTATGAAGAACACTTAGAACTTGAAGATGGAACTTGAGAGAGATCAATTAGATGAAGAAAATTGAAGAATGAAAGTGTTTGTAGGTGTTTTTGGTTGGTATATGGATTAGATATAAAGGATATGTAATTTTGTTTTCATGTAAATAAGTCATGAATGATTACTAATATTTTTGTAATTTTATGAGATATTTCATGCTAGTTTCCAAATGATGGTTCCCACATGTGTTAGGTGACTCACATGGGCTACTAAGAGCTAATCATTGGAGTGTATATACCAATAGTACATACATCTAAAAGCTGTGTATTGTACGAGTACGAATACGGGTGCATACGAGTAGAATTATTGATGAAACTGAACGAGGATGTAATTGTAAGCATTTTTGTTAAGTAGAAGTACTTTGATATGTGTCTTGAAGTCTTTAAAAAGTGTAAGAATACATATCAAAACACAACATGTATATACATTCTAATGGAGTCGTTAAGTCTTCGTTAGTCGTTACATGTAAGTGTTGTTTTGAAACCTTTAAGTTAACTATCTCAATTAATGTTGTTAACCCAATGTTTATTATATCAAATTAGATGTTAAATTATTATATTATCATGATATTATGATGTATGAATATCTCTTAATATGATATATACATTAAAATATCGTTACATATAAGTCTCGTTTCGTAATTCTTGAGTTAGTAGTCTTGTTTTTACATATGTAGTTCATTTTTAACACACTTAACGATATATTTAAATATTATTTTATCATGTTAAATATATTGTATCAATATCTTAATATGATACATATATATTTAGTAGACGTTATCATAACGATAATCGTTATATATATCATTTCGAGTTTCTTAACTTAGTAATCTCATTTCTTATGTATATCACACATTGTTAATATACTTAGTGTGATACTTACTCATCATAATCTCATGTCAACAATATATATATGTCTATATATACCACAACATGTAGTTTTTACAATTTTGTAACGTTCGTGAATCGTCGGTCAACTTGGGTGATCAATTGTCTATATGAAACTTATTTCATTTAATCAAGTCTTAACAAGTTTGATTGCTTAACAAGTTGGAAACATTTAGTCATGTAAATATCAATCTCAATTAATATATGTAAACATGGAAAAGTTCGCGTCACTACAGTACCTACCCGTTAAATAAATTTTGTCCCGAAATTTTAAGCTGTTGAAGGTGTTGACGAATATTATGGAAATAGATACGGGTATTTCTTCTTCATCTGATCTTCATGCTCTCAGGTGAACTCGGGTCCTCTACGAGCATTCCATCGAACCTTAACAATCGGTATCTTGTTTTGCTTAAGTCTCTTAACCTCACGATCCATTATTTCGACGGGTTCTTCAATGTATTGAAGTTTTTCATTGATTTGGATTTCGTCTAATGGAATAGTGAGATCTTCTTTAGCAAAACATTTCTTCAAATTCGAGACGTGGAAAGTGTTATGTACAGTCGCGAGTTGTTGAGGTAGCTCCAGTTGGTAAGCTACTGGTCCGACACGATCTATAATCTTGAATGGTCTAATGTACCTTGGATTTAGTTTCCCCCGTTTACCAAATCGAACAACGCCTTTCCAAGGTAAAACCTTAAGCATGACCATTTCTCCAATTTCAAACTCTATATCTTTTCTTTTACTGTCCGCGTAGCTCTTTTGTCGACTCTGGGCGGTTTTCAATTGTTGTTGAATTTGAATGATTTTCTCGGTAGTTTCTTGTATTATCTCCAGACCCGTAATCTGTCTATCCCCCACTTCATTCTAACAAATCGGAGACCTGCACTTTGTACCATAAAGTGCCTCAAACGGTGCCATTTCAAAACTAGAATGATAACTGTTTTGTTGTAGGAAAATTCTGCTAATGGTAGGTGTCGATCCCAACTGTTTCCGAAATCAATAACACATGCTCGTAGCAAGTATTCAAGCATTTGTATCGTCCTTTCGCTCTGCCCATCAGTTTGTGGATGATAGGCAGTACTCATGTCTAGACGAGTCCCCAATGCTTGTTGCAACGTCTGTCAGAACCTTGAAACAAATCTACCATCCCTATCAGAGATAATAGAGACGGGTATTCCATGTCTGGAGACAACCTCCTTCAAATACAATCGCGCTAACTTCTCCATTTTGTCATCTTCTCTCATTGGAAGGAAGTGTGCTGACTTGGTGAGACGATCAACTATTACCCAAATAGTATCATAACCACTTGCAGTCCTTGGCAATTTAGTAATGAAATCCATGGTAATGTTTTTCCATTTCCATTCCGGGATTTCAGGTTGTTGTAGTAGACCTGATGGTTTCTGATGTTCAGCTTTGACCTTAGAACACGTCAAACATTCTCCTACATATTTAGCAATATCGGCTTTCATACCCGGCCACCAAAAGTGTTTCTTGAGATCTTTATACATCTTCCCCGCTCCGGGATGTATTGAATATCTGGTTTTATGTGCTTCTTTAAGTACCATTTCTCTCACATCTCCAAACCTTGGTACCCAAATTCTATAAGCCCTATATCGGGTTCCGTCTTCCCGAATATTAAGATATTTCTCTGATCCTTTGGGTATCTCATTCTTCAACTTTCCTTCTTTTACAACCCCCTGTTGCGCCTCCTTTATTTGAGTAGTAAGGTTAGTACGAATAATTATATTCATAGCTTTTACCCGTATAGGTTCTCTATCCTTTCTACTCAAAGCGTCGGCTACCACATTCGCCTTCCCCGGGTGGTATCGAATCTCAAAATCATAATCATTCAACATTTCAATCCACCTGCGTTGTCTCATATTCAGTTACTTCTGATTAAATATATGTTGGAGACTTTTGTGGTCGGTATATATAATACTTTTGACTCCATATAAATAATGCCTCCAAGTCTTTAATGCAAAAACAATAGCACCCAATTCCAAATAGTGAGTTGTATAATTTTGCTCGTGAATCTTCAATTGTCTAGACGCATAAGCAATCACCTTCGTTCGTTGTATTAATACACAACTGAGACCTTGCTTTGATGCGTCACAATAAATCACAAAATCATCATTCCCTTCAGGCAATGACAATATAGGTGCCGTAGTTAGCTTTTTCTTCAATTACTGAAACGCCTTCTCTTGTTCATCCTTCCATTCAAATTTCTTCCCTTTATGCGTTAATGCAGTTAAGGGTTTTGCTATTTTGGAGAAATCTTGGATGAATCTTTTGTAGTAACCAGCCAATCCTAAAAATTGACGTATATGCTTCGGAGTTTTTGGGGTTTCCCACTTTTCAACGGTTTCGATCTTTGACGGGTCCACCTGGATACCTTCTTTGTTCACTATGTGACCGAGAAATTGAACTTCTTCCAACCAAAATGCACACTTTGAAAACTTAGCGTACAATTTTTCTTTCCTTAATACTTCTAGCACTTTTCTCAAATGTTCTTCGTGCTCTTGATCATTCTTTGAGTAAATAAGTATGTCATCGATGAAAACAATGACAAACTTGTCAAGATATGGCCCACACACTCGGTTCATAAGGTCCATGAACACAGCTGGTGCGTTAGTCAATCCAAACGGCATAACCATAAACTCGTAATGACCATAACGCGTCCTAAAAGCAGTTTTTGGAATATCATCCTCCTTTACTCGCATTTGATGATATCCAGAACATAAATTGATTTTTGAATAAACCGACGAGCCTTGTAGTTGATCAAATAAGTCATCAATTCTCGGCAGTGGATAATGGTTTTTGATGGTAAGTTTATTCAACTCTCTGTAGTCAATACACAACCTAAATGTACCATCCTTCTTCTTGACAAATAAAACAGGAGCTCCCCATGGTGATGTGCTTGGTCGAATGAAACCACGTTCTAATAGTTCTTGCAGTTGCCTTTGCAGTTCTTTCATCTCGCTGGGTGCGAGTCTGTAAGGAGCACGAGCTATTGGTGCAGCTCCTGGTACAAGATCTATTTGAAATTCAACAGATCGATGTGGAGGTAGTCCCGGTAATTCTTTCGAAAATACATCGGGAAATTCTTTTACGACGGGAACATCATTGATGCTCTTTTCTTCAGTTTGTACTTTCTCGACGTGTGCTAGAACAGCATAGCAACCTTTTCTTATTAGTTTTTGTGCCTTCAAATTACTAATAAGATGTAGCTTCGTGTTGCCCTTTTCTCCGTACACCATTAAGGGTTCTCCTTCTTCTCGTACAATGCGAATTGCATTTTTGTAACATACGATCTCTGCTTTTATCTCCTTCAGCCAATCCATGCCAACTATTACATCAAAACTCCGTAACTCTACAGGTATCAAATCAATCTTAAATATTTTGCTACCCAGTTTAATTTCTCGATTCCGGCATATATAATCTGCTGAAATTAATTTACCGTTTGCAAATTCGAGTAATACTATCCAACGTTGTCAATAGACAACTTAATTTAGCACAAAAATCTCTACTCATATAGCTTCTATTCGCACCCGAATCAAATAAAACGTAAGCAGATTTATTGTCAATAAGAAACGTACCCGTAACAAGCTCCGGGTCTTCCTGTGCCTCTGCCGCATTAATATTGAAAACTCTTCTACGGCCTTGTCCATTCGTGTTAACCATGTTCGGGCAATTTCTAATAATGTGGCCCAATTTTCCACATTTATAACAAACTACATTGGCATAACTTGCTCCGACACTACTTGCTCCGCCATTACTCGTTCCGACACCATTTGTTCCTTTTGTTCTGTTAACCCCTGGTCCGTAGACCTCACACTTCATCGCGCTATGACCATTTCTTTTACACTTGTTGCAAAATTTGGTGCAGAACTCCGAGTGATACTTTTCACACCTTTGGCATAGCTTCTTCTGATTGTTGTTGTTGTTGCGGTTGTTATTGTTGTTGGGATGATTGTTGTAGTTGTTGTTGTTGTTGTGCCATTTGTTGTAGTTGCGATTGATGTTGCGATTGTTGGGATAGTTGTTGTTGTTTTGGTGACTCTTATCACCATTTTCCTCCCACTTTCTTTTGACTAGCTTCACGTTGGCCTCTTCGGCCGCCTGTTCTTTAATTCTTCCCTCAATCTGGTTCACTAGTTTGTGAGCCATTCTACATGCCTTTTATATCGAGGCAGGCTCGTGTGAACTTATATCTTCTTGGATTCTCTCCGGTAACCCTTACACAAACGCGTCGATCTTCTCTTCCTCATCTTTGAACGCTCTCGGACACAATAGGCACAATTTTGTGAATCGTCTTTCGTACGAAGTAATATCGAATCCCTGTGTTCGTAACCCTCTAAGTTCTGACTTGAGCTTATTGACCTCGGTTCTAGGACGGTACTTCTCGTTCATAAAGTGCTTGAATGCTGACCACGGTAGCGCGTAAGCAGCATCTTGTCCCACTTGCTCTAGATAGGTATTCTACCATGTTAACGCAATACCTGTGAAGGTATGCGTAGCGTACTTCACTTTGTCTCCTTCAGCACACTTACTTATGACAAACACCGATTCAACTTTCTCGGTCCACCGTTTCAATCCGATTGGTCCTTCGGTCCCATCAAATTCTGAAGGTTTGCAGGCAGTGAATTCCTTGTAGGAGCATCCTACACGATTTCTTGCGCCATTAACTGTATTGCTAGATTCATAGTTATTGTTGGTATGTAGCGCGGCCTGTACTGCGGCTATATTTGAAGCAAGAAAGGCACGAAATTCCTCTTCGCTCATATTTAAGGTGTGTCGAGTAGTCGGTGCCATTTCCTTCAAAATAGTCAAATGAAACAAGTTAATCATACAGAATATTAAGAGTAGTCAATAGTATCTCGTAGCATAATATGAACTCATTTATAAAAGCTTTTTCTTCATATTAGCGTTTTATAAGTTTAAATTCGGGTACTACCTACCCGTTAAGTTCATACTTAGTAGCTAATATACAATTCAACTACTACAATTCCATATGAAAAACTGATTATAATAATATATCACATACAAATATTCTTCAAACTTACAACTTCGCTATATTACATATAACATGAAATATAGTACACTATGATACAGGACAGTTTTGAAGATAAATCTAGTTAATACGCAAGTTGTTCAGCAAAGGAAATAAAGACACGTAATTCATAAGTCCAGAAACCAGTCATGCATTCTGGTTTTACTAAGACGACTTCCCATCCTTGGTCTTGTGGAAAATAACCGTTATGACCATTGGCTAGGCAGCATGTTGTATTGTCATCAAAAGGACGAGGGTTTTGTAATGTCCAACAGCCCCGTAATAATCTAAAAACCTTGTTTCTCACCCCAACTACTGAATCCGTCACTTGTGGGAAAGTTTTATTTAAAAGCTGCAATCCGATATTCTTTTTCTCACTTTGGTAAGAAGCGAACATCACTAACCCGTAAGCATAACATGCTTCTTTATGTTGCATGTTAGAAGCTCTTTCTAATTCATGAAATCCTATATTGGGATATGTTGAGTCAAAATAGGTTCTTAACCCGTAGCGTAAAATTGCATTTGGGTTCCCAGCATTTAACGCTTTAAAGAAAACACGACATAACTTAAAGTCTCCCCAATGTGATATACCCCACCTCTCAAAGGAAAGCCTTTTATAAACTAAGGCATTTCTGGAAAGTCTTTTAAATGTTTGACAAGTTAATTTCGCCATAACTAAATGTGCTGATGAATTCTGACCGACTCTAGACAAGATTTCCTTAATCATATCCTCTGGTAGGTCTTCTAAAATATTCGGTTGTCTACCCTTAACGTCCATTTTGTTTTTATACTGTAAAATAGACAAGGATTAGATTCGTAATAACAAACAATACAAGCAATTTTTACATAGAACATAAAAGTACAAGCACACTACAATACATTTATTACACAACATGCTCACACCCCTCTAATCTGAATCACTGGTTTCTTTTTCTTCGGACTTGGTTCTTTTTCCTAATCTTCTAGGGATATATGATGCTCCTTTAATACGATTCGTCGTTTTCCACATTGGTTTAGAAAAACCTGGTGGTTTAGAGGTTCCCGGGTTATTGTCACGATATTGAAAATACGGGTGTTGACGGTACATATAAAGTTCATCGGGGTCGGAATCAGATTTCTCTACTTTGATGCCTTTTCCCTTATTATTTTCTTTTGCCTCATTAAATTGGGTCGGGGTAATTTCTATAACATCATCGAAATCCTCATCAAGATCCGATTCATCAGAAAATTGGTAATCTTCCCAATATTTTGCTTCCTCGGCGGAAACACCATTGACCAATTTTAACTTTGGTCCGTTGGTTGATGATTTTCTTTTATTTAATCGATTTATTGTAGGTATCAATATTTCTTCCTCCGGAACCTCTTCTTCTTCCGGTTCATCCTCTTCTGGTTCCTCCTCTTCTGATTCCTCTTCTTCCGGTTCCTCTTCTTCTGGTTCCTCTTCTTCCGGTTCCTCTTCGGGAATTTGCGAATCTTCCCAAATTATATTCGATTCTTCATTATTATTAGGTGAGTCGATGGGATTTGTACTAGTGGTAGACATCTATCACATAATATCAAACACATTAAGAGGTTAATATATCACATAATATTTACATGTTAATAATATATAGTTTCCAACAAAAGTGTTAAGCAATCGTTTTTAAAGAAAACATGGTCGAAGTCCAGACTCACTAATGCATCCTAACAAACTCGATAAGACACACTAATGCAAATTTTCTGGTTCTCTAAGACCAACGCTCGGATACCAACTGAAATGTCCCGTTCATATTGATTATAAATGTTCCATATTAATTGATTTCGTTGGGAGGTTTTGACCTCTATATGAGACGTTTTTCAAAGACTGCATTCATTTTAAAACAACCATAACCTTTATTTTATCAATAAAGGTTTTAAAAAAATTACGTAGATTATCAAATAATGATAATCTAAAATATACTGTTTACACACGACCATTACATAATGGTTTACAATAGAAATATATTACATCGACATATGTTTCTTGAATGTAGTTTTTACACAATATCATACAAACATGGACTCCAAATCTTGTCCTTATTTTAGTATGCAACAGCGAAAGCTCTTAGTATTCACCTGAGAATAAACATGCTTTAAACGTCAACAAAGATGTTGGTGAGTTATAGGTTTAACCTATATATATCAAATCGTAACAAGAGACCACAAGATTTCATATTTCAATACATCCCATACATAGAGATAAAAATCATTCATATGGTGAACACCTGGTAACCAACATTAATAAGATGCATATATAAGAATATCCCCATCATTTCGGGACACCCTTCGGATATGATATAAATTTCGAAGTACTAAAGCATCCGGTACTTTGGATGGGGTTTGTTAGGCCCTATAGATCTATCTTTAGGATTCACGTCAATTAGGATGCCTGTTCCCGAATTCTTAGATTACCAGACTTAATAAAAAGGGGCATATTCGATTTCAATAATTCAACCATAGAATGTAGTTTCACGTACTTGTGTCTATTTTGTAAATCATTTATAAAACCTGCATGTATTCTCATCCCAAAAATATTAGATTTTTAAAGTGGGACTATAACTCACTTTCACAGATATTTCCTTCCTCGAAAATAAGACTTGGCCATTGGTCGATTCACGAACCTATAACAAATATGTACATATATATCAAAGTATGTTCAAAATATATTTACAACATTTTTAATACGTTTTAATGTTTTAAGTTTATTAAGTCAGCTGTCCTCGTTAGTAACCTACAACTAGCTGTCCACAATTAGATGTACAGAAATAAATCGATATATATTATCTTAAATCAATTTACGACCCAGTGTATACACGTCTCAGGCTAGATCACAACTCAATGTATATATATTTTTGGAATCAACCTCAACCCTATATTGCTAACTCCAACATTACTGCATATAGAGTGTCTATGGTTGTTCCAAATAATATATATAGATGGGTCGATATGATATGTCAAAACATTTGCATACGTGTCTATGGTATCCCAAGATTGCATAATATATTAGAATACATGTATAATACAATATAAGTTAGCTAGGATGTGATTTGTATATAATTGTTACAATATAACCCGTAGCTACAACAATAAAAAAATATCCAATCTTGTTTTACCCATAACTTCTTCGTTTTAAATCCGTTTTGAGTGAATCAAATTGCTATGGTTTCATATTGAACTCTATTTTATGAATCTAAACAGAAAAAGTATATATTTATAGTCGGACATATAAGTTACAAGTCATTTTTGTAAGAGGTAGTTATTTCAGTCGAAATAACGACGTCTTGATGACCATTTTGAAAAACATACTTCCACTTTGAGTTTAACCATGATTTTTGGATATAGTTTCATGTTCATAAGAAAAATCATTTTTCCAGAAGAACAACTTTTAAATCAAAGTTTATCATAGTGGATTAAATCAAAGTTTATCATAGTGGATTAACTTTATTTGCGAACAAGTTTAGAATTAACTAAACTATGTTCTAGTGATTACAAGTTTAAATCTTTGAATAAGATAGTTTTATATGTATGAATCAAATGATGTTATGAACATCATTACTACCTCAAGTTTTCTGGATAAAACTACTGGAAATGAGAAAAATGGATCTAGCTTCAAAGGATCCTTGGATGGCTTGAAAGTTCTTGAAGCAGAATCATGACACGAAAACAGTTCAAGTAAGATTTTCACTCGAAATAAGATTGTTATAGTTATAGAAATTGAATCAAAGTTTGAATATGAATATTACCTTGAATTAGAAAGATAACCTACTATAAATAACAAAGGTTCCTTGATCTTAGATGATTACTTGGAATGGATTAGAAAGCTTGGAAGTAGACTTGCAAATTTGGAAGTATTCTTGATTTTTATGAAACTATACTTATGGAATTTATGAAGACCACTTAGAACTTGAAGATGGAACTTGAGAGAGATCAATTAGATGAAGAAAATTGAAGAATGAAAGTGTTTGTAGGTGTTTTTGGTTGTTGGTATATGGATTAGATATAAAGGATATGTAATTTTATGAGATATTTCATGCTAGTTGCCAAATGATGGTTCCCACATGTGTTAGGTGACTCACATGGGCTACTAAGAGCTGATCATTGGAGTGTATATATGAAAGGACCCGTTCATATACATTATAAACGATTCACAATAGTTGATTACATCGCGAGGTATTTGACCTCTATATGATACGTTTTACAAACATTGCATTTGTTTTTAAAAGACAAACTTTCTTTACATCTAAAATTGACGGCATGCATACCATTTCATATTACATCCAACTATAATTGACTTAATATTAATCTTGATGAACTCAACGACTCGAATGCAAGGTCTTTCAAAGTATGTCATGAATGACTCCAAGTAATATCCTTAAAATGAACTAATGCACAGCGGAAGATTTCTTTAATATCTGAGAATAAACATGCTTTAAAGTGTCAACCAAAAGGTTGGTGAGTTCATTAGTTTATCATAATCAATCATTTCCATAATAGTAATAGACCACAAGATTTCATATACATAAACGTTTTAATAAAAATATTCTAAGTGGTTGAGCATTTGGTAACCATACTTAACATTTAATCAACGTCGCATATTCCCTTTATTATGAAATCTCACTACACTGTACCAAGTGTAGTCACTGAAATGAAGTACTGTGCAACCGTTGAATACTGGTCGTCCAGTCCGGTTGGGGTTGTCAGGCCCGATAGATCTATCAACAGGATTCGCGTTTACAATACCGCATGTAAATGGTAGTTACCAAGCTATTAGGGAAAAATATGCAAAGTGGTACAACTCAACGTAGAATATGTTTTTAGTTCTTGTGTCCATTTCGTAAAACAGTTATAAAACAGTGCATGTATTCTCAGCCCAAAAATATATATAAAATGGGAGTAATGAAACTCACAATAATGTATTTCGTAGCAATTATGTATATGACGGCACTGAACAAGTGCAGGGTTTGTCTCGGATTCACGAACCTATATTAAGTATATATATTTATATGTTGGTCAATATCTGTCTAACAATTTAGGTCAAGTCGTAGTGTATCACAATCCTAATGCTCGAGACCGACATGCAAAAGTCAACAAAAGTCAACTTGACCCAAAATGACTTCCAAAATCTATACATGTTTATTATATAACTTATATATAGTCGTTTTATATATTTAAATATATTTATCAGATCTTATTATACTAAATAATACAAGTCATTTATTAATAAATAAAAATTTATATTTAAATTCATATATGATAAAAATATACTTTTATATATCTCAAGTAATAAAATTTATAAAATTCACTTAATATCATAAAAATATAGTGGTATGTATTATTAATGTAATTATATTAAGTGTGGTAAAAATATCTTTGTACGCATATTTATTTGATAAAATAATATTGATAATAATAATAATGATAAAAATAATAAAATGATAGTTTCAATAAAAATATTAATTTTTAGTAATAAAGATAATTTTAGTAATAACATCAACTGATAACAATTATAATAATCGTTTAAATAATAATATTAAAATTAATAATAATTCAGTTGACCATATCTTTTAATCCGTTCATCGAACCCACACGATTTCTAAATGAAAAGTTATTAATTTTTCTTTAGCTTTTCAACAACATGCATATCATATACGTTATCTCAGTAGCATATGTATCTAATTCGTGATTTATCATAAACTATTTAACGACAAAACTAAGCATACAAACATGCATAATCATATATACTCGAGCACTAGTCAGGGATACACTATTAATATATAAAAGATAAGATATGAATGCTCACGTATCAATATTGTGATTCAATATTGCAGGAAAGTACGTAGACGCAATGAAAATGATAAACGTTAGGTTGACCTCACGAGCAATACCCTCGAACAATACCCATAACCTCCATAGCTATAACCCATAATTTCCTTAGCTCTATCCCGTTTGAAAACTTATTTTGAAATCGTCTGAATATAACTCCGTCGTAGTATTTTATGTATACTAATAATATCTTGAAATAATATTTTCAAGTTTCTATGAAATAATGAAACCTATTAAATTCTATTTATAATAGATTTTTGAATTATTAAAGTGAATTATTAAAGTATGAATTATTAAAGTGAATTATTAAAGTATGAATTATTAAAGTGAATTATTAAAGTATGAATTATTAAAGTGAATTATTAAAGTATGAAATATTAAAGTGAATTATTAAATTATGAATTATTAAAGTAAATTATTAAAGTATAAATTATTAAAGTGAATTATTAAAGTGAATTATTAAAGTTAAAGTAAAGTAAAAGTAAAGTTAAAGTAAAGTTAAAGTATAGTAAAAGTATAAAACTATGTACGTATAATACGCGTATAAATATATTTAATTTTAATTTAAATCGTTATATCATAAAACATTTTAGAAAAGTAGAATTATATATATTCATAATAGGTTTCAAGTTTTTAAATTACAGTCTGTTGGTGAAGCATGGGATAAAGTCCAAAGGTTTAATAAACGTATGAAATTATCTTAATGAAAAATGTCGAGTTACTTAACTTGTCGATATCCAACATCTAAGTTATTTACACTCCACGTTCTTACTTATAGATCACTTTACCATTTTCCGAATATTGTCAAAAAGAATAGATTTCTTAAATCACAGTGGACCTCATAACATTGGCCCGTAATCATATCATAATGTATCTGATAATTCAATCATTTGATATTATCTCTTAATTCTGTCGATAAATATATCGAAACAAATACGTTCATGTAAAGTATCATATATCTAATACTTTGTTAATGTTTTCAGTTAATATTATATATTATATATACATATCTATATACACATAATTGTTCGTGAATCGTCGAACACGGTCAAAGGGTAATTGATTACATGAATGTAGTTCCAAACTTTTTGAGATTCAACATTACAAATTCTGCTTATTGTGTCGGAAACATATAAAGGTTAGGTTTAAATTTGGTCGAAAATTTCTGGGTCGTCACAGTACCTACCCGTTAAAGAAATTTCGTCCCGAAATTTGATCGAGGTCGTCATGGCTAACCATAAAAATGTTTTCTTGACGGATATGTGTTGATAGATAGGATTTTATTACCATAGAGTAATATGGATAAAATGATCCAATTACTTGAAGCGTATGAGTGAAGTTATCACAAAATAGTGGAATGAGGAAAATAAGTTTCGTCATAATTTTTGACGTAGTCATGGTTGAATTCCGGAATTCAAGAGATTCAAAAAAAAAAAAATCTTGGAAATCTATAAGATCTGTTTCTTCAAGATTTAAGGAAATTAGGATCTCTTTAATTAAATGCGATGATCTGTCCCGATTACTACGTCTGATATTTCCCTTATATATTTACCTTTTCCATTCCATTAGTTTTTACCACTTCTATACTCAATTCTAATTTCAAATGATTGCGAAAATAATTAATCCAGTTCCAATCCTTGTCCTTATCCTTACTATCGCAACAATCATTCTCCTTTTCCAACTTCCAGCGGAGGAATCTGTTTTCTTCTACTTCGCCCTTGGGGTTATAGTGTTTTTAATTTTCCCGTATCTTTATGTTGAGATAAACATTGATATACACGGTTTGTAATTTATGTGTTATTATTGGACTTTATATTCTCCCTTTTCATACTTTTGTTGTCTCTTCCCAGCTTTAAGACAAGCGAATAATGGTCCAGAATTAGTAGGTATGAAGTTTTGGATGAACATAGTTAATGTTCTAAGAAGGAAATCGTAATGGTACGATCTTGATTTGGCAAATTATCAGAATATCCGGAAAGATAGAACTATCAAGAAGATATGTTCTTAATATGTTTGGAGATTTGGTAGAATGTAATAGTCGTATAAATGGCACATGATGACGGTATGTTCTATGAATCATCACGTTCCATTAGAAACTCAGCATTAATTACTGTAATATAATCATGTTAATCAAGTGTCATTATATTATACTAACTCATGCTTCAGTTCCCAACACTCCTTCAAAACATTCATATTTGAATTTTTTTTCAGAATTTAGAAACCAACACAGTTTCTTTTATGTTGCAGATATTATGGAGAGATAAATGATCTCAGATAAGAATAGTTGTGAAAATATCTCCAGAAATATGGAGAATATGTATAATGAGAGATACGAAGATATCTTATAATATTTAAGATAAGATGATGATGAAGAATAAGGTTCGCAAAGGTTTAGAGTCAGGAGCAAGGTATTCGTTAATGACTTCGTCAGAAATAGAATCATCAAGACTCTTTAAATACAGACTTTGGTCCTTGTATTTGTCATTGGTCTCCTTCACGGTCTGCTCAATCCATTGTTCAGTACCAACTTGTAACAACCCATCCTTATCCACCTGGACGAAGTGATCAACATTTGGTCCCATTGCGATGATCGACTCCAAGTAATGTCCTTAAAATGAGCTAATGCACAGCGAAAGACTTAATTCGTACCTGAGAATAAACATGCTTAAAAGTGTCAACCAAAAGGTTGGTGAGTTCATAGGTTTATCATAACAATCATTTTAATATTTTAATAGACCACAAGATTTCATAATCATAAACATAATACACTCGCAAGTGTATGTAAAGCATTCTAAGTGGTTGAGCACTTGGTAACCATACTTAACATTTAATCAACGTCGCATATTCCTTTTATTATGAAATCTCACTACACTGTACCAAGTGTAGTCACCAAATGAAGTACTGTGCAACCGTTGAATACTGGTCGTCCAGTCCGGTTGGGGTTGTCAGGCCCGATAGATCTATCAACAGGATTCGCGTTTACAATACTCATGTAAATAGTAGTTACCAAGCTACAGGGAAGTATGCTAGTGGTACAACTCAACGTAGAATATATTTTAAGTACTTGTGTCTATTTCGTAAACATTTATAAAAGCAACGCATGTAATCTCAGTCCCAAAAATATATATTGCGAAAGCAATTAAAAAGGGAGCATATGAAACTCACATATTGTATTTTGTAGTAAAAATACATATAACATCTTTGAACAAGTATAGGATTGGTCTCGGATTCACGAACCTATATCAGGGATATATATATTAATACATATAATTATAATTGAACAATTTCACAAATAACTATTAGTGATATAAATTATATGTCTTATATGTATATATTTTATTATAATATTTTATAACTTAATGTTATGTCTATATAATGTATTAAAAATTAGTATTTATACTTATATATATGTCTATATTATTACTTATAATATATTAAAATATATTTATACACTATATGTAATTTAGTTATTATTTTAGTTAATAACATTGTGTATCAAAATATAGTACGTAATATACATTTTATATACAAATCTCTTTTGTTTGTAAAATTAATAATTATAATAATACTAATAAAAATAATAATAATAGTTACATTAATATTATTTATTTAGTAAATTGATAATAATAATAATAATATTAATGATAAAACTTAAGATTAATAATGATAAAAATTATAATATTAATAATAAAAATAAATAAAATATTATATGTTACTAATAATAATAATATTTGTAATAATTTTAATAATAATAATAATAATAATAATAATAATAATAATAATAATTAAAATAAAAAGATATAAATGAGTATACCCTTTTTAAAATCTCCTCTAAAAAGAATTGCCCATGACGGGGCTTGAACCCGTGACCTCCCTTTTACTAACAAACACCGAATACCACTTGACCAATTTTCCTATTTTCTATTTTAATTCGCCACTTAATTGTATTTAACCCGATTTGTTTTCTGTTTGTTTTTCTTAGTTTAAAACCCAAATCATATCTTATCAATCAATTATTGAGTAAATGGATCCGTTTGTCAATAAGGAAAAAGAATCACGACTTTTTTTCTAGATCTGGGACCATCATATAGCGACTCCCTTTCTCTTCATCATTATACATCAATTATCATCATCTTTTTCATCTAACATCATCATCATAATCGACGGCATCATCACCCATATATCATCATCGTCAACCTCACTATTCGTTATCATCATAATCTTCATCAAGATCATGATCAACATATAACATCATTCATAATCATCATTATCATGTAAGCAGAAGCAACAGCCCTTTTGATATTGGGTTTCGACTGAAAACAGTGGCAAACAGCAGCAGTTTTACGGTGGTCTAGGGTGGTTAAGCTTCGGTTGTAGATGACTGTGGCGACGGTTTGCTTTCAATGGTGGTGATTTAGTAGCGAAACAGAAGGCAATTCGAATAGTTCTTCATGATTTTATGTGGTTTTGTGAGGGTTTTTACAGCGGACAACAGAAGTAGTATGTATTAATAATTAGATGTTTGTTTGGGTTCGATCTAATGGGTTCAAACAAAGAATAACAGTAGTAAGTAAGAGATAGGAGATGATGATCTGTTATGGATAGAATAGAGAGATATGAAGAGGGAGAGAAGAGTGACGGGTTATAGTGGTTTAAACAGAAAATAGAAAATAGTAAAGAGAAGACCATGGTGGTGCTTAAATGGGTTACATGATGGGTTGTGGGGTTTTCGCACAGAAATAGAAAACAGTTTCAGTTGCAGTAACGTGGTGGTCGTAGTGTTCGAATAGGTGTAGGAAACAGGAACGTAGTAGTGTATAAAAGGTGTTGATGATCGTGGTTTAACAGTCACGTCTGTGAAGAATAGTTTAACATGGGTTTGATTTGTAACAGTAGGTTCATGGTGATTGTGAGCCGGAAGTAACAGAAATGGGTGATGATGGGACAGTTGAACATGGTGGTTGTTGGGTTTGATGGTGGGTGATAGTTGTGAATCGAAAGAAAGCAAGGAGAGATGATGAGAGAGTTTAGTGAGAGAGATCGTCAAGGGTGGTGACAGTTTATGATGAAGGTGTTCTTGGTGGTTTTGGGTGAAGATGGTAATGATGCAAGGGGATGATCAAATGGGTGTTGCAAGATCAAGTTGGTTCTTAGTACTTATAGAATAAGAAAGGTTTGATGAAAGTGATTAATTTTCGAATAGTAAACGGACATAAAAAAACTCCTTCTTTTCATGTTTAGACTAAGACACATATATATATATATATATTGAATTGGTAAATAGAACTTGTAAAAGTATTCAACAAATAAAATTAGTGGGTATCGGTTGGCAAGCATCATAATATATATTTTATGTCATATATGTACAAATGCATGTGAGGTATACTTTAAGTGAAAATGAAAGAATGTATATAATAAATCATAAGATACAGAAACTTAAACTTTATGTAAATTCTTTTATTATATCATAAATTATATTACATAACAACTAACTCAGTTAATAGTTTATTAATGTTTTAATTTACTATAAATATATATTGATATATACATATTCATTTATATACAATTGTTCGTGAATCGTCAGAAATGGTCGAAGTCAAATGAATGTACGAAACAATTCAAAAATTTTGAGACTCAACTTAACAGACTTTGCTTATTGTGTCAAAAATATTAAATCGTATCGAGAGTTTGGTTCAAAATTAGTTGAAATTTTCCGGGTCGTGACACAACTCTTCTCTTTTTCTGGGCTTTACCAACACATTATTCTTTGTCATCAAACTTTTGACTGTTAAAGTTGTTTACAGTTTCTACTGCTTCATTAGCATTTCGAGAACTAATTCACAGTTTGAGATGTTTTTCAGAAACTTCACATTCGAAGTGTGTAAGTTTAGGAGATAGACGTTATATGTATATATAACTATTGAAGTAGAAACGCTGCGAGATTTCAAAATACTGATTACTGATTTTCAGTAATTGGTATGGCAATTCTTGTTGCAGGATGCGAATGAGTAAGAGATGGAGTTTCAATGAATAAGTATAGTGACTTTTCGAAGAGGTTTAAGTCGAAGGTTAATAAAGTTGTTGATAAGTTTACTGCTAATGTGGTGAGATATGAAAGGTTCCCCAGTAACGATGGTGAAAGGGCAGCGTATCTATCGAAGTTATAATAAAATTAGTTTTACTGAAAAGTCGAAGTTGACTTGTTGGAGCTGTGACAAAACTGGCTACTTTGAAAAGAATCGTAAGGTTGTTTTTGCTAATAAATGCTAAAGAATTCAACGCGGGTACGTGTTAAACTATGACTTTGGGTTCGAGAGTTTTTCAGGTACAAGACTTCGGGTAATGTGTGATTGGATCATCATCTCGATTGTTCCTTATTTGAAGTGTCTTCCGAAATTTCGAAGCGTTTTAAATGCAGCTTGTCATTGTCAATATCCAAAGGATAAATTCCTCATAAATCTCGATTGATTCTCGTATCCTTTTGAGTGTTACAATTAAAAGTGATGTTCTATCACAGTTTTGAAGTCAAAGTATAGCTTTGAAAAAATGTAAGGATCTAAGAGTGATGGTTTTGCTTATATCTCGGGTTGCATTCTGAGATTTCAAAAATCAGAATAGGTGATTGAATTTGAATGAGTATGGTTGTTTTGATTTCTTATAAAAGAAGGTATACTGTTGTGAAAATAGGGAGTATAGTTGATGATTTACTGAATTAGAATCGAAGAATGTAATATATTAATTGTGCATTTATATATCTCTCGGGTATTACCTACCCGTTAAAAAAAATGTCACAAATAATATTTTGAACAAGAATTTTTCATTACAGTCTTTATGAAAATATATGTATGTATATTTTCTTCAGATGTAATACAGATTTAATGAGTTAATATCATATTAAGCTCATTTGATTTTCAGCTTGGATTAGTAAAGAATAATCTCTAAAACATTAGAGATTACATAATCTTCACGGAGTATTTCGCTAATGTAATCAATAATTCAATATTTATTCTTATAGATATTTCCTTAGTGAATTATGCTTATGCTCATAGAACTCTTGCTAACTTCACAAGATACGAATGTTGTTTTCCAGTAAGTTTCGAGTACATTGAAGATGAAAGTGTAAAATCAAACATGTTATTGAATGATACACTTGGTTTATTATGAAACCGAATTCATTTAATTGAATCAAAGATTGTAGTTACGATGGTTAGGTTGTTAACGAAGGATGTACATCATAGCATATTAGTAATATGAATTTAACTGAGTAGTATCTACCCTTTTTCAATTCATATTCAATAGCTTAGTACGAAAGATTTTTATAGTTTCAGCATTCATATATATAAAATATATATATATAATTTCTTCAGAAGAATGAGTTAATACTTCATAACTCATTGATACAAAATACTCATTGTGATCAATGATGACGTCCACGGCGATTCTTGAACTGACGGAACTTGTGATGTTATAGGTGCTGCTAGTGCTGATGATGCTGACAGTACTGACGGTGATGGTGGTGCTGACGATATTGTTGATGCTGATGATACTACCGGTAACTGCTGGTGATGCTGCTGAAGCTTGTGGTATTGAGGCTTGCGATGTGGATGTTACTGGCGGTATTGGTTATGTTGCTGGTGCTGCTGATGGTGTGTGCGGGCGCGAAGTTCGTTAATTTCTGCTAGTACACCGGGATGATTGGCAGTTGGAACGAGCAAATGAATAAGATTCGCAATATGGGATAGTATATAATCATGACGAGATACTCTAGCAATGAGTGAGAAAATGGTGTCTCGAACAGGTTCGCCGGTAAGTGCTTCAGGTTCATCGCTAAGAGGGCAATGTGGTGGATGGAAGGGATCACCTTCTTCTTGACTCCAATGGTTGAGTTGACTACGGACCCATCCCCAATTCATCTAAAATAGATGATGGAAAATTGGTTGATCCATTCCGGTGATGCTACTTTCGGAGCTCATGTAGATATCCATATCGGAATAGCTGTCGGAATCTGAGGAATTCGAACTGGTTGAGGGATCCATCTCGTAGGATCAGGGAAAGAATTTTTGGTACTCATCATAATCTCATATCAACCATATATATATGTCTATATATACCACAACATGTAGTTTTTACAATTTTGTAACGTTCGTGAATCGCCGGTCAACTTGGGTGATCAATTGTCTATATGAAACTTATTTCATTTAATCAAGTCTTAACAAGTTTGATTGCTTAACACGTTGGAAACATTTAGTCATGTAAATATCAATCTCATTTAATATATATAAACATGGAAAAGTTCAGGTCACTACAAGATCCAACGGATTAATCGTGGCTTGGCATCTTGTTTTGAAAATAGGTATCTAAGAGCAGAATGGTCGGTATAGACCACCGTTTTAGCTAGAACGAGATATGAACGAAATTTATCAAAAGCAAAGACAATAACAAGGAGTTCTTTTTCATTAGTTGTATAATTCGTTTGTGCTCCTTGTAACGTCTTACTAGCATAATAAATAGGTTGAAATCTTTTTTCAATCCTTTGTCCTAAAACGGCTCCCATTGCAAAATCACTTGCATCACACATGAGTTCAAATGGTAGATTCCAATTTCGAGTTATCATGATCGGCGCATTAGTGAGTTTTTCTTTAAGAATATTAAAAAATTTGATACATTCATCTGAAAAGATGAATGGAGCATCCTTTTCTAGGAGTTTATTCATAGGAGTGGCAATTTTAGAAAAATCTTTTATGAAACGTCGGTAAAAACCGGCATGCCCTAGAAAACTCCTAACTCCTCTAACATTGGTGGGATGTGGAAGTTTAGCAATTACATTTACTTTAGCTCTATCTACTTCAATTCCTTCCTTTGAAATTTTATAACCAAAAACGATGCCTTCATTGACCATGAAATGGCATTTCTCCCAATTAAGAACTAGATTTGATTGTTCGCATCTAATAAGCATTCGTTCAAGATTAACTAGACATGTTTCAAAAGTATCACCGAAGACTGAAAAGTCATCCATGAAAACTTTCATGCATTCTTCTATCATGTCGTGAAAAATCGCCATCATGCACCTTTGAAAGGTTGCAGGGGGGTTGCAAAGTCCAAATGGCATGCGTTTATAAGCAAAAGTACCATAAGGGCACGTGAATATGGTTTTCTCTTGATCTTCGGGTGCTATTGGAATTTGAAAATATTCTGAAAAACCATCAAGAAAACAATAGTAACTATTTTCGGCTAATCTTTCCAACATTTGATCAATGAAAGGTAAGGGAAAGTGATCTTTTCTGGTGGCGTCATTTAATTTTCTATAATCAATACAAACACGCCATCCTGTTACAGTCCTAGTAGGAATAAGCTCATTTTTCTCATTTGTGATGACAGCCATGCCACCCTTCTTAGGTACGCATTGAACTGGGCTTACCCATGGACTATCAGAGATTGGATAAATTAAACCTGCATCAAGCAGTTTAATAATTTCTTTCTTAACAACATCTTGCATATTAGGATTTAGTCTTCTTTGGCGTTGCACATATGTTTTATGACCTTCTTCCATAAGGATTTTATGTGTGCAATACGAATGACTTATTCCTTTAATATCATGAATTTTCCATGCAATAGCTGGTTTATGAGCTTTTAGCACAGAAATGAGTTGAGATTTTTCATTTTCAGTAAGAGAAGACGATATTATTATAGGTAATTCGGATTCACCATGTAAATAAGCATATTCCAAATGGTTTGGAAGTGGCTTTAACTATAATGTCGGTGGTTCTTCTATCGATGATTTATATCGATATCTGTCTTCTTCTTTTAGCATTTGAATTTCTTCTGTTGGTTTATATCCATTAGCCATAAGTATAGCTAACATTTCAGTTTCATCAATTGGTTCAGTTCCTTCTCCTAAAGAACATTCTCCCATTCCTTGTAATTCTGGAAATTCTTCTAACAATTCTGCATGTGAATCTATAGTTTGAATATAATAACATGTATCATCTGCAGATTGCGGTTGTTGCATGGCTCTATCAACTGAAAAGGTAACACTCTCGTCCTCTATACTTAGGGTCAGTTTCTTATCAAACACGTCTATTATTGCTTTGGCCGTGTTTAAGAATGGTCTTCCTAATATGAGGAACTCGAGAATCTTCTTCCATATCCAGAATAACAAAATCTACTGGAAATACTAAAGTACCAACTTTAACTAGCATGTTCTCCATTATCCCTCTAGGATATTTTACTGATCGATCGGCTAGTTGTATACTTATTCGTGTTGGTTTCAATTCTCCAAGGTCTAGTTTAGCTTATAGTGAATACAGCATTAAATTTATACTAGCACCTAAATCTGCCAATGCTTCTATTGAACTAAGACTACCCGGAAAATATGGAATCGTGAAACTTCCTGAATCAGATAATTTTTCTGGTATCTTATTCAATAGTACTGCAGAGCAATTAGCATTCATAGTAACAGCCTAGAGTTCTTCCATTTTCTTTCTATTTGTGATTAGATCTTTCAGAAATTTAGCATATCTAGGCATTCCTGAAATCACATCAATGAAAGGAAGATTAACATTTATCTGTTTAAACATATCCAAGAATTTGGATTGCTCGGCTTCAAGTCTCTCTTTTTACATTTTACTCGGGTAAGGAAGTGGTGGTTGGTATGGTTTAACATAAGGTTTAGCCTTAATTGTGTTATCTTCATTAACCTTTTCAACTACCGGTAAGGAAGTGGTGGTTGGTATGGTTTAACATAAGGTTTAGCCTTAATTGTGTTATCTTCATTAACCTTTTCAACTACCGGTTCTGTTTCCTTATCTTGCTCAGATTATGGTTTTGTGGAGTAGGAATAGCTTCATCAGAGATTACAAGCATTTCAGGTGGTTTAAGTGTAATACCACTTCTTGTGGTAATGGCTTTAGCTGTTTCATTTCGGGGGTTAGCATTTGTATCACTAGGTAAACTTCCCGGTTTTCTTTCACCTATTGACCTTGCTAGGTTGCTTACTTCTTGTCTAAATTTTGAATCGAAGCTTGTTGATTTCTAAATGCTTGAGCATTTTGTTCATTGGTTTGTTTCTGAGATGTGAAAAATTGCGTTTGAGATTCAAGTAGCTTTGACATCATATCTTCTAAATTTGGCTTTCTATCATCGGTTTGTGGTGGTTTGTTTTGAAAAATAGATCTTTGCTGATTGTAAGTATTATTGGATACTTGTTGATTGCTAGGACCTTGTTGGTTATTGTATGGAACATTTCGGTTATAATTCTAGTTTTAATTGTAGATTGGTCTTGGCGGTTGATAATTATTCTGATAATTATTTCCAGGCCTTTGGTTTATGTATGAAACATTCTCTCTTTGTTCCATTGTTAGTTCAATACTGAGACAATCTTTTGTCAAATGTGGTCCTCCACACTGCTCACAACTAATTCGTATTGAGTGAATATCTTTAGTCATCTTTTCCATTCGTCTCTCGACAGCATCTATCTTTGCAGAAATGGAATCAAAGTCATGGCTAGAATCGGCTCTAGCTGCTTTAGATGATCTAATGATATCTTTTTCTTGATGCCACTCATGTGAGTGGGAAGCAGTGTTATCAATAATTTTGTAAGCGTCAGTTGCGGTTTTCTTCATAATGGAACCACCAGCTGCTATATCGATGTCTTTTCTTGTAGTGATGTCGCATCCTTGGTAGAATATTTGTACTATTTGACAAGTGTCTAAACCATGTTGCGGACATCCTCTTAATAACTTTCCAAATCTTGTACACGCCTCATAAAGAGTTTCATTTGGCTTTTGTGTGAACGTAACTATTTCTCCTTGAAGTCTCACGGCTTTAGATGCCGGAAAGAATTGTTTAAGAAATTTTTCAACTAAAACATCCCATGTATCAATCGCCCCTTCAGGTAACGATTCCAACCAATCTTTGGCTTCTCCCTTTAAAGTCCAGGGAAATAACATGAGATAGATCTGTTCATCCTCGACTTCTCTGATTTTGAATAAAGTACAAATCCTGTTAAAGGTACGAAGATGTTCGTTTGGATCTTCCTTCGGCGCACCACTAAATTGGCATTGATTAGTTACCATGTGTAGGATTTGTCCTTTGATTTCATAATCTGGTGCATTAATGCCTGTTTGAGTAATTGCGTGACATTGGCCAGTGCGTTTAGCTCGCATTCGGTCTTCCATACATAGAGGTTCCAGATTTTCCATGATTCAATTTGTTGAATCTGAATCACTAGAGGATTCTGATTTAATGGTTTCTTCCTCGACAATCTCTGATTGTATGATTTGTGATTCAGGAGGAATGATTAGTGGATCAGGATCTTGGAATTGTCCCTTCGAATTCTCAATTGTGAGATTGAGTTCAAAAAATGGATTATCGGAAATTTGAGTTGGAGTACTTGGTCGACTAGATGACAATTCTAAAGAAAAATCAACGGCGACAATATTGGATAGATGTCTTGATCGAGTTACAGGTGGTGAACGTATGAAAGGTGGTGAACGTTTTGCTCGGTGCATTCACTGAATATCCTATTAGTTATAAAAGATAAAAATTATATAAATTATCAAATTAATAGACTTTTCTGCTTTTGCCCACGTTTCGAATAGCCAATAGATGCAGCAGGGAGCCAGAACCCTTTAAATCGGAAGCTCACAACTCAGCCACTAACAAATCCAACTATTACTACGAAGCAGAAAATTTGGATATCTATCAATTCAACCACTTAAAATAATTTTTCGTTTGAAATTTTAGAGAAGAAATAGAAAATTCTATGTCCTAAAAACTAGAGCGTCGAGAAATAAGAAAGAAAAAGATTGTGTCGAAAAACGTCGAAAAAATAAAAGGTCGAAAATTAAAAATAAGAAAGTAGCGCGTCGAAACTTAAAAGGGATTCTAAACGAAAAACGGCAATTACTTAAAATGATACTAAAATTTTAACACGACGTCACAAAATTTTAAGCCACCTAAATCTTAGTCTAAAGAAAAAGCATTTAAGGGATTTTTACGGCAAAGCCTAAAAATCTAAAAGTATAAAAATAACTATGGCAAAACTAAACTTAATACTAAAAGTTGTAACTAGAGTCTAAAAATCTAAAGGTAATAAAACTTAAAATAAATTTTTTTTTAATTTTATAGACAAAATCTTACAAATATATATATATATATATATATATATATATATATATATATATATATATATATATATATATATATATATATATATATATATATATATATATATATATATATATATATATATATATATATATATATATATATATATATATATATATATATATTTAAAATTTTTTTAAAAAAAAAATATATTTTTATATATTTTTTTTATTTTTATTTTTAACGATTTTAATATTTCGTTTTTAAGGATTTAAAATTTTTTTTTCACGAAATTAATAATTTTTTTTATTAGTTTTTTTAAAAAAACTTTTTTTAACTCATTTACTTTTCATGATTAGTAAATGAAACGAATTAATTAATTTACTATTCACATGAAAGCGACATGATAGAAATTATTAATTATAAGTTACATAATATACCCCTAAAGTATTTAATAAATACGACTTTTTAAAACTTTACGATTCAAATTAGATTCAAAATTACTATTATATTATTATATTTTATTTCAATATTATTATATTATTATATTTATTAAATTATTATATTTAAATTAATATATCTTTAATCAATTAAAAACTAAAAAAAAACTTAAATACCCCGTGAAGACACAAAAAGTGTCCCCGGCAGCGGCGCCAAAAACTTGATGTGTTCTAGAGGGTGTGTATGAAACGGCTATTAGTTTTATATTTATTTACTACAGGAAATCACCTAAATTAAACTAAAACACAAAAGGCAAATATACCTATCGTGTAATAATATAGCTAAGGTAAAGTCCGGGAGGTCGATCCGTGGACACTATTATTGGGTGTCTTACTAGGTCAAATTAGTTAATTAAGTAGTTAAACTAGATCTAGTGATATATAGTAATTATAGGTAACTTTGGGGGTTTTTACCGTTTAATGACCGGTTTGTCAATTTTAAAACTTAAGTCACAATTAAAACCTAATACAAAATATAACTTAATTTAAAGTGTAAAGTAAATGACGATAATTAAAAGTACAATAAATTAAAAGTGCGATAAATAAAATGACAGTAAATAAAAGTACGATGAGATATAAAATAAAGGAATTATGCTTATTTAAACTTCCGTAATCATGATGTTCGACGTGTTGATTTTAATTTATTACCATGGGTTAATTGTCCTTTGTCCTGGATTATTCGATATGTCCATACGGTTTTGTCCATAATAGTCCATTGGTCATAATTAGAAAGTGCGAGGGTCTTCGTCAAATTATCCTTATACCCGAAGTCAAATATTCCAACTAATTGGGGATTCGAACTGTAACAAGGTCTTAATACTTTGTTTAATGAATACACTAGGTTATCGACTGTGTGTAATCCAAGGTTTTAATACTTTGTTAACAATTACACCAATTACCCTTGAATGTAATCCACCCCTGTTTTAATGAGTCTAGTAACTATTAAATCATCCCCGTGTCCGGTCAAATGAACAATAATTCGTACTTATAAATATCCCGCTCATCGTACCCGATTAAGCGTATGTGGTTATATATAGATACGTCAAATCATAACCTTTATATTAAATTAATGAGGTATCGTTTAGTTAATATAAAGCCTATTAATAGCCCATAGTCTAATTTCCACAAGTGTCGATCTTTTGTCCAAACCCCAATTATGGTCCAAAACCCAATTATCCCGTCTTTAATATTTAGTCTAACATCATGATTACTTTGGCTTAAATAAGCATAATAATAATTAGCTACGAGACATTAATAAAAATAATTTAAACATAACTTACAATGAGTATTAATAGCGTAGTGTTACACAGACAGAGTTTCGACTTACAAACTTAAAACATTCGCTAACATAACCTTATTATTATTAAACTTTAATATTAAAATTATAATATTAATATAAATATATTGAGAGAGTAAGAGATTTAGAAAATAGAAAAGGTGTATCTTTCATTACTCCGTAGTCTCGTTTTATAGGCAAATGATGAATTTGAAATTTTCACTTATGACCCCTTAACTATGCTTAATTAACAACTTTTTATTATTTATTATTATTATGAATTATTTAAATATTATATTATATTCTTGTGCATAGTTGACTTGTACTTTCAGCTCCGTTGCGTCGAGCGTTGAAAGTTAGTTCATGTCGCGGTTCCGGATTTTCGAACGCCTTTTCGTATAATTTAATATCTTGTACTTTGCATTTTGCGGCTTGTACTTTTGTAATTTTGAGACGTTTCTCATCAATAAATTGAACCACTTGAATTGTACTTTGTACTTTTTAGCTTTTTGGTCACTTGCGTCTTCAAATAGTCGAATCTGTCTTTTGTCTTCACCTTTTATTATTTAAACGATAATTACTTGAAATTAGAACAATTGCAACTAAAAGTTTGTCTTTCTTGAAGGATAATGCTATGAAATATATGTTCGTTTTTAGCATTATCACCATTAAACACCCACTAGCCCGCATATTCGCCCAAAACCCCATTTTGACCCTTAACAAAGTCAAATTCTCACATTTGCTAGTTTTGACTCCAAAACGCCATTAACTCAATTTTGTACTTTAACTTAACTCATTTTAAGTTTACAAACCTCACACAATCTATAATCGGTCATTTATCCCCAACAAACCCTAATTTTGACTCTATTCAAATAGTCAATTAAATGAGCACAAAAGGCTTCCATCACTTCAATAAGCACTAAATACTAGTGATTACACTCATTTGCAAGTCTCACATGAGTTAAACTTGTTCACCAAACCCAAAACCCGCCTTCATCACTTATAAACCCGAATCTTGGTGTTAACCTTCCATTAACAACTAATGGGGTTTCATTATGAACTCACAATCAAAAACCCCTAAATATGAACATGAATCACAAGAACGAAATTTGGATAGGAGACTTACCACTAGTATCAAATCGTAGCTAAGAACGAGGAGAACGACGTTTGTTCTTGCTCCAAAGATTGAATCCCACTTCTTCCCTTCCAAATCACACTTTGAATCAATTGGGGTTTTGAAGGAAATGAGAGAAAATGAAGAAGAAAAAGGAAAAGAAAATAAGAAAATGAAATGAATGGACCAGATTTGGGGATAATCTGTCCCATACACAAAAAGACCAAAATGCCCTCACTTTCCCTTTAAAATTGCAAAAATCCGGAACCACCTCACCTGAACCATCGCGCCGTGACCACCCTGGTCCGCGCCGCGACTAACTACGTGGTCTGGTGGTCTTGTTTGCATGCCGTCTGATCTTACTTCGAGTGCAATACCGCGCCGCGATCCCACTAGGCCGCGCCGCGACCTGGTGTGGGTTTTGTCCTTTTTTCGCTTACTAACACCCTTCCAATCGTACACGCTTTGTTCTCTTCATTCACGTAACATACATACACTTTAGAACACATATAACCTCCCTTCGATCATCCTCGAACCCTCTATATACATGCATGCAACGTACATGCATAAACATACATATATGCTTCGCCTATATAATCTAAACTTATATACATATATACACATATCGTTTACATTCTTGAACACTTTCATTATCTCTCCATGCATATATACGTACATATTCTCATGCACTCTTATGCACGTACATATACACATATATATATTCTCATGTACATGTATACATATATATATATTCTCTTGCATGCATTCACGTACTTCATAACTTCACGTCACAATTCGAATAATATCTCGTTAAACCCATCGTACGCTATTTATGTACATATAACAAGTACATACATCTACATATATATTCGTTATACGTCGCATGTGCTCTACATATATATATCGTATGAATAAACGGGTCTTACACAATGACTATCGACCGGTTTTCAGTCACCATCGGTCGATGGTCAAAGACCATCGGTCGAAGGTAGTTCATCAGCTGCAGCAGCAGCAAAGTGACGGGTTTCGAGCAAAATTCACCAATTCTCGAACTTGGACCTGTTTTTAACCTCAAAACCGACCATAACTTGTACACAAAACATATAGAAGCATAAACCCACAAGTTTTGAGCCAAAACAACATCAATTTAAACATTTTGACACCAAAATCACATTTATCAAAAACCTAACCTCAAACCCGAATAAAACACTGATTTTGACATGAAATCACGCAAATTTTACCTTGATAAACTCACAACGACACAAGGAACGACTTGACACTAAAATCAAGCTTCAATTCGAGATCAAATGAATTAGGGTTGTTTGAAGAAGGTGAAGTTAGGTGAGAGTGAGTGAGAGGAAGGTTCAGGAAACAAATGAGAGGAAAAATAACTGATCATACACTTATTTTAGGGTAAAAACCTATACCCCACAACACACGAGTATTTACCAGTTATCAGATAACTTTCATACTTAATTTGACAACCCTAACGGAGTCCAAATTAAATAAACGAACCTGTTATATGACTTGTCACAAACTGGTCTTAACCAAATAATAAAATAACATAAAATATTCAATTAAAATATAAGCATAATTACCCGCACAATTATGCCTAAGGGCGAAAAGGTCATCTTACATCTAAGCCGTGTTTGAAGGTCATCTTACATCTAAGCCGCACAATTATGCCTGTTATGTGACTCTTGTCACGAACGAACCTTATGAAACACTTAAAAACGCATAAGTTAACTAGACACATACTAAACCACATATGAATAATTAGAGAATGAAAATTCAATGAACATAAGGTTTGAGAACGAATGAAACTGAGGATGAAAGATGAGGGAACTTATATATGATTAAAAAGATGATATAGTAAAGTATCGGAGAGTAATAGAGTGATCAGGAATCCTAAATCTTGATCTACCCTAACCTCGCAGGTCAAACTTAAAAAAAACTATAGTTTCGAACCTAAGCTCTGATACCATTTTGTAACGCCCCTAACTTACAATCCTCTAATAACTTATATAAAAAGGAACTAATAGACAAAAGGGCGTTAACCTTATTCAAAGTCAAACCATAATCTAAGTCAAAGGTAACTGATATTAAACTACAAATAATAAAGTTTGAAAATCTCTATGGCAAAAGTGCTAAGTCCACTTCAACTCTACACTCTTCCCTCGATCCCAAAGCTCACAGATCACCTGTCGTATAAGAAAGAAAACGGAGTACGACTGAGCCAAAGATCAGTGAGCGGATATAAAAAAGAACGGATTATAGTATAACATGCGAAAACTTATTTTGATACAAGCTTTATTACAAAATAGACTCATTTTCAAAACGAACTTATTATCAAAAAGAACTTATTTTCAAAACGAACTTATTATCAAAAGGAACTTATTCTCAAAACGAACTTATTTTCAAAGCAAAATACGAATAGGTATAAATCCACGTTACCAAAGATGTCAATATACAAAGTATAGTACAAAACACCACTTTCATAAAATAATGCACTAAAAGTCAAAACAAATATCTTACAAAGTATCAAAATGAAATCATATGGTAGCTACTCCATTGATCATTCTTATCGGTGACGTTTAGTATGACACTACTATAAACGTCTACCGTCAAAACAAACAAAATCCTATGATCGATCCATACGCCTCCTATCTAAATATAATAACAAAGAGCTCATACCACCACCTGGTAATCAAAAGGAGACTCTATAGAAATAAAAAAATACACCGCTACAGTCGATGCCACATTATCGGTGTCACAATAATGCGCTCATGGGACCTTCATTAATAGGTTACTCTTAGGCACATTTTAAGAAACGGTTTTAACAGACTAATGTTTACAAATCACCGAATACTTTTAAGTGAATAATGAACTTTAAAATATGTATAAAAAGGTTTAATAAAAGGAATTTAAATACTTTACGTTTAACCAAATACTTAAAATGTTATATAAAACGATATTTCATTTTAGTTTAAAAACCACGTGTCTACCCAATCATTCGGTCTAACTTTTGTCACGAGTCTCGTTACATAATATTTGAGCCCTTTATGAATTAACAACTTAAACGGGACTTAACGGGACATGTAAAGCCACGTGAAATGAGGGACACACGATACGAATCACCGTACCACTCTCTAAAAACACACAGATTCTTTACCGGGCTGTTTTCGGATGTTTCAGGGCTGTTTTCGGATGTTTCAGGGCTGTTTTCTGGACAATACGGGTACATCTGTTGAGGGGTTAATTTCGAGACTGTTTTGTGACAGTTTTGCGGCTGATTTCGGGCTATTTTGGTTGGGTTTTCGAGACACGGTTTTGACACAATTTCTAAATACTAAAATATTATGATTCCTCAACTATCAAACATAATTAGCATACTCATTAGTGAAATGTCCCGTTCTTATTGATTAAAAACGTTCCATATTAATTGATTTCGTTGCGAGGTTTTGACCTCTATATGAGACGTTTTTCAAAGACTGCATTCATTTCAAAACAAACCATAACCTTTATTTCATCAATAAAAGTTTAAAAAGCTTTACGTAGATTATCAAATAATGATAATCTAAAATATCCTGTTTACACACGACTATTACATAATGGTTTACAATACAAATATGTTACAACGAAATAAGTTTCTTGAATGCAGTTTTTACACAATATCATACAGGCATGGACTCCAAATCTTGTCCTTATTTAAGTATGCGACAGCGGAAGCTCTTAATAATCACCTGAGAATAAACATGCTTAAAACGTCAACAAAAAATGTTGGTGAGTTATAGGTGTAACCTATATATATCAAATCGTAACAATAGACCACAAGATTTCATATTTCAATATACATCCCATACATAGAGATAAAAAAATCATTCATATGGTGAACACCTGGTAACCGACATTAACAAGATGCATATATAAGAATAGCCCCATCATTCTGGGACACCCTTCGGATATGATATAAATTTCGAAGTACTAAAGCATCCGGTACTTTGGATGGGGTTTGTTAGGCCCAATAGATCTATCTTTAGGATTCGCGTCAATTAGGGTGTCTGTTCCCTAATTCTTAGATTACCAGACTTAATAAAAAGGGGCATATTCGATTTCGATAATTCAACCATAGAATGTAGTTTCATGTACTTGTGTCTATTTTGTAAATCATTTATAAAACCTGCGTGTATTCTCATCCCAAAAATATTAGATTTTAAAAGTGGGACTATAACTCACTTTCACAGATTTTTACTTCGTCGGGAAGTAAGACTTGGCCACTGGTCGATTCACGAACCTATAACAAATATGTACATATATATCAAAGTATGTTCAAAATATATTTACAACACTTTTAATACATTTTGATGTTTTAAGTTCATTAAGTCAGCTGTCCTCGTTAGTAACCTACAACTAGTTGTCCAAAGTTAGATGTACAGAAAAAAAAAATTGATATATATTATCTTGAATCAATCCACGACCCAGTGTATACACGTCTCAGGCTAGATCACAACTCAAAGTATATATATTTTTGGAATCAACCTCAACCCTGTATAGCTAACTCCCACATTACTGCATATAGAGTGTCTATAGTTGTTCCAAATAATATATACACATGGGTCGATATGATATGTCAAAACATTTGCATACGTGTCTATGGTATCCCAAGATTACATAATATATTAGAATACATGTATAATACAATATAAGTTAGCTAGGATATGATTAATATAGATTTGTTACCAATTTTCACGTAGCTACAACAAGAAAAATTATCCAATCTTGTTTTACCCATAACTTCTTCGTTGTAAATCCGTCTTGAGTGAATCAAATTGCTATGGTTTCATATTCATAAGAAAAATCATTTTTCCAGAAGTATAGCTTTTAAATCAAAGTTTTTCATAGTTTTTAATTATCCAAACCAAAACAGCCCCCGGTTGTAACTACGACGGCGTAAATCCGGTTTTATGGTGTTTATCGTGTTTCCGGGTTTTAAATCATTAAGTTAGCATATCATATAGATATAAATCATGTGTATAGTTGATTTTAAAAGTGTAGTTAGAAGGATTAACTTTATTTGCGAACAAGTTTAGAATTAACTAAACTATGTTCTAGTGATTACTAGTTTACCACTTCGAATATGATAGCTTTTTATGTATGAATCGAATGATGTTATGAACATCATTACTACCTTAAGTTCCTTGGATAAACCTACTGGAAAAGAGAAAAATGGATCTAGCTTCAATGGATCCTTGGATGGCTCGAAGTTCTTGAAGCAGAATCATGACACGAAAACAAGTTCAAGTAAGATCATCACTTGAAATAAGATTGTTATAGTTATAGAAATTGAACCAAAGTTTGAATATGATTATTACCTTGTATTAGAATGATAACCCACTGTAAGAAACAAAGATTTCTTGAGGTTGGATGATCACCTTACAAGATTGGAAGTGAGCTAGCAAACTTGAAAGTATTCTTGATTTTATGAAACTAGAACTTGTAGGATTTATGAAGAACACTTAGAACTTGAAGATAGAACTTGAGAGAGATCAATTAGATGAAGAAAATTGAAGAATAAAAGTGTTTGCAGGTGTTTTTATTCGTTGGTGTATGGATTAGATATAAAGGATATGTAATTTTGTTTTCATGTAAATAAGTCATGAATGATTACTCATATTTTTGTAATTTTATGAGATATTTCATGCTAGTTGCCAAATGATGGTTCCCACATGTGTTATGTGACTCACATGGGCTGCTAAGAGCTGATCATTGGAGTGTATATACCAATAGTACATACATCTAAAATCTGTGTATTGTACGAGTACGAATACGGGTGCATACGAGTAGAATTGTTGATGAAACTGAACGAGGATGTAATTGTAAGCATTTTTGTTAAGTAGAAGTATTTTGATAAGTGTCTTGAAGTCTTTCAAAAGTGTATGAATACATATTAAAACACTACATGTATATACATTTTAACTGAGTCGTTAAGTCATCGTTAGTCGTTACATGTAAGTGTTGTTTTGAAACCTTTAGGTTAACGATCTTGTTAAATATTGTTAACCCAATGTTTATAATATCAAATGAGATTTTAAATTATTATATTATCATGATATTATGATGTACGAATATCTCTTAATATGATATACACATATACATTAAATGTCGTTACAACGATAATCGTTACATATATGTCTCGTTTCAAAATCATTAAGTTAGTAGTCTTGTTTTTACATATGTAGTTCATTATTAATATACTTAATGATATGTTTACTTATCATAATATCATGTTAACTATATATATAACCATATATATGTCATCATATAGTTTTTACAAGTTTTAACGTTCGTGAATCACCGGTCAACTTGGGTGGTCAATTGTCTATATGAAACATATTTCAATTAATCAAGTCTTAACAAGTTTGATTGCTTAACATGTTGGAAGCACTTAATCATGTAAATAACAATTTCTTATATATATATATATATATATATATATATATATATATATATATATATATATATATATATATATATAAACATGGAAAAGTTTGGGTCACTACAGTACCTACCAGTTAAATAAATTTCGTCCCGAAATTTTAAGCAGTTGGAGGTGTTGATGTATCTTCTGGAAATAAATGCGGGTATTTTTTTTCATCTGATCTTCTCGTTCCCAGGTGAACTCGGGTCCTCTACGAGCATTCCATCGAACCTTAACAATTGGTATCTTGTTTTGCTTAAGTCTTTTAACCTCACGATCCATTACTTCGATGGGTTCTTCGATGAATTGAAGTTTTTCGTTGATTTGGATTTCATCTAACGGAATAGTGAGATCTTCTTTAGCAAAACATTTCTTCAAATTCGAGACGTGGAAAGTGTTATGTACAGCCGCGAGTTGTTGAGGTAACTCAAGTCGGTAAGCTACTGGTCCGACACGATCAATAATCTTGAATGGTCCGATATACCTTGGATTTAATTTCCCTCGTCTGCCAAATCGAACAACGCCTTTCCAAGGTGCAACTTTAAGCATGACCATCTCTCCAATTTCAAATTCTATATCTTTTCTTTTAATGTCAGCGTAGCTCTTTTGTCGACTTTGGGCGGTTTTCAACCGTTGTTGAATTTGGATGATCTTCTCGGTAGTTTCTTGTATTATCTCCGGACCCGTAATCTGTCTATCCCCCACTTCACTCCAACAAATCGGAGACCTGCACTTTCTACCATAAAGTGCTTCAAACGGCGCAATCTCAATGCTTGAATGGTAGCTGTTGTTGTAGGAAAATTCTGCTAACGGTAGATGTCGATCCCAACTGTTTCCGAAATCAATAACACATGCTCGTAGCATGTCTTCAAGTGTTTGTATCGTACTTTCGCTCTGCCAATCAGTTTTTGGATGATAGGCTGTACTCCTGTCTGGACGAGTTCCTAATGCTTGCTGTAATGTCTGCCAGAATCTTGAAATAAATCTGTCATCCCTATCAGAGATAATAGAGATTGGTATTCCATGTCTGGAGACGACTTCCTTCAAATACAGTCGTGCTAACTTCTCCATCTTGTCATCTTCTCTTATTGGCAGGAAGTGTGCGGATTTGGTGAGACGATCAACTATTACCCAAATAGTATCAAAACCACTTGCAGTCCTTGGCAATTTAGTGATGAAATCCTTGGTAATGTTTTCCCATTTCCATTCCGGGATTTCGGGTTGTTGAAGTAGACCTGATGGTTTCTGATGCTCAGCTTTGACCTTAGAACACGTCAAACATTCTCCTACGTATTTAGCAACATTGGCTTTCATACCCGGCCACCAAAAATGTTTCTTGAGGTCCTTGTACATCTTCCCCGTTCCAGGATGTATTGAGTATCTGGTTTTATGAGCTTCTCTAAGTACCATTTCTCTCATATCTCCAAATTTTAGTACCCAAATCCTTTCAGCCCTATACCGGGTTCCGTCTTCCCGAATATTAAGATGCTTCTCCGATCCTTTGGGTATTTCATCCTTTAAATTTCCCTCTTTTAAAACTCCTTGTTGCGCCTCCTTTATTTGAGTAGTAAGGTTATTGTGAATCATTATATTCATAGATTTTACTCGAATGGGTTCTCTGTCCTTCCTGCTCATGGCGTCGGCTACCACATTTGCCTTCCCCGGGTGGTAACGAATCTCAAAGTCGTAATCATTCAACAATTCAATCCACCTACGCTGCCTCATATTCAGTTGTTTCTGATTAAATATGTGTTGAAGACTTTTGTGGTCGGTATATATAATACTTTTGACCCCATATAAGTAGTGCCTCCAAGTCTTTAATGCAAAAACAACAGCGCCTAATTCCAAATCATGCGTCGTATAATTTTGTTCGTGAATCTTCAATTGTCTAGACGCATAAGCAATCACCTTCGTTCGTTGCATTAATACACAACCGAGACCTTTCTTTGATGCGTCACAATAAATCACAAAATCATCCTTCCCTTCAGGCAATGACAATATAGGTGCCGTAGTTAGCTTTTTCTTCAATAACTGAAATGCTTTCTCTTGTTCATCCTTCCATTCAAATTTCTTCCCTTTATGCGTTAATGCAGTCAAGGGTTTTCATATTCTGGAAAAGTCTTGGATGAACCTTCTGTAGTAACCAGCTAGTCCTAAAAACTGGCGTATGTGTTTCGGAGTTTTCAGGGTTTCCCATTTTTCAACAGTTTCTATATTTGCCGGATCCACCTTAATACCTTCTTTATTCACTATGTGACCGAGGAATTGAACTTCTTCCAACCAAAATGCACACTTTGAAAACTTAGCGTACAATTCTTCCTTCCTCAATACTTCTAACACCTTTCTCAAATGTTCACCGTGTTCTTGGTCATTCTTTGAGTAAATAAGTATGTCATCAATGAAAATAATGACAAACTTGTCAAGGTATGGTCCACACACTCGGTTCATAAGGTCCATGAACACAGCTGGTGCATTAGTTAAACCAAACGGCATGACCATAAACTCGTAATGACCGTAACGTGTTCTGAAAGCAGTCTTTGGAATATCATCTTCTTTCACCCGCATTTGATGATACCCGGAACGTAAGTCAATCTTTGAATAAACAGACGAGCCTTGTAGTTGATCAAATAAGTCATCGATTCTCAGTAGTGGGTAGTGGTTCTTGATGCTAAGTTTGTTCAACTCTCGGTAGTCGATACACAACCTGAATGTACCATCTTTCTTCTTGACAAACAAAACAGGAGCTCCCCATGGTGATGTGCTTGGTCGAATGAAACCACGCTCTAAAAGTTCTTGTAATTAGCTTTGCAGTTCTTTCATCTCGCGGGGTGCGAGTCTGTAGGAGCATGAGCTATTAGTGCAGCTCCTGGTACAAGATCTATTTGAAATTCAAAGGTTCGATGTGGGGGTAATCCCGGTAATTCTTTTGGAAATACATCGGGTAATTCTTTTGCGACGGGAACATCATTGATGCTCTTTTCTTCAGTTTGTACTTTCTCGACGTGTGCTAGAATAGCATAGCAACCTTTTCTTATTAGTTTTTGTGCCTTCAAATTACTAATAAGATGTAGCTTCGTGTTGCCCTTTTCTCCGTACACCATTAAGGGTTTTCCTTTTTCTCGTATAATGCGAATTGCATTTTTGTAACAAACGATCTCTGCTTTCACTTCTTTCAACCAGTCCATACCGATTATCACATCAAAACTCCCTAACTCTACTGGTATCAAGTCAATCTTAAATGTTTCGCTAACCAGTTTAATTTCTCGATTCCGACATATATTATCTGCTGAAATTAATTTACGATTTGCTAATTCGAGTAAAAATTTACTATCCAAAGGCGTCAATGGACAACTTAATTTAGCACAAAAATCTCTACTCATATAGCTTCTATCCGTACCCGAATTAAATAAAACGTAAGCAGATTTATTGTCAATAAGAAACGTACCCGTAACAAGCTCCGGGTCTTCATGTGCCTCTGCCGCTTTAATATTGAAAACTCTTCCGCGGCCTTGTCCATTCGTGTTCTCCTGGTTCGGGCAATTTCTAATAATGTGGCCCGGTTTTCCACATTTATAACAAACTACATTGGCATAACTTGCTCCGACACTTCTTGCTCCGCCATTACTCGTTCCGACACCATTTGTTCCTTTCGTTCTGTTAACCCCTGGTCCGTAGACCTCACACTTCACCGCGCTATGACCATTTCTTTTACACTTGTTGCAAAATTTAGTGCAGAACCCCGAGTGATACTTTTCACACCTTTGGCATAGCTGCTTCTGATTGTTGTTGTTGTTGTTGTTGCGGTTATTATTGTTGTTGGGATGATTGTTGTAGTTGCTGTTGTTGTTGTTGTTGTTGTTGTTGTTGTTGGGCCGTTTGTTGTAGTTGCGATTGATGTTGCGATTGTTGGGATAGTTGTTGCGATTATTGTTGTAATTGCTGTTGTTATTGTATTGGTGATTCTTATCACCGTTTTACTCCCACTTTCTTTTGACTTGCTTCACATTGGCCTCTTCAGTAGTCTGTTCTTTAATTCTTTCTTCAATCTGGTTCACTAGTTTGTGAGCCATTCTACATGCCTGTTGTATGGAGGCGGGCTCGTGTGAACTTATATCTTCTTGGATTCTTTACGGTAATCCTTTCACAAACGCGTCGATCTTCTCTTCCTCATCTTCGAACGCTCCCGGACACAATAGGCATAATTCTGTGAATCGTCTTTCGTACGTGGTAATATCAAATCCTTGGGTTTGTAACCCTCTAAGTTCTGTCTTGAGCTTATTGACCTCGGTTCTGGGACGGTACTTCTCATTCATCAAGTGCTTGAATGCTGACCACGGTAGTGCGTAAGCATCATCTTGTCCCACTTGCTCTAGATAGGTATTCCACCATGTTAACGCAGAACCTGTGAAGGTATGCGTAGCGTACTTCACTTTGTCCTCTTCAGTACACTTACTTATGGCAAACACCGATTCGACCTTCTCGGTCCACCGTTTCAATCCGATTGGTCCTTCGGTTCCATCAAATTCCAAAGGTTTGCAGGCAGTGAATTCTTTGTAGGTGCATCCTACACAATTTCCTGTACTGCTAGATCCAAGGTTATTGTTGGTATGTAGTGCAGCCTGTACTGCGGATTTGTTTGAAGTAAGAAAGGCACGAAATTTCTCTTCGCTCATATTCAAGGTGTGTCGAGTAGTCGGTGCCATTTCCTTCAAAATAGTCAAATGAAACGAGTTAATCATATAGAATATCAAGAGTAGTCAATAGTATTTCGTAGCGTAATATGAACTTATTTATAAAAGCTCTTTCTTCATATTAGCGTTTTATACTCTTTAATTCGGGTAGTACCTATCCGTTAAGTTCATACCTAGTAGCTAACATACCATTTCAACTACTATAATTCTATATGAAAAACTAATCACAAAAACAAAAAACAAAAAAAAAAACAAAAATATATCATATTCAAGCCTTTATACAATAACTTGCAAACTTACAATACCGCTATTTTACATATAGCATGAAATATAGCACATAAAACTTTGATACAAAGTAGTTGCGAAGATAATTCTAGTTAATAAATAAGGCGTTTAGCAAAGGCAATAAAGACACGTAATTCATACGTCCAGAAACAAGTCATGCATTCAGGTTTTACTAATTCCACTTCCCATCCTTGGTTTTGTGGAACATAACCGTTGTGACCGATAGTAAGACAATGTGTTGTAACGTCGTCAAAAGGATGAAGGTTACGTAATGACTAACAGTCTCGTAATAATCTAAAAACCTCATTTCTTACCCCAATTACCAACTCCGTCACTTGTGGGAACGTTTTGTTTAATAGTTGTAGCCCGATGTTCTTGTTCTCACTTTGGTGAGAAGTGAACATTACTAACCCGTAAGCATAACATGCTTCTTTATGTTGCATGTTAGCCGCTTTTTCTAAATCACGAAGTCCTATATTCGGATATATTGAGTCAAAATAATTTCTTAACCCGCTGCGTAAAATAGCATTTGGGTTCCCCGTAATATATGCGTCAAAGTAAACACATCGTAACTTATGGATTTACCAATGTGATATCCCCCATCTTTCGAATGAAAGCCTTTTATAAACTAAGGCATTCTTGGAACGTTCTTCGAATGTCTTACAAACTGATCTCGCCTTAAATAGTTGTGCCGAGGAATTCTGACTGACTCTAGACAAGATTTCATCAATCATATCTCCGGGTAGGTCTCTTAAAATATTGAGTTATCTATTCATTTTGTGTTTTTATACTGTAAAATAGACAAGAGTTAGATTCATAAAAAAAATACATATTAATACAAGCAATTTTTGCATATATCATAAAGCATAAGCACACTATATTACATATATTACACCAGACGAATACAACTATCTTATTCCGACTCGCTCGTTTCTTATTCTTCGGTTTTGGTTCGTTTTGCCAAGTTTCTAGGGATATATGATGTTCCCCTAATACGAGCCGTCGTTTTCCACATTGGTTTAGAAAAACCTGGTGGTTTAGAGGTTCCCCGGTTATTGTCACAACTTAAGAAATACGGGTGTTGACGATACATATAAAGTTCATCGGGTTTGGAATCAAATTTCTCTATTTTTATACCCTTTCCCTTATTGTTCTCTTTTTCCTTATTAAATTGTGTTGGGGTAATTTCTATAACATCCTCGGAATCCTTGTCAGGATCCGATTCATCGGAGAATTGGTAATCCTCCCAATACTTTGCTTCCTTGGCGAAAACACCATTGACCATAATTAACTTTGGTCGGTTGGTTGAGGATTTTATTCTACTTAACCGTTTTATTATTTCCCCCACTGGTTCTATTTCTTCTTCCGGTTCCGATTCTTCTTCCGGTTCCGATTCTTCTTTCGGTTCCTCTTCGGGAACTTGTGAATCATTCCACGAATCATTCCAATTTACATTTGACTCTTCATTATTATTAGGTGAGTCAATGGGACTTGTTCTAGAGGTAGACATCTATCACATAATATCAAACGCGTTAAGAGATTAATATATCACATAATATTCACATGTTAAAAATATATAGTTTCCAACAAAATTTATTAAGCAATCATTTTTCAAGTAAACACGGTCGAAGTCCAGACTCACTAATGCATCCTAACAAACTCGATAAGACACACTAATGCAAAATTCTGGTTCTCTAAGACCAACGCTCGGATACCAACTGAAATATCCCATTCTTATTGATTAAAAACGTTCCATATTAATTGATTTCGTTGCGAGGTTTTGACCTCTATATGAGACGTTTTTCAAAGACTGCATTCATTTTAAAATAAACCATAACCTTTATTTCATCAATAAAGGTTTAAAAAGCTTTACGTAGATTATCAAATAATGATAATCTAAAATATCCTGTTTACACACGACTATTACATAATGCTTTACAATACAAATATGTTACAACGAAATAAGTTTCTTGAATGCAGTTTTTACACAATATCATACAGGCATGGACTCCAAATCTTGTCCTTATTTAAGTATGCGACAGTGGAAGCTCTTAATAATCACCTGAGAATAAACATGCTTAAAACGTCAACAAAAAATGTTGGTGAGTTATAGGTTTAACCTATATATATCAAATCGTAACAATAGACCACAAGATTTCATATTTCAATATACATCCCATACATAGAGATAAAAAATCATTCATATGGTGAACACCTGGTAACCGACATTAACAAGATGCATATATAAGAATATCCCCATCATTCCGGGACACCCTTCGGATATGATATAAATTTCGAAGTACTAAAGCATCCGGTACTTTAGATGGGGTTTGTTAGGCCCAATAGATCTATCTTTAGGATTCGCGTCAATTAGGGTGTCTGTTCCCTAATTCTTAGATTACCAGACTTAATAAAAAGGGGCATATTCGATTTCGATAATTCAACCATAGAATGTAGTTTCACGTACTTGTGTCTATTTTGTAAATCATTTATAAAACCTGCATGTATTCTCATCCCAAAAATATTAGATTTTAAAAGTGGGACTATAACTCACTTTCACATATTTTTACTTCGTCGGGAAGTAAGACTTGGCCACTGGTCGATTCACGAACCTATAACAAATATGTACATATATATCAAAGTATGTTCAAAATATATTTACAACACTTTTAATACATTTTGTTGTTTTAAGTTCATTAAGTCAGCTGTCCTCGTTAGTAACCTACAACTAGTTGTCTAAAGTTAGATGTACAGAAAAAAATTGATATATATTATCTTGAATCAATCCACGACCCAGTGTATACACGTCTCAGGCTAGATCACAACTCAAAGTATATATATATTTGGAATCAACCTCAACCCTGTATAGCTAACTCCCATATTACTGCATATAGAGTGTCTATGGTTGTTCCAAATAATATATACACATGGGTAAATATGATATGTCAAAACATTTACATACATGTCTATGGTATCCCAAGATTACATAATATATTAGAATACATGTATAATACAATATAAGTTAGCTAGGATATGATTAATATAGATTTGTTACCAATTTTCACGTAGCTACAACAAGAAAAATTATCCAATCTTGTTTTACCCATAACTTCTTCGTTTTAAATCCGTTTTGAGTGAATCAAATTGCTATGGTTTCATATTCATAAGAAAAATCATTTTCCCAGAAGTATAGCTTTTAAATCAAAGTTTTTCATAGTTTTTAATTATCCAAACCAAAACAGCCCCCGATTGTAACTACGACGGCGTAAATCCGGTTTTATGGTGTTTATCGTGTTTCCGGGTTTTAAATCATTAAGTTAGCATATCATATAGATATAGATCATGTGTATAGTTGATTTTAAAAGTGTAGTTAGAAGGATTAACTTTATTTGCGAACAAGTTTAGAATTAACTAAACTATGTTCTAGTGATTACTAGTTTACCACTTCGAATATGATAGCTTTTTATGTATGAATCGAATGATGTTATGAACATCATTACTACCTTAAGTTCCTTGGATAAACCTACTGGAAAAGAGAAAAATGGATCTAGCTTCAACGGATCCTTGGATGGCTCGAAGTTCTTGAAGCAGAATCATGACACGAAAACAAGTTCAAGTAAGATCATCACTTGAAATAAGATTGTTATAGTTATAGAAATTGAACCAAAGTTTGAATATGATTATTACCTTGTATTAGAATGATAACCCACTGTAAGAAACAAAGATTTCTTGAGGTTGGATGATCACCTTACAAGATTGGAAGTGAGCTAGCAAACTTGAAAGTATTCTTGATTTTATGAAACTAGAACTTGTAGGATTTATGAAGAACACTTAGAACATGAAGATAGAACTTGAGAGAGATCAATTAGATGAAGAAAATTGAAGAATAAAAGTGTTTTTAGGTGTTTTTATTCGTTGGTGTATGGATTAGATATAAAGGATATGTAATTTTGTTTTCATGTAAATAAGTCATGAATGGTTACTCATATTTTTGTAATTTTATGAGATATTTCATGCTAGTTGCCAAATGATGGTTCCCACATGTGTTATGTGACTCACATGGGCTGCTAAGAGCTGATCATTGGAGTGTATATACCAAAAGTACATACATCTAAAAGCTGTGTATTGTACGAGTACGAATACGGGTGCATACGAGTAGAATTGTTGATGAAACTGAACGAGGATGTAATTGTAAGCATTTTTGTTAAGTAGAAGTATTTTGATAAGTGTCTTGAAGTCTTTCAAAAGTGTATGAATACATATTAAAACACTACATGTATATACATTTTAACTGAGTCGTTAAGTCATCGTTAGTCGTTACATGTAAGTGTTGTTTTGAAACCTTTAGGTTAACGATCTTGTTAAATATTGTTAACCCAATGTTTATAATATCAAATGAGATTTTAAATTATTATATTATCATGATATTATGATGTACGAATATCTCTTAATATGATATACACATATACATTAAATGTCGTTACAACGATAATCGTTACATATATGTCTCGTTTCAAAATCATTAAGTTAGTAGTCTTGTTTTTACATATGTAGTTCATTATTAATATACTTAATGATATGTTTACTTATCATAATATCATTTTAACTATATATATAACCATATATATGTCATCATATAGTTTTTACAAGTTTTAACGTTCGTGAATCACCGGTCAACTTGGGTGGTCAATTGTCTATATGAAACATATTTCAATTAATCAAGTCTTAACAAGTTTGATTGCTTAACATGTTGGAAGCACTTAATCATGTAAATAACAATTTCATTTAATATATATATAAACATGGAAAAGTTCGGGTCACTACAGTTAGTAAATCAAAGATGAGGAAAAACATAACACAATTTATAGACTAACAAATATACCGAATTATTAGATAAACATGTCATACCAATATAATTTTATTCGTAATTCAAACAAAATTTTGAGAGGAAAGAATAAACCGAAATGATCCTAGTGCCACCTAGAATATCCATACCTTATCTCGAATAACGAATTTCCAAAGACGCAAGAATCACCAAATGGATACTATCATCGAACCAAATCTAACAAATAGAAAAGTATGAACACAAAATATATATAAATAGAGAGTATGTAATATCATTTATTTAATAATATCATCATATGATTCTTCATGTGTTTATTCTTATTATTATAAATTTATAATCTTGATCAAAACTCCATTAAGTTATATTTTAAGCACCAAAAGCATAATTGTTAAACAAAATTTTTGACATGATTTTTGTATGGTTATATTTCAAAATTTTAGAACTTATATAATGATAATATACTATTAAGAATGTGGAACAAAAGATAGAATTATTACTTTAACACTTGGGCACTAAAACAAGCTTGTTTTTCCACCAAATTGTATCAAATACTTAGCAAATTGAGAAGTAAAAGTGTGCAGAATTTTTAGGCCAGAAAAAGATGAGAGAATGAAAGAAAACTCAAAAATTTCATAAGAGAATATAACATCAAGTGTGGTGAAAGATTTCATAATAATGGATCATTAGTTTAAGAATAAATGGTGATTAATCTTGTAAGTTAATAAGTGAATAAAAGCTAGTTACTCGTAGGTTATAATTTTATGGATTTCAAAAGTCTCTTAATGAATCTAGACATGTATTAGGTGTAAGGTTAAGTCATACACTGTTTGTAATTTACTTAGAGTTTTAACTTATGATAAAGTAAATATATGCTAAAGTTCTAGACTTTAAAATAAAGTAATCAAAAAGTACATTGCTTAAGGAGTCATCAAATATCTGACAACATAATTATTATTTAACTTATGTCAGCCTTAATGTTTAAACAAACTTAGGATATAATAATTGTATTAAACTTATGATATAATGTGATTATTTACTTATAATTAATTATCTTTCAAAACATATGTCTTAAATATTATCGAAGTTATAGTGTTAATTTTATGGGATATTACAACTCTACCTACTAAAAAAAATTTCGTCCTCGAAATTGAAAGAAGATACAAAACTGAAACACAACAAATAACGACCAAATGAGAGTTTTATGCGTAGGTTTAGTTCTTAAAGAATATTTTAGGGTTTTAATGCAAATTATATTAATATATTATTCTTTTCTTTTGTGACTTACGGGGTATAAGTTGATAAGGATTCATTATTAATACTCGTATATCACACATTAAATTCTTCAAACTTAGGTAGGCTATGTATCAATTATGAAAGGACCCGTTCATATACATTATAAACGATTCACAATAGTTGATTACATCGCGAGGTACTTGACCTCTAAATGATACATTTTACAAACATTGCATTCGTTTTTAAAAGACAATCTTTCTTTACAACGAAAATTGACAGCATGCATACCATTTCATAATATATCCAACTATAATTAACTTAATAATAATCTTGATGAACTCAACGACTCGAATGCAACGTCTTTTGAAATATGCCATGAATGACTCCAAGTCATTTCTTTAAAATGAGCAAATGCACAGCGGAAGATTTCTTTCATACCTGAGAATAAACATGCTTTAAAGTGTCAACTAAAAGGCTGGTGAGTTTATTAGTTTATCATAATCGATCATTTTCATCATTTTAATAGACCACAAGTTCTCATAAATATACGTCTCATGCATAGAGACAAAAATAATCATTCATATGGTGAACACCTGGTAACCGACATTAACAAGATGCATATAAGAATATCCCCTATCATTCCGAGAAATTCTTCGGACATGATAAAAACAACATCGAAGTACTAAAGCATCCGGTACTTTGGATGGGGTTCGTTAGGCCCAATAGATCTATCTTTAGGATTCGCGTCAATTATCTAAAGACCCGTCCTAATCTATCCGGACGGATACATTACAATTGATTATATCGCGAGGTACTTGACCTCTATATGATACATTTTACAAACATTGCATTCATTTTTGAAAAGTCAATCTTTCATTACATCGAAAGTTGACGGCATGCATACCATTTCATAATATATCCAACTATAATTGACTTAATAATAATCTTGATGAACTCAACGACTCGAATGCAACGTCTTTTGAAATATGTCATGAATGACTCCAAGTAATATCTCTAAAATGAACAAACACACGGCGAAAGATTTCTTTCATACCTGAGAATAAACATGCTTTCAAGTGTCAACCAAAAGGTTGGTGAATTCATTAGTTTATCATAAACATTCATTTCCATCATTTTAATAGACCACAAGATTTTCATTTTCAGTTCTCATAAATATACGTCCCATGCATAGAGACAAAATATCATTCATATGGATTGAACACCTGGTAACCGACATTAACAAGATGCATATAAGAATATCCCCTATCATTCCGGGACATCCATCGGACATGATAAAATAACATCGAAGTACTAAAACATCCGCTACAACGGATGGGGTTTGTTAGGCCCAATAGATCTATCTTTAGGATTCGCGTCAATTAGTAGACTGGTTTACTAATTCTTAGATTACCAAGTAAAAGGGGCATATTCAGCTTCGATCATTCAACCATATAATGTAGTTTCGATTACTTGTGTCTATTTCGTAAAACAGTTATAAAACATAGCGCAAGTATTCTCAGTCCCAAAAGTATATATAGCAAAAGTATTTAAAAAGGGAGCAAATGAAACTCACCTACTGTATTTTGTAGTAAAAATACTTATTACGATATTGAACAAATTGTAGGGTTGGCCTTGGATTCACGAACCTATATCATTCATATATATATATATTAATACACATACTTGTAATCGAACAAATATATATTATTTTTAGTGATATAATTTTTTTATATAAATAACTTATGTATTTCTTTATTTAGTTAAATATGTTCATTTTATATATTTTGAATAAATTTTAATATAGTTAAATTATATATATATATATATATATATATATATATATATATATATATATATATATATATATATATATATATATATATATATATATATATATTTATATATATATTTATGGAAATCATTGGTTTTAAATTAATAATTATGATAATGATAGTATTAGTGAATATTATTGACACTATATATTAATAATAATAATAATAATAATAATAATAATAATAATAATAATAATAATAATAATAATAATAATAATACTAATAATAAAAATGATACTAATACTAATAATAATGAAAAATAATAATTTTGTATCATTTTCATAATAATAATAATAATAATAATAATAATAATAATAATAATAATAATAATGATAGTTTTTAATAATAATAAAAATGATAATTAATCTTAAACATAATAACAATAGAATTAATAATAATGTTAATAATAATAATAATAATAATAATAATAATAATAATAATAATAATAATAATAATAATAATAATAATAATAATAATAATACCTTAGAAGCATTAAAAAGAAATAAACAGCCCAAGACGGGACTCGAACCCGTGAGCTCTAGCTTACACCACAACACTCCTAAGCACTGCTCTGATGATACTTTTTTGTTTTAAATTTACAGTCTAATCTATATGAGCCATTTAATTCGGCCCAACGGAAAATAGATCTCGGCCCAGCTTTTCAACAGCAACCACATCTGGTTTTCAGCCCAATCATTACCATTAAACAAGGGCCAACAAATATTATGTTTCGTCCCAACAGTTGTACGGCCCAACAATTGTGAAAACACTTGATGATAAAAATAAAATAAATTGTGGTGGCCTAGGTTCAAACTCAGAACCACTTGTTTTTCCAACACACACTAAACCAATGCACTGCTCGATTCTCTTGGTATTAAATCACCCTTTTTATTTCTTTATTTTATATGACGAAACTCTTCACCAAAATTTCATCATCTTTTAAGGTATCTTCACCAAACCCTGATCATCTCATTATCATCTATAACATCATCTTAATCTAATCCTAATACCTTAATCATTATTAACATCGTCGCTAGTATCATCATCAATATAGTTCAATATCATCATCATTGTCACTCGTTTAAACAACACAGAAAAAGAAAAACACGATAAACATAAAATCACACTCACTATTATTTATCCATTAATTCAATTGGTTTTTGGCTCAACTAGAACACTAATCCGAGCGACCCAAATAAGTATTCCAAATAGCAAACTTATTTAAAACTCAATTGACCCTGCCCGTTAACTAATTCGTAAATCACAGCTCAATTTTTTAATCTTATAATATGCCATCATGAATTCCTAAAGTAAATGGAGGTTTAAAGTTTTGTGTGGGGTTCGGTTTTGATAACAACAAACACATAACTGCTACCTTCTTTACAGCTCATCACCAATTTCTTTATTAGTCACCTTTCCATTAAGTAAACACTAAATTATATAGAATGGGTCATGTAATTAAAAGTGGTCGGCCAACAAATATATATAACAGCAACTTTATTATATAAATCGCCTCCTTTATTATATAAGTTGTCCCACTTAATTTGTTTACATCAATTTGAGAGAACTATAGATTTTGAGCGTATTCATCCCGTTTCATCACCTATCATCTTCTTACGTGTATCATGGTGGCAGTAGCAGCGGTAATATATAGTTGATGGTGGCGGCTTTAATGGTGATTTGTGTGGAGGTCGAAAGTTATATAAACAGAAGAAAACAGTGATTTGTAGAAGTCTTTGGTGGAGTTTAAATGGGTTGTTAAATGGTGGTTTGTGATGGATGAATAAAGCAGCAAACAGGATCCAAAAACACCAAAAGCCTTCGGCTTTCTTGGTGCAGTTTGTAACTGAAACAAAGTGGCGAAGATGGCGGTAGTTATTGGTTACACACGATGGAGTAAAGTGATTTTGGCGTGTGTGTTTCTTGTCATGTATGTATGTATATGATTATATATATTCTGTAAGATGAATAAAACAATAACGAGATAGAAAACATAACGAGCAGTTTTTGGGGTGGCTTGTGGTTGTTTTGACGAGAGAAATAAGAATAAAGAGGGTGATATGGTTGATCCAATATGTATATGTTAATATCTATATCTATATGTAATTATATAAGTTTAAGTATAAATAATAATAGTATAACATTACATCACATCTATTATTAAATTAAATTAAATTAAATTAAATTAAATTAAAGTTAAAGTCTATAATTCAAGTGGAATTGAAAAGGAAAGATTGAAAAGGAATTAATTCAAGTGGAATTGAAAAGGAAAGATTGAAAAGGAATCGAGGACACCGGTTTCAATTTGAGCATAGTATTTGACCATTTTCAATTCACAGGTAAAATTAACGAAATAAGATATATAATATAATAATACATAAAATATAAACGTGTAACTTTGAGTTAGCAGCCATCATATTCTTTTTAATTAACCAATAGTTTTCACGGACTACTATATCGTACTCTGTTGTTAATTAGGGGCGGATAAAAAGTGTTCAGCAAAATCCCAAATTTTTATATTAAGTTTCTTTAATTATTTCAGTCATTATGGTATAAAATTCGGTCATTAACCATTAAATAAAAATTACATTAATTATTCACTCCCAACCTCAAGTAAAATATAAAAAGTTTTAAAATTCAACAATTAGTTCCTAAATACATTTTTAATAAGCCTATAATTTATAAAACTCATTTTTGGCTAACCGTTTTTTTTAAAATAATATAAGTTTGAATTTAACTTGTGTAATATACATCGAATGATGAACGAGTGTTACTATCGTTTACTAAATGAATTTGAAACCAAATATATATATTCAATATACTTTATGTATACAGATTTATTTTAGCAATAAATTTTATTATTAATTACATCATTTTTCATACTTATTCCTAACAATTAAGTTGTATATTATTTTACATATTTAATATTTATTTATAAAAAAAATTCATACAACGATTAATAACATTTATGTACATATATTTATTTATATTTATATACATATCTACTCACAAATAGTTGTTCGTGAATCGTCGGGAATGATCGAAGGTCAATTGAATATATAAAACAGTTCAGAAATTTTGAGATTCAACATTACAGACTTTGCTTATCGTGTCGAAACCATATAAAGATTAAGTTTAAATTTGGTCAGAAATTTTCGGGTCGTCACAGTACCTACCCGTTAAATAAATTTCGTCCCGAAATTTGAGTAAGGTCGTCATGGCTAACAATAAAAATGTTTTCATGACGAATATGAGTTGATAAATAGAGTTTCATCATTATTTATTAATATAGATAAAACGATTTGATTATGTGAAGCGTACGAATGAAGCTATCACAAAAGAGTGAAATGAGAAAATAAAGATTCGCCTTAGCTTTTGACGTAGTCACGGTGGAATTTAGAAAATAAGGTGCGTCTTAGCTTTTGACGTTGTCTTAGTTGAATTTCAGAATTCAAGGGATTTAAAGAAAATCTTCAAAATCTAGAAGATTTGATTCTTCGGTGAATAATGAAATTAAGATCTCTATAATTAAATACGGTGATCTGCCTCGATTACTTTGTCTGATATTTTCCATTATAAATTAAACTCTTCCGTTCCATTATTCTCCCATTTTCTATACTTTCTTTCTTAGTTCATACATCCAAAAGATTGTGAAAATGCTTAATCCCGTTCTAATCCTTGATATTCTTCTAATTATTATTTCTGTCATCCTTCTTTTCAATCTTCCACCAGAAGAATCTGTTTACTTCTACTATTACCTTGGGGTGATACTATTCTTAATTCTACCGTGTCTTTATATTACTATTCGTATTAATATCCACGGTTTGTAACCTCCGTGTTGTTATTGGACTTTATATTTTCTCTTATATTTTGGAGCTCTTTGAAAAGACCCGTCCTAATCCATCTGGACGAAGTCCATATCGATTACTAACGATTCACAATAGTTGATTACATCGCGAGGTACTTGTCCTCTATATGATACATTTTACAAACATTGCATTCGTTTTTGAAAAGACAATCTTTCATTACATCGAAAGTTGACGACATGCATACCAATTCATAATACCTCTAACTATAATTGACTTAATAATAATCTTGATGAACTCAACGACTCGAATGCAACGTCTTTTGAAATATGCCATGAATGACTCCAAGTAATGTCTCTAATATGAGTTAATGCACAGCGGAAGATTTCTTTCATACCTGAGAATAAACATGCTTTAAAGTGTCAACCAAAAGGTTGGTGAGTTCATTAGTTTAACATAAATAATCATTTCCATCATTTTAATAGACCACAAGATTTTCATTTTCAGTTCTCATAAATATACGTCCCATGCATAGAGACAAAAATAATCATTCATATGGATTGAACACCTGGTAACCGACATTCACAATATGCATATAAGAATATCCCCATCATTCTGGGATCCTCCTTCGGACATGATATAAATTTCGAAGTACTAAAGCATCCGGTACTTTGGATGGGGCTTGTTGGCTCGATAGATCTATCTTTAGGATTCGCGTCAATTAGGGTGTCTGTTCCCTAATTCTTAGATTACCAGACTTAATAAAAAGGGGCATATTCGATTTCGATAATTCAACCATATAATGTAGTTTTGATTACTTGTGTCCATTTCGTAAAACATTTATAAAACAAGCGCATGTATTCTCAGTCCCAAAAATATATATTGCAAATGCATTTAAAAAGGGAGCAAATGAAACTCACACATATAAATATTGTAAAACAATTAATAAAGCATTTGCATGTATTCTCAGCCCAAAAATGTAAATAGTGATAAGGGATCAAATGAACTCACTGTACTGTATTTTGTAGTAAAAATACATATGACGACATTTGAATAATGCAGAGTTAGCCTCGGATTCACGAACCTATAACATTTGTTTATATATTAATACATATTCTCGTAATCGAATAAATCTATTTATTATTAATAGTGTATTTGTTATATTTATAAGTTTCATTTTCTATTTATACATTTTCATTTTATATAAATAGAGATATTAATATAATTAAGTTATGTACTTTGAATATATCTTTGTATATAGAAATCTTTATTTTTACACCTATAGTCTTAACAACGTTAATAAAACTTTTATTTTTATATTAATAAACCATTTTTAATAATAATAATTTTGATAGTTTTATTGATAACCTTAGTAAAATTGATAGTAATGATAATAAATTTTATAATAATTGTATTAATAATGATAATCATAATATTACTAACGATAATATTAATGATAATACTTATAACAATATTAAGGATAAATATGATATTAATAATTATAAATATATTTATAATACTAATATTAATAAAATGATACAAATTATAATATTAATGATAATAATAATATATCCATATTACTTTCATAATAACAATAATGTTAATCATAATCATAATTATAGTGATAATAATAATAATACTAAAATGATAAGTTTACTACTACTAATAATATTCTTAATACTTATAATAATTAATGATGATAATAATAATAATAATAATAATAATAATAATAATAATAATAATAATAATAATAATAATAATAATAATAATAATAATAATAATAATAATAATAATAATAATAATAATAATAATAATAATAATAATTAAAATTGGAAACTACCTTCTTAAAACGAATTCTGAGAGAGAAAAAAATAATAGCCCACTGCAGGGCTCGAACCCATGGCCTCTCGTTCCTTGCAAACACCCCTAACCAATGATCTGTCTATTTCTTTTCTGATTCAATTACCATCCTAATCCTTTTAACTCGTCATTCGACCCAGCTAATAAATTAAAAGCCCAACAAATTTGTAACCTACTAATCAAAGAAGCCCAATATGCAAAAGGAAATGCTGTGTATGTTTGGCCTGGAAAAAAAAATTTCGATGGGCAGTGGATAAAATAATAAAAAAAAAACGTATCCCTTTCCATTTATTTCGGTGGCCATCAAGTCCCACACATCTTCTTTATCCCTCCACTATCAAAAAAAGTCTCGGTTTCTTCTTCTTGTTTTAATACCGATCGAGGAAAAAAATAAATAAATAAATAAATAAAATAATAACAGTAATACATCAAGAATTGATTGGAGGTAGCAGCTTCAATCGATGGTAGGGTTTTTCGGTTTTGGTTATAATCGAACGATAATAGAAACAGAAACAACACGCAGGTAATGATCGTATTTCATTATCAAAACACCACTATACATCATCATCGTTTTCGTTAGTCTCTACCATCATCGTTACTCACATCATCATCTTTATCTTCATCATTCAATACTACAATTCATTATCTTCTTCAAGTGGGTTTCGAAACGTAAAAAAATAATAATAATAATAACAAAAGCTGTGCAGTAGTTATAAGAGTTTTGTGTCTGCAAAAAAAAAATATATATATAAAGTAAAACGAAAAGAAAAGGAGCTGGCGACAGGAACATGGCATTCCACTTTGATAGAGTCTTGTTTATTTAAATTCATCCACTAGCCAATTATCATAAGTCAAAAAGGTGTTTCTATTATATATTAAAACATAACAGAAAGTAATAATATTGAATTAAAAAGATGTTTGGTTTGTGTCAATCTTGAACGAAAACAGAAGCAATGATAATGGGTAGCAGTGACAACGTAAATAGGAAAGTAGCAATAGAGGTTGCAAGGTGATGGTGGTGATGCGAATAGCGTATAGGAAAAGAGGAGAAAAAAAATATACTTTCTTGATGTAGGCGTCGTGGTTTTCAAGGTAACAAAGTGGCGGTGTTTGAAGGTGATCAAAATGGTGGGTTCGGGTTGGGTGTGTAGTCGATGGTACATGGTGATCTTATGGTTGTTGAGGGTTTGCAAAGTGATGATGGTGATTACTTACGGGGTGGTTGCAGGTGGTTCTTTGGACTGATCGAGTACACATAACAAAAACAAAAGAGAAAGAAAATGAATGGTGGTCTCGGTTACAAAAGAAAACAGGAGCATTTCGATGGTCTTGATGGAATGGGTTCGTTAGTGATGGTGGCTCGTACGATGGTGGTAGTCGGAGGTCGGAAAAGAAAGTGGTGTCCTTCGATGGTTTATATGTAAGCATGGGTATATAGATATAGAGAAGAAGATGAGAAGATGGTTGAGATTGAAACAAGATGCAAGTATGAGTCTATATGTAAAATAAAACTAAAGTAATAATAATAATTGTAAAATCATAAAGAATAGAATAGAATAAGAACGTGCATGTACAGAAAGATTGATTACTTGATTAGACAAAAGGTGTAATGTAATTGGTTGATGATTATAATGGTGATCCCATTACATTTATCTCGCCTACCATCTATCTCTATCTAATTTATGTTGTAATTAAAAACAAATACAGTAATAATTATAATTATATTGTAATATTATTAATAAATCAAGTGAATGTGAATTGAAACAGAAGCAACAGTTAAGCAGCCAACTATATTGGCTTCATTCTACCGACAGTTTTCCCCGGATGGTTATATCATGACCATTGCTAAACAGTTAACGTATAGAAGTGTTCCTAAAAATCCCAAATTTTTAGATTAAACATATTTAATTATTTCACTCATTACCTGTTTGAAACCTGGTCAAAAAAGTTCGATAATTATTTATTTTCTGTTCCAATTTATATGTACGGAGTACTAATATTTAAACTTAAAAAGGTAAAAATATTTTTAACAAATCTAACATCTTCGTAATCGATTTACAGTTCAACTTTTATTTTAGTCCTTCATGAACATGTAATATATCTATATTAAAACTAATGAAATGTCAACCGAGTGTTACTGACGTTTACTAATTAGACTCGAAATCATTCATTTTCAATATACACATTATATATATATATATATATATATATATATATATATATATATATATATATATATATATATATATATATATATATATATATACATCAAATCTTAATTAACAAGTTTAAGTAAATAAATATATTAATTATATTCTTTTTAAACAACTAAATATAATATTATATATTTACAAGTAATATTTATATATATATATATATATATATATATATATATATATATATATATATATATATATATATATATATATATATATATATATATATATATATATATATATATATATATTTAAATATATATGTAACTATTTACAAATAGTTGTTCGTGAATCGTCGAGAATAGTCGAAGGTCAATTGAATATATGAAACAGTTCAAAATTTTTGAGATCCAACCTAACAGACTTTGCTTATCGTGTTGAAAATACAATATCGTATCGAGAGTTTGATTTAAAATTAGTCGAAATTTTTCGGGTCACTACAGTACCTACCCGTTAAAGAAATTTCGTCCCGAAATTTGAGTGAGGTCGTCATGGCTAATAATAAAAATGTTTTCATGACGAATATGAGTTAGGGTTTTATCATTATTGATTAATATAGATAAAACGATTCGAGTATGTGAAACGTACTAGTGAAGCTGTCACAAAAGAGTGAGATAACGAAATACAGATTCGTCTAACTTTTGACATAGTCACGGTTGACTTCCGGAATTCAAGGGATTTAAAGAAAATCTTCGAAATCTGAGAGATTTGATTCTTCGGCGAGTAAGGAAATTAAGATCTCTATAATTAAATACGATGATCTGCCTCGATTACTCTGTCTGATATTTCCATTATAAATTAAACTCTTCCGTTCCATTATTCTCACCATTCGTATACTTTCTTTCTTAGTTCATACATCCAAAAGATTGTGAAAATGCTTAATCCAGTTCTGATCCTTGTCTTTATCCTTACTTTTGCAACAATCATTCTCCTTTTCCAACTTCCACCGGAGGAATCTGCTTTCTTCTACTTCGCACTTGGGGTTATAGTGTTTTTAATTCTCCCTTGTCTTTATGTTGTGATAAACATTGATATACACGGTTTGTAGTTTATACGTTGTTGTTGGATTTTATATCTTTCCTTATATTTCAATGTCCCTGCTTCTGTCTCCTATAATTATTGTCATCCACAGTTAATGCGCTCTCTTATTTGCTGCGATTCATACCCCTTTCTATTTCGGAGCTTCATGCTTTTGTTTACTTTTCGCAATTAATGGTCCAGAATTCATAGGTATGGAGTTTCGAATTATCATATTATACAAGGTAGAAAGGAAAGGTAGTAGCACGATTTCTTTTGTCAAATTACCTGAATCACTGAGAATAGAACTATCAAGAATATATTTTCTTGATATGTTCAGAAGTTAAGCAGAATGAAAGAGTTATGTAACATGGCACATGATGACGTTATGATCTGTGAATCATCACGTCCCATTAGAAACTCAGCATGACTTACTGTAATATAATCACGTTGATCAAGTGTCATTATATTATACTAACTCATGCTTCAGTTCCCAACATTACTTCAATAACATTCATATTTTAAGCTCGAAAGTTTACAGAATAGAGAAACTAATAGTTTCTATATGATGTAACACTGATAGCACGAAGAGATTAATGATTTCAGATAAGATTAGTTATGAAAATATATTCAGAAATATCGAGGATATTTATAATGAAAGATACGATAATATCTCGGAATATCTAAGATCAGAGGATGATAGAAACTATTGTTCGCAAGGGTTTAGAGTAAGGAGCAAGATATTCGCTAAAGACTTTAGCAGGCATTGAATCATTTGTATTCTTTGAAGTCAAAATTATTCTTTGTGATTTGATTTTTTTTTCACGGCTTCCTTCATAGTTTCGCATAATCCGCTTTTCGGTACTAAATTTTCTATTGAATGTTTCCAATACTCCATTATTTATCATCAAACTTTCGACGATTAAGGTCGTGTACAGTTTTTGCCGCTGTATTCAGTTTTTTCAGAATTTGTGGTATTGATTTGTAGACTGGGTGCTTTTCAGAATTTCAGAATAGAAGATTATAATTCTAAGAGATAAATGTTATATGTTTACATATAACTGTTGATGTAGACATGCTGCGAGATTTCAAAATATTGGTTGCTGATTCTTGGTGTTTGGTACGGCAATTCTTGTTATCAGATGCAGATGAGTAGGTGATAGGATTTCAATGAATATAATAACTTTTCGTAAAGTCAAAGATCAATGATGTTGCTGGTAAGTTTACTGCTAATGTAGTGAGATATAAACGGTTTTCCGGTATCGATGACGAAAGGCAACTTATATATCAGGGTTATAATAAGGTTGTTTTGAACGAAAAGTCGAAGTTGACTTGCTGGAGCTGTGATAAAATTTGCTACTTTGAAATGGATTACCAAGTTATGTTGGGTAATAATAATGCTAAAGGAGCTAACACAGATACGGGTTAAACATTTTACTCAGGTTCCGAGTGTTTTCAGGTGCATAACTATATGCGTCAATCTCTTCTTCCGTAGATGAAGTGCGGTTGGTTCATACTCTCGATTGAGGTGTTTTCAAGATTCATGAAAGGTTTGAACACAGAATGTAATCGTGAAGATACAAATGATGTTTAAGACGAAATCAAGTGGCAAACTTGAAGAATTGTTTAGTTTCATATATTATAATCAATATTTTAATTCATTTTAATTGTTTAATGTTATTAGTCCACAGTCGATAGTCCACAGTTGACAGTCCAATAATTCATATATATAGTTTAATATATAATATTCAAATTAATTAATACGTGTCGTGACCCGTATACGTCTCAGACTCAATCACAACTCAAACTATATATATCATTGTAGAATCAACCTCAACCCTGTATAGAGAACTCGATCATTACTACATATAGAGTGCCTATGGTGATTCCAAATAATATATATAGATGCGTCGATATGATATGTCAAAACCTTGTATACGTGTCTCAATATTTAAAGTGCGTAAAATAAATAATAGAAATTAAATGACGATAAATAAAGTGCGTAAAGTAAATAACAGAAATTAAATGACGATAAATAAAGTGCGTAAAGTAAATAACAGAAATTAAATGACGATAAATAAAATTGCGAGAATGTAAATTGCGATAAATAAACTGCGATAAATAAGTTGCGATAATTAAATGGTAATACGGAATTAACAGTTAGCTAGGATTTTGTTAGCGTGGATTCTTAATAGAATTTCATATTGTTAATTAATCTGTTTCTAATCAATTTTTATTGTGTCCATTATTTCTTCATTATGCCACTTGTTGGATTCTGATAGGTCAAAATCCAAATATGTAATTGGATGAATATGGTTATTCTGTAGTGAACGGATTTGTATATCGGTGGATGTAAGTAGAATAGTATATGACTGTTGAAACAAATTCGAAGAACGTACAATGTAACTTATTAATGTGAAATTTAAATAGTCCTCGGGTATTACCTACCCGTTAAAATAATTTCACCATTAACAGTTTGTACAAGAGAATTTTTAATTACAATCTTTATGAAAACATATATACATATATATTTTCTTCAGATGTAATCATGGATTTAATGAGTCAATATGTTATTAAACTCATTTGATTTATCATTAGAACAATACTATATAATCTCTAAAACATTAGAGATTACATAATCGCCATGTCGAACGAAGATAAATGATGTAGAACGATTCGCAGATTGATGATTATGCTCGAGGTACATAATGAGATGTTGAGGCATGTGATGTTGAAACTTGGGTTGTTGGTGGTACTGGTGTTGCAGGTGATGTTGCTGAAGCTGGTATGTTTTGCACCATACTTTCCAGGGCTACAACTCGAGCGCGAAGCTCATTGACTTCTTTTATTATACCGGGATGATTGTCGATCGGAACAAGCGGATGAATAAGGTTTAGAATTTTGAGATAGTATATAATCATGGTGAGATATTCGGGAAATGATGGTAAAATTGGTGTTTCGGACTGGTTCGCTGGTAAGTGTTTCAGGTTCTTCGCCAATAGGTGAATTCGGTTGATGGAAGAGATCGCCTTCTTCGCATCTCTATTGATTAAGTTGACTACGAACCCATTAGATGAATTGGGGATGGATGATTGGTTGATTCATTATGGTTATACTGCTTTCGGAGCTTAGGTGAACGTCCACGTTGGAATAGCTGTCGGAATAACTATCGGAATAGCTATCGAAATTCCAGGGACTCGAACTGGTTGAAGGATTCATCCCGTACAATCAAATGAAGAATTTTCGATAAGAAATAGATTATAGAATGTAGATTAGTACCTTGCAATACATAATTTACATATGCATATATAATACTAAAATCTCATAAGTTACGGAGGAATCTACGGAATATGTCAGGCAAAGTTACAGTAACAGATACGCTAAGAGATATGAATAAGCAGATACGCTAAGGTACGAATTTTGTCTATACACTATTCATGCAATCATTGCAGTAAGATGTGTCTAGACTAAGAATAATAAGCAGGTATTTTACTAAGGATGATAAACAAATGATTTCAGACAAAAATGATAAGCAAAACTTTTGACATGCAGACACGATCGAAGTCCAGACTCACTAATGCATCCTAACGACTTATCAGTTAGACACACTAATGCAGACCCGGTTCACTAGGACCACCGCTCTGATACCAACTGAAAAGACCCGTCCTAATCCATCTGGACGAAGTCCATATCGATTACTAACGATTCACAATAGTTGATTATATCGCGAGGTACTTGTCCTCTATATGATACATTTTACAAACATTGCATTCGTTTTTGAAAAGACAATCTTTCATTACATCGAAAGTTGACGGCATGCATACCAATTCATAATACCTCTAACTATAATTGACTTAATAATAATCTTGATGAACTCAACGACTCGAATGCAACGTCTTTTGAAATATGCCATGAATGACTCCAAGTAATGTCTCTAATATGAGTTAATGCACAGCGGAAGATTTCTTTCATACCTGAGAATAAACATGCTTTAAAGTGTCAACCAAAAGGCTGGTGAGTTCATTAGTTTAGCATAAATAATCATTTCCATCATTTTAATAGACCACAAGATTTTCATTTCCAGTTCTCATAAATATACGTCCCATGCATAGAGACAAAAATAATCATTCATATGGATTGAACACCTGGTAACCGACATTCACAATATGCATATAAGAATATCCCCATCATTCCGGGATCCTCCTTCGGACATGATATAAATTTCGAAGTACTAAAGCATCCGGTACTTTGGATGGGCTTGTTAGGCCCGATAGATCTATCTTTAGGATTCGCGTCAATTAGGGTGTCTGTTCCCTAATTCTTAGATTACCAGACTTAATAAAAAGGGGCATATTCGATTTCGATAATTCAACCATATAATGTAGTTTTGATTACTTGTGTCCATTTCGTAAAACATTTATAAAAGCAGCGCATGTATTCTCAATCCCAAAAATATATATTGCAAAAGCATTTAAAAAAGGAGCAAATGAAACTCACACATATAAATATTGTAAAAAAATTAATAAAGCATTTGCATGTATTCTCAGCCCAAAAATGTAAAGAGTGATAAGGGATCAAATGTACTCACTGTACTGTATTTTGTAGTAAAAATACATATGACGACATTTGAATAATGCAGAGTTGGCCTCGGATTCACGAACCTATAACATTTGTTTATATATTAATACATATTCTCGTAATCGAATAAATCTATTTATTATTAATAGTGTATTTGTTATATTTATAAGTTTCATTTTTTATTTATACATTTTCATTTTATATAAATAGAGATATTAATATAATTAAGTTATGTACTTTGAATATATCTTTGTATATAGAAATCTTTATTTTTACACCTATAGTCTTAACAACGTTAATAAAACTTTTATTTTTATATTAATAAACCATTTTTAATAATAATAATAATATTGATAGTTTTATTGATAACCTTAGTAAAATTGATAGTAATGATAATAAATTTTTATAATAATTGTATTAATAATGATAATCATAATATTACTAACGATAATATTAATGATAATACTTATAACAATATTAAGGATAAATATGATATTAATAATTATAAATATATTGATAATACTAATATTAATAAAATGATACAAATTATAATATTAATGATAATAATAATATATCCATATTACTTTCATAATAACAATAATGTTAATCATAATCATAATTATAGTGATAATAATAATAATAATACTAAAATGATAAGTTTACTACTACTAATAATATTCTTAATACTTATAATAATTAATGATGATGATAATAATAATAATAATAATAATAATAATAATAATAATAATAATAATAATAATAATAATAATAATAATAATAATAATAATAATAATTAAAATTGGAAACTACCTTCTTAAAACGAATTCTGAGAGAAAAAAAAATAATAGCCCACTGCAGGGCTCGAACCCATGGCCTCTCGTTCCTTGCAAACACCCCTAACCAATGATCTGTCTATTTCTTTTCTGATTCAATTACCATCCTAATCCTTTTAACTCGTCATTCGACCCAGCTAATAAATTAAAAGCCCAACTAATTTGTAACCTACTAATCAAAGAAGCCCAATATGCAAAAGGAAATGCTGTGTATGTTTGGCCTGGAAAAAAAATTTCGATGGGCAGTGGATAAAATAATAAAAAAAAAACGTATCCCTTTCCATTTATTTCGGTGGCCATCAAGTCCCACACATCTTCTTTATCCCTCCACTATCAAAAAAAGTCTCGGTTTCTTCTTCTTGTTTTAATACCGATCGAGGAAAAAAATAAATAAATAAATAAATAAAATAATAATAGTAATACATCAAGAATTGATTGGAGGTAGCAGCTTCAATCGATGGTAGGGTTTTTCGGTTCTGGTTATAATTGAACGATAATAGAAACAGAAACAACACGCAGGTAATGATCGTATTTCATTATCAAAACACCACTATACATCATCATCGTTTTCGTTAGTCTCTACCATCATCGTTACTCACATCATCATCTTTATCTTCATCATTCAATACTACAATTCATTATCTTCTTCAAGTGGGTTTCGAAACGTAAAAAAAAAAAATAATAATAATAACAAAAGCTGTGCAGTAGTTATAAGAGTTTTGTGTCAGCAAAAAAAAAATATAAAGTAAAACGAAAAGAAAAGGAGCTGGCGACAGGAACATGGCATTCCACTTTTATAGAGTCTTGTTTATTTAAATTCATCCACTAGCCAATTATCATAAGTCAAAAAAGTGTTTCTATTATATATTAAAACATAACAGAAAGTAATAATATTGAATTAAAAAGATGTTTGGTTTGTGTCAATCTTGAACGAAAATAGAAGCAATGATAATGGGTAGCAGTGACAACGTAAATAGGAAAGTAGCAATAGAGGTTGCAAGGTGATGGTGGTGATACGAATAGCGTATAGGAAAAGAGGAGAAAAAAAATATACTTTCTTGATGTAGGCGTGGTGGTTTTCAAGGTAACAAAGTGGCGGTGTTTGAAGATGATCAAAATGGTGGGTTCGGGTTGGGTGTGTAGTCGATGGTACATGGTGATCTTATGGTTGTTGAGGATTTACAAAGTGATGATGGCGATTACTTATGGGGTGGTTGCAGGTGGTTCTTTGGACTGATCGAGTACACATAACAAAAACAAAAGAGAAAGAAAATGAATGGTGGTCTCGGTTACAAAAGAAAACAGGAGCATTTCGATGGTCTTGATGGAATGGGTTTGTTAGTGATGGTGGCTCGTACGATGGTGGTAGTCAGAGGTCGGAAAAGAAAGTGGTGTCCTTCGATGGTTTATATGTAAGCATGGGTATATAGATATAGAGAAGAAGTTGAGAAGATGGTTGAGATTGAAACAAGATGCAAGTATGAGTCTATATGTAAAATAAAACTAAAGTAATAATAATAATTGTAAAATCATAAAGAATAGAATAGAATAAGAACGTGCATGTACAGAAAGATTGATTACTTGATTAGACAAAAGGTGTAATGTAATTGGTTGATGATTATAATGGTGATCCCATTACATTTGTCTCTCCTACCTTCTATCTCTATCTAATTTATGTTGTAATTAAAAACAAATACAGTAATAATTATAATTATATTGTAATATTATTAATAAATCAAGTGAATGTGAATTGAAACAGAAGCAACAGTTAAGCAGCCAACTATATTGGCTTCATTCTACCGACAGTTTTCCCCGGATGGTTATATCGTGACCATTGCTAAACAGTTAACGTATAGAAGTGTTCCTAAAAATCCCAAAATTTTAGATTAAACATATTTAATTATTTCACTCATTACCTGTTTGAAACCTGGTCAAAAAAGTTCGATAATTATTTATTTTCTGTTCCAATTTATATGTACGGAGTACTAATATTTAAACTTAAAAAGGTAAAAATATTTTTAACAAATCTAACATCTTCGTAATCGATTTACAGTTCAACTTTTATTTTAGTCCTTCATGAACATGTAATATATCTATATTAAAACTAACGAAACGTCAACCGAGTGTTACTGACGTTTACTAATTAGACTCGAAATCATTCATTTTCAATATACACATTCTATATATATATATATATATATATATATATATATATATATATATATATATATATATATATATATATATATATATACATCAAATCTTAATTAACAAGTTTAAGTAAATAAATATATTAATTATATTCTTTTTAAACAACTAAATATAATATTATATATTTACAAGTAATATTTATATATATATATATTATATATATATATATATATATATATATATATATATATATATATATATATATATATATATATATTTAAATATATATGTAACTATTTACAAATAGTTGTTCGTGAATCGTTGGGAATAGTCGAAGGTCAATTGAATATATGAAACAGTTCAAAATTTTTGAGATCCAACCTAACAGACTTTGCTTATCGTGTTGAAAATACAATATCGTCTCGAGAGTTTGATTTAAAATTAGTCGAAATTTTCCGGGTCACTACACTCTTTGCCTTTTTATTATCTTCTCGATCTCTAGTAAAGCGAGTAACGGTCAAGAATTTGTAAGTATAGAACTTCGAATGAACTTAATGTTCTAAACAAGAAAGAACGTAATAGCACTATTTGATTTATCAAATTACCTGAATCACTGAGAATAGAACTATCAAGAATATACTTTCTTGATATGTTCAGAAGTTAAGCAGAATGAAAGAGTTATGTAACATGGCACATGATGACGTTATGATCTGTGAATCATCGCGTTCCATTAGAAACTCAGCATGACTTACTGTAATATAATCACGTTGATCAAGTGTCATTATAATAATAATAATAATAATAATAATAATAATAATAATAATAATAATAATAATAATAATAATAATAATAATAATAATAATAATTATACTTATAATAATACTAATATTATTAATGTTAATAATAATATTAGTAATAATAACACTATGACAATATACATATTAATAATACTAATTATACTTATAATAATACTAATATTATTAATGTTAATAATAATATTAGTAATAATAACACTATGACAATATACATATATCACATTTGTATCTAGAGATTATTTATATTTAATATAATATTAATAACACTAGTATTTATATCAATATTAAAAGTAATAATAACATTATTATAACAACTATATTTATAATAAAAATTTTATATTTTAATATTACATATTATTGTTTAGATAATACATCTACCTAATATACATTACATAATAAATTATAGTTAATATTATATTTTATACATTTTTAACATATATTAAAATATACATATAATAATAATAATAATAATAATATATAGAAGTCATATATTTATATATCGATTCATTTTAATTACAACTTATTTATTTATATCTTATTTGACATATTAAATTTTAAATGTTTAAATTATATTTTATTATTTTCTAATTATTATATATACTTTTATTTATATGTATATAAATATATATATATATTTATTTATATACAATTGTTCGTGAATCATCGAAAATAGTCAAAAGTTAAATGTATCCATGTAAACAATTCCAAAAATTTTGAGACTCACAATATAGACTTTTGCTTATCATGTCGGAAACATATAAAGATTAAGCTTAAATTTAGTCGGAAATTCCCGGGTCGTCACAAATTATAATCGTAATTACTTTTAAATCTCAAAAACTTATTTAATGATAAAAAAAATACTCTAACTGTTATTACATATCAATTAATAAATAAATTATATTTTCAAGATCCTGTACGTATTTTATATTAATTTAAGTTGAGTAAGTATATGTCATATAATATTTTCGATTAATATTTCATGATTTCCATAAATTCATACATTGCAACTTAATCATCATCACGCTGGCCAGACATGGTAATGATTACTATGTACATGCATGTTCCTATTGTTATCACCTCATATTACAATAAAAATTTTCAAATACATAACTTGTTTTATCATTTAGCAGACTTTGTAATTATTATTAGATTAAATCTAATGCATGTTTAAGCTACAATTATTAATTTCATTTTATTCGTTCCTTTTCTTCACGTAAGCGTCTAAAATATTATTAGGAGTTAAAGACAACAAAAATTAAAACAAATAAATCCAAAACATGCAAGCAAATCATATCATATGCAAATAAATAATATGAATAATAACTATATTTACCTCTAAAAGTAAATTTTTGATGATCTTTAATCATTATTTTTATTTTTTGCTTATTTTTCTTCATTTCATTTATACACTAAATATCATAACACGTGTGATAAAACATCAAATATATTTATAATTACATTAATATATTACTCATATACTTTAGTATTATTATTAATGTGATAGTTGATACTCCGTAATATTTTTAAGACTTATTAACAATTTTATATATGTATATTTATTTTTACGAACGAACCTTATGAAACACTTAAAAATGCATAAGTTAACTAGACACATACTAAACCACATATGAATAATTAGAGAACGAAAATTCAATGAACATAAGGTTTGAGAACGAATGAAACTGAGGATGAAAGATGAGGGAACTTATATATGATCAAAAAGATGACATAGTAAAGTATCGGAGAGTAATAGAGCGATCAGGAATCCTAAATCTTGATCTACCCTAACCTCGCAGGTCAAACTTAAAAAAAACTACAGTTTCGAACCTAAGCTCTGATACCATTTTGTAACGCCCCTAACTTACAAACCTCTAATAACTTATATAAAAAGGAACTAATAGACAAAAGGGCGTTAACCTTATTCAAAGTCAAACCATAATTTAAGTCAAAGGTAACTGACATTAAACTACAAGGAATAAAGTTTGAAAATCTCACTACAACAAAAGTGGGAATATAGGACCTTTTTTTCTGGGACCTAGTAAAATAAGGTCGTAAAAGCTACTTAGATAGGACCAGACGATATTTAGAGTCCCATTATGATATACTCTTTTAGAGTGGGGTCCTAAAGAGCTCTGTTCTGGGACACATTATTTGTTTGTGTCCTATTATCAAATATTTTCATAGGACACTTAGAAAGTGGATCCTAATAGAGGAGCTTATAAGGCCTTTATTCGTTAGTGTCTCATTATGTGTTTATGTAATAGGACACTTGTTATGAATGTCATATAAAATATACATATAGAGGTCATTTATTTTCGAGAGTCTTATTATATTATAGCATAATAGGACATTTTGTACATATGTCCTATAAATGTATGTTATTAGGACGAATTAGTTATTGGGTCCTAATTATCATAATAGTTAATATAATATAATATGACATTTAAATTGTGTGCCATATAAAGAGACTTTATAAGACATTTAAATGTGCGTGTCTTATTATTTGGTAGAGTAATAGGACACATGATATGACGGTCATATGAAAGATACTCTTTATAAGACATTTATTTGTGTGAGTCGTATTATAGTAGACATAATATGACACTTAAATTCTTTAATAGGACTTTTTTAGTTTTTTAGGTCATAATTATCATAAGATTTCATGGGACACTTTAATTGTGAATCATCGAACGTTTCGTTATAAGACATTTAACGGTTTAATGTCACATTATGTGTTAATTCAATAGAACACTTTATATAAAAGTCATATGAAATAAACTATCATAGGACATTTATTTGTCCTAGTCGTATTATACATTTAGCTAATAGGAAATGTAATACTTATGTTGTATCATTGTCAATTTTTTGGACACTTTTAGTTTTTGGGGTCATAATTATCATATAATTTCATATGACACTTCAATTGTGAATCATAAAATGGTACTTTATAAGGCATTTAACGGTTTAATGTCGTATTATGTGTTGATTTAATAGGACACTTTAAAGTAAAGTATTATGAAATAAACTATAATAGGACATTTATTTGTCCTAGTCATATTATATATTTAGCTAATAGGACATGTAATACTTATGTCGTATCATTGTCAATTTTTAGGACACTTTTAGTTTTTGGGGTCATAATTATCATATGATTTCATCGGACACTTTAATTGTGAATCATAAAATAGTACTTTATAAGACATTTAACAGTGTAGTGTCGCATTATGTGTTATTTTAATAAGACACCTTATATAAAAGTCATATTAAATATAGTATCATAGGACATTTATTTGTCCTAGTCGTATCATTTCTTAAGCTAATAGGACATGTTATACTTATGTCGTTTCATTGTAAATATTAGTACACTTTTAGTTTTTTGGGTCTTAATTATTATATGATTTCACATGACACTTTAATAGTGACTCATTCAATGAGTCTTTATAAGACATTCAACGGTTTGGTGTCACATTACGTGTTAATTTAATAGGACACCGTATATAAAAGTGATTTTAAATATACTATCATAGGACATTTGTTTGTGAATGTCGTATTACATCGAAACATAGTAAGACATTTGATATGTAAGTCATATCAATATAAGCATTTAGGAACGTTGATTGTTTAATAACACGGATGAGTTTTTGTGTCTTAATATTAAAAAAAAGGAGTTATAAGAATCGAATTCGGTGATCTATCCATTTACATATTTTTAAAATCATAAAATTATGGATATAAAATACCTTACATTGACAATTCATGTTTAGATTATGACAATTCCCGTTAAGATTTTAATGAATTTTGTTTAGAGGTTTCGGCAAAATCGGGATATCTAGCATTGATATTATCCATTAGCAACTTATTAGGTGATAAAATGTTGAAACCTCTTGTGTATCTGAGTTTTATTACAACTGAATGATGCCATAAGTATCTTATAATACGGATGGTACATATACAAAATTGATGTCGATCCAAATAACAAGACCCGAATTACAACTCGATCAGATTACATCAGATTGTTAAAACAAGACCCATCAATTTTATTATATCTGACTTTTATTATGATGTATTAATTGATGTCGTGAATTGTTAAAAAAAGACATCACCTATATATCAAAATTTTATACAACTTGTCAGTTTATAAAACAAGACTCAAATTACAACTCCAGTTACATCATAATACATCATATACAACTATAACTGAAATAACAAGATCATACAACATATACTCTTGATAGTAAACAATATATCCAAAACTAAGTAGTTCCAAAGTATTCTACTAGTTATAAAACAATACTGAATTTAACATTACAAACAAAGTACATAACCCAAATTAAACATTAGTTTGATATGCAAAAAAATAACAGAAACCAAAATGAACACCAGCTGAATACAAGAGACTGGAATTACCTGCAGATGACCCAATGGAAGTACCTTAAGTTAAAAATGAGCAACAATTGATTTTGTGAATTTACGGGCAGATTGACCAGCAACATGACCTGATGAAGGACCGGGTGCAAGACCAGAGGAAGGACAGGGAGCAATAGAATGACCTAGTTGTTGATATAAAAAATGTAACGCCTTATTCGTCCACCCTAAATCATTTTCCAAACAACTCAATAGGGGATCTTGGATAGCTTCATTGTTAACAATAGTTTTTTCTTGGATAGCATAACGAGGGCGGGACCAACCCGCGCGTTGCGGCGGGGTGGGCGGTTTTTTTACTGTGCGCACCTAAACAAAAGGTGTAGCTGTTGGTATTCACATAAACAAAATAGCTACGGCTGCGTTACAGTTTAGTTGGTTACAAAATGCTGAGTTATGCCTGATAGTTTAACTACCTAATGCATTACATGCCGACATACAAAATAGACGGTGGGCATTAGTTTAACTACCTAATGCTTGTTTCTGTTGCATCTTTTTTGTTAGCTATTGGTGGTACTGGAGTGGTTGTTCCTGCTGGGATGCTTGTTCCTGCTGTAGTGACTGCGTGGCTACTGGACATACACACTAACAAAATTATAATAGCGGCAACATACATCAAATGTTGATAAATAGAGATATAAAAGTAATACTATTAACAAAATCAAGTCAGAATCAGTAGTAGCTTCACATACCAATAAAGACTATTAAGCAAAAATATTAATTAACAACACACATTTTATTAATGTCATCACTCAACAGAATCATACGGTACATTATAGCTGAAGTAGAAGTGCCATCATCCTCAGTTTGGTTTTTCGTGTTACAAATCTAGCCGAATTCCTATCTCTTATGATAGATGATTTCCTAACACGATTCCCTTTCGACGCCCAAGAAGTAACGCAACCATGGCTACTAGTACCATCAACCATAGACGGTACAACAGCTTCTAAGTACCTGTCAGACATCCTCTTAAGCGGCATTACAATACCAAATAACAAATCAACAACAACATCTGCACATATGAACACAAACAGCATGATCAAACAAATCAAAAACCTACAAATGTCAGAAATAAACTAGAGCATACTGCTTGCTACTTGAAGACTTCAATTTTTATTTCCTAAAGTTACAACTAAACTGATGTACTCTACCACATTCCTCTATTAAACAAACCTAATTTATGATCAAGCCATGTATTGCTAAATGCAGCAACATGCAGAATAGCAGATATGTAAATCAATCAGTATAACTAAGCACTACTGAATTAACAAACAACAACTTAAAAGAAGTCTCACATTACAATCGCTACCGAGGCGATACTCAAGGTATGGCAGCAGCTTCTTCCATTCTCTCCCTGTACAGCCATTAGCACCTTATACAGATGCATTTAATCTTAAAGCAGAGCAGGCAGTTAAATAAAAACATTATAGTGATACAAATCTTATACCTAAAGCCGCTCTCTCTAACAGAAATAGCAAACGACTGTAAAATAGAGACTACCGTTTCCGAGGAGTGTAACTACACTTTGCAGAGTGGTTGCCAAGTCCAGAAAAGGTAGCATAACTGTTCAAGACATAATATGCGTAGCTTTGAATATATCATATGCAAATCAAAGGAGAGTGACAGTGAAACTCACAACATTAGACATCGACAATTGCAAATATAACAAAAAAAAAATTGCAAACAAATTCTTTCAATCAACCTACACAAAATATAATGACCGAGAACTTGCAACAAAATAAAAAAAAAATAAACCAAAAGATTATAACACTCAATTACCTTGCCAGTTGCCACCGTCGAGAGTAACGATTCCCTATAAGCATAGCAGATAATATTTTGAAACCAAAAAGGCAGAAATCATTAAAACAATAGCGACTCACTATAAGCCCTAATCTTTTTGTGAAGGCCTCATGAAAGGCCGGCGAAACCCTTTGTTGGTTTGAAAGCAGAGAACCGAAGCAGAAATGGGGACAGGTCCGTAGGTGGTGATGTCTCAATCACCCAAATCTGGCCGGAAAGCTCGTATTGTCGTCGGAAAAACAAAACTCCGGCGGTGGCTATACATGGCGGGTGTGGGTATTATCAATTACTAATCTGAAACCCCCAATCAATCAAAAAAATCCATCAAACCAAAGAAAGGATCTGTACTTTCAAAATTGAACATGGAAAAAGAAATTGGGGTTTGAGAATGGGAATTGATATTTCCACCACCATTTTTACTTAATCTACCTGAATGTACTATAATATCTTTAATGATAAGTTACACAGATTTTTTGTTACAATCCAACAAGGGATATTGTTGGAATAAAGACACCAAATGATGGTGGAAGAATAAAATTTGAAGGTGGAAATATCACCTGCCTTTGAGAATTGAGGAGTTTGTGATTACATTGACTTTAGGGGCTATCAAATACGGAGTATGTGTGAAAATAATGTGCGAATTGGAAAAGTTTGGGACCAATAGGCGGGACATTAAATTTTTTTTAGATAAATATTACCTCTAATAATATAATTACTAGTTAAATGGCCCGTGGCGTTAATAAAATAATACAAGTTTAAACATACTATTATGGAGAATACTTGTCAAATCATTAAAAAAAAAATAACCAAATCACTAAGGCTTATAAAATGCATATAGCAAATAATTACAATGAAAGTGTACCAAAAATATTTTGCGTGAAACATATGCATCCGAAATAATTAAAGATAAACTACAAACATATTGATATACTTAACTCGGACAAAATAAATGAACTACATTCATTCTCCCACCACACTCTTCTAATTTTCATCACAATTACTATTTTCCTTATCATAAAAATCTACATTACAACCATTTATTGAGATATGTACTTAGCATACATATGTAACATAGTTAATCACGTAAAAAGAACCTATATTTAAATAATAATTATAATTATAATTATAGTTATAATTCAATTTGATTAATTAACTATAGCATCAGACTTTAAGAATAAATAACATATTCTAGACTAAATACAACATATTTTATTATATACACAGTGTACTTGCATACATCGTACCATTCGTATCCACAATTTTGTAAAACTAATTATACTTGTCATGTTAATTTATTTTTCTATGAAATTTATAAATGACGACTCTCTCAAGTATCCTTATTTTATTGAAATGACCAACAACTTTTTCTAAATTAAACTATCGAGTTATACTTTTATTTAAAAAATAATTGTATATAATAATTATAAAATATTTTACCACCGTCCAACGCACGGCTCTAAAACCAACATAACGGCCTCTTAAACTCAAAATATTAATTAAAAAATATTAATGGTGAAAAATAAAAAAAAAATTGTAGACGTTAAGTTACTAACACCACTTTTAAAATTTGTCAACAACATGGACTCTTCAACTTAAATAAATTTTTAAAATTTTTTTAACACCACGGGCTCTTAAATAATTCTTATAATTTTTCTATTTTTTAGTATCCCTATTTACATATCAATATGAACTTCAAATTACGTTTTTTTACGGTTTTTTACACACCCGTGCAACGCACGGGCTCAAAAACCTAGTATATATATAAACCAAAAGTTTTTTTTTTATAAATTGTGGTTGAAAGTTATTTTAGGATGTTTGTATCTATATATTATATCTATATATCTATATTATATATATTATTAAATTAATTACAAATTAAATAATGGCAAATTAATTATGGAATACAATATTACACGTGATATTATAAATCATACTAATGATGGTGAGCACAATCACAATTCACAATGGCATCATCGTAAATACCCCCAACTTCGGGGGTATTTTGGTAATTCTTTTTTATCCCCTTTTGTTAACACCCTTTTTCCGCTTCCTTTTTTTTACCCTTTATGTTTTAACCGTCCAATTAACCGAGCACTATCCGGTCAAAACCATCGATCGAAACAACCCCGCAGTGAAGCGCGGGTTTGTTTTCCTCGTTTAATATCAATAGACGTGATTTTTGCAGATTACATATATATGTACATATGATATAAATAGATATATACATTAAATAATTGTAGACATGTCATTTTTAAAATATCTATTTAAATATATCTTAAATAAATATTTAATCTATACATATATTAATATATACACACACACACACACACACACACACACACATATATATATATATATATATATATATATATATATATATATATATATAGGGGCAGGATCAATGGGGAAGTAACCAATCGGGGGGAAGCGGAGGGTAGCAAAAAAAAATTCATTTTTTTTGGAATTTTTTTTTCCGGCATCAAGATCACACGAAAATATGAACATTTAGAAGAGACACTTCGTGATGAATGTTATTATTTAGGCGGGAAAACGATCGACAAAAATAACATTCAAGATAATATTGTTCGTGAAGAATATGAACATTTTTTTTCATGTTTTGTGAAGTAAAATTTAGCCCGATTTAGAGTTTAGGGTTTAGGGTTTAGGGTTTAGGGTTTGGTGTTTTGGGTTTATTCCATAAACCCAAAACACCAAACCCTAAACGCAAAACCCTAAACCCTAAACTCTAAACCGTTCATGTTAAAAACTCAATCTAAATCCTAAATCTAAACCCTAAATCTAAACCCTAAACCCTAAATTTCTAAACCCTAATATCTAAACTCTATAAACCCTAATATCTTAACCCTAATATCTAAACCCCAATAGCTAAAACCTCAACATATGCTCGAAAATCACGATAATTGTTATATATTAATTCTTCGAGCGTTTTTCCGCCAAAATAAAAACATTTATCACAAAGTGTCTCTACTAAATGTTCATATTTTCATCCCATCTATAATGTTCGTGAACAAAGTTTTTTCAAAAAATGAAAAAAAAAAGTTTTTGCTTCCCCCCGCTTCCCCTCGATTGGTTACTTCCCTCTTGATCCTGCCACTATATATATATATATATATATATATATATATATATATATATATATATATATATATATATATATATATATATATATATATATATATATATATAGTAGAGGGATTCTGAGAACTATAGTCGTCGAGCAAAAATTTAGACACGGCCGAACAAAATTTGTTCTAGTCGAGCAATTTTTATTTTTTGTCTTTTAGATGCATTGTTTGCTTGGTTCTACATTTTTATGTAGAACATGATGTAGAACATGCTGTTCTACAGTTGTTCTACATCAATTTTCATCAAATTAAGTTAGGGTTTAGATTTAGGGTTTAGATTTAGGGTATAGATTTTAGGGTTTAGGGTTTAGATTTTAGAGTTTAGATTTTAGGATATAGGGTTTAGAATGAGTTTTTTACACGAACGGTTACCCGAAAACCCTAAACCCTAAACTCTAAACTCTAAACTCTAAATCGGGCTAAATCAAAAAAAAAAAAAAACTGAACAGATGTAATTCGAACAAAAAATGAGTAATTCGAACCAATTTTAGTTCTACAATTTTGTAGAACCAAACCAAAATTTTGCAGAACCGAACCAAAATTTATGCGGCCGAACAAAAATTCCCCAATTCGAACTAATTTTCGTTCTAAAATTTTGTAGAACCGAACCAAATTTTGTAGAACCAAACAAAATTGTAGAACATGTGATTTTCATGCATCTAATCTTTTTGTTCGACTAACCACAAAATTGTTCGGCCGACTCATTTTTTGTTCGAATTTGAGTTCTCAGGTTCTCACTCTTAGTGAGTTCTCAGTGAATCCCTCCCCTATATATATATATATATATATATATTACAAATTTTTTGCTTATGTCTTTTTTTAATATCGTTACTTACATACCAATATTAACTACAAATCACGGGTTCTTAAACTAAATTTTTTAATACAGAATTTCTCAACATCACGGGCTCTTAAATAATTCTTATACTTTTTCTATCTGCAAATCACGGGCTCTTAAACTCAAAAGAATTTTTAAAATTCGTCAACACCACGGGCTCTTAAATAATTCTTATAATTTTTTCTATTTTTAGTATCGCTATTTACATACTAATATGAACTGCAAATTACATTTTTTACATGATAATTTACACACCCGTGCAATGCACGGACTCAAAAACCTAGTATATATATACTACGTATATAACATACATTCTAACTAAAATCTTGTAAAAATATTACGGAGTATCCTACTCCTTTAAGAATCTACCTTTTTTAAAAAGGAACAAGGTAACGAACGCTTAAAAAATTTGAAGATCCCAAATTAACTCTATCTTAATCCTTTTTAGGGTTCCCTCCTAAACCAATTTCACTTTTAAAATCCGCCAAAAATCTGCCTTCCCATCGCGAGACAGATGCGAAACGGATCGCTGCTACTTCAAGAACCCTAATATATAACCGATTTCTTTTCTTCGCCGCTATTTCAAGAACCCTAATCCATAACCAAATGCTTCTCTAAATCGACCTTAATCCATCCCTAACAATAAATTCATGTATTTTCTCAATAGATTTATTAACTGATTGCCTCTTTCCCAATCGTTTAAGTAATTGATTTGTTCAATCGATTACTTAATCAAAATCTATTTGTTATACCGGTTTCTTCAATGGAAGTTCTCAATCAAATTTTTGAAGACAACTATCCAAAATGATCTCATCAAAGTTTGATAAACGATTACTTTTTCTCAAACCTTTACAATCTATAGGGTTTAATTTGATGGGTTTTTTCATTCGTTGTAAAACTCGTTGGATCTGATAATAATGTCAAAACCGATTGAGGTTATAGATTGCGTGAAATTCACCATCGTCAGGTACATTCGTCATTGATTATTTAAAAATTTTATCTTTATTCCCCCAACATACATATAATTAATTTATATGATGCCCAACATATGATGTTATTTCATATCATGTTCTTAAAGGAGAAATCGATTTTCATAATTAACATGTTTCTGTGGTAAATTTGATTACGATTCTTTACGGACAACACCTATTGAATTGAACTGGTTGATTATTTAATTTCATTATGGTATAACAGCTACAACTGTTAGTATATGGAATGTGAATCTATGCGAGTAATGTTCGAGCCATAATTTGCTATGTAAAAAGTTAGATATTTGGTTTGTTTGTTATTTACTTGCTTATGCATGCTCGGTAAGTTTACTTTCATATGCCTTTTGGAGCTAATTGTTTAATAATTTTAGCTTGAAATCGGACCATGCAAATTTGTCGTAATGTTAACATAAACTAATCCGTCTTATCATCATACTGAACTCTTAACAAATTTCAACTACTGGTACATTTATTTTTAAAACGATTAGGGGGTTGTAAACACTTTGAATGTGTTCTGGTGGACTTCAACTGGGACAATTGAAAATTGCTCAAGTGGGTCAATAAGATAATAGTTAAAAGGGGAATGGGTAAAACAGATTAAAGCCTCATGTTTTCTACTGAGTCAATTTTCACCCATACTGAAATCCCCCATTATGAACCATTACCCAACCAAATTTTAGTCAGTTGCTCATTCTAAGTTTCGTTGATACAAGAGTCCTGATTCGTTTACGTTTTAGTTTAATATACAATTTAAGTTTGTTTAGACTTTCCTAATTGATTACAAACGCGCTATTTGTCTTAATTGATGATCACTCAGCTAGAATTTAAGAAGTATATTATGAGTATCTGTTTATTATGTGTGTTAGTGACTAACTAGAATCCCCTATATTTATATGTATAATAAATAATTGATATAATTAATTAAACAGACGAAAACGTATTTTAATATAAATACTAACAAGAAGTTACTTTTATAATGTTTCTTGTCATAGCTACATGAATGTGTAGTAGTTATGATCTATATTTTTCGATGATGGCAGCTTAAAGTATGAAATTATTAGGTTTAAGTAATATTTTAATGCATTAACATACTTTGTCTTATTAGGTACGTAATGAGGAATTGGAAGACATTTTTTTGAAGACTTCTATGTACTTTGACACTTCCGGATTTACTGGAGCATAAAAGCTTGAAGGTAGTCTGAGATGGAACAAATAAAAGGTATAATTAGTCATCCATAATTAGTCATATGAAACATAGCTTGTTTAATTATGTGTCATATTTATATTTTGGTTTAAAATTTCGATTTTTTTCTCCATTATCACAATGGCATGATCAAATAAATTATTAATAGATAAATGCTGACTTCAAACTCAATATATTAATTTCTGTCTTGTAATAGTTGTCTTTAAGGATAAACCTACAACAACATCATAGATAGGATTAGATATTAATTTTAAGAATATATGTCTCTAACTTAGCTATACCCGACGTGGTCATTTTCCTAACCCTTCTGCTTTTCAATATTGAGAGAGTTTTGAGTCGGATACGCAAAAAAGTTGATATGGACCTGGTCACTATCCTAACACCAATGCTTTATAACATTATATGGATTTTTTCATTTCAGGCGAAGGTTGGACATGAAGCAGAAATTGAATATTCTTTACGCAAGCTTCGTGGTGCAAAAGCAAATATTTTGGCTGAAGCTGATTAGATACATGTAGTATAGTACTACCAATGTGCAAGACTTTCATCGGGAAAAGCTGGAACCGTTGCTTATGCCTTGATTCAGGTTTGTTTATTTGAACCATTATATATTGCCTTTCGTTGTCATATGTTTGTTTATTTTAGACAATGTTAGTAATACCAATGTTAAAATCAGATTCCTGTAACAATTCTTGGTGTGATTCTTGTGATGGTAAATGATCCATATGGTTTTATATAATTTACTTTACTTTACAATACTTTAGTTACAACTATTAGCGTGCTTTTTTTGGTTTACAGATATTCCCATTGCATATAAAAGGCACTGCAGGAAGTGTAGCCATTTTAGTAAACTGGTTTGGTGTGTGAGTGGTTTTGTACAGTTTTAACTTCCTCATTAACTGGAGTCATGTTGGTAAATTTTTTCATCTTATGTTAATGATTTTGTAACTTTAGTCAAAGTATTTACCTTTATGAACTAAAAAGATATCATCTGTTTTGTTCGGTTTTGTAGGTACTTTTTTGTTGTTTTCAGGATTTTGTAATCTTACAGTCATATTAGTGGCAAATTAGTGCCGGATGTAAGAAAAAAGCTCGGAAGAAATTCAAGCCTCTATCAATAAGTAATACTTGTACTCGATAAACCAGATCGTGTAGTCGTAGGTAGATATTGAAGAAGAAAAATGACGTCAAATGGACGCTTTGTAAGTGGTATGTGAGGATTGATAAAGATAGATGCTGATCCAAGACCTTATCCGTTGCTTATCGTTGATTTTACATTCTTGTCAAATATTCAAAGTCGTTATATGTTTGATCATTTATAAAATTTTTGTGTTTAGTGTTGTTTATGTTATGAGAATTATTTATTGAAATATATATTGTTCTTATTTCATTTTTTTTAAAATATAAATTATTAATTATTGAGTGGGTGGTTATAATCATATTAAATAAAAACCAAATCGGATCCTAATATTCGATCCAGATTCGAATAATTGAATCGGAACCGAATATCCGAATCGAATCTGGATCTACTATGATTTGATAGGACGTATAATTATTGCATAATAAACTTGATATAATATCATTATATTATGACCATTCTCATGGTACTAAAGTAACATACCATTATATATTAAGACCCATTTTGTGGTTTTAAGGTTTACTATATATTTATATTAGGACTTTTTTAGTGGTATTAACCTTAAAAATTATTATATTATGATCATTTATGTGGTACTCAAGTAACATTTGTGTATATTAGGACCTTCTTTTGTAATACTACTCTAGTATATCTTACTTTTTAGGACCTTTTTTCTTGGTACTAAACTAGTATATAGTTACATTAGAACCCTTTTTATTGGTACTAATGTAATATTATTTTTATAATAGAACTCTTATTTAGGTCCTAACATAGTATATATACATATAATAGGACTTTTTTTTAGTCCTTAAGAAATATAAAATTTTATTAGAACCCTTTTGTTGGTATTAATATAAACTATATTTACTTTTTGAGACCCTTTTGTATGTCTCAAGTTCAAAAAAGTCTCCAAATACGTACTTTTAAGGACCTTTCTTTGTGGTTGTAATCATATTATAGGACCCGATATTTGGTTTCATAATCTTATTACCTTTTAGGACACTTTTTTGCGTCTATACTTTATACGACCGCCTTAGTTGTTACACATCTCATGTTGGTCCTATCAGGCCAAAAGGTCCTATAAAGTGACATTATAGGACCAATTTGTGTGTCCTATATGTACACTTTTGTTGTAGTGTCTCTAAGGCAAAGGTGCTAAGTCCACTTCAACTCTACACTCTTTCCTCGATCCCAAAGCCCACTGATCACCTGTCGTATAAGAAAGAAAACGGAATACGACTAAGCCAAAACCCAGTGAGCGGATATAACAAAGAACGGATTATAGTATGACATGCGGAAACTTATTTTGATACAAGCTTTATTACAAAATAGAATCATTTTCAAAACGAACTTATTATCAAAAGGAACTTATTTTCAAAACGAATTTATTATCAAAAGGAACTTTTCAAAATGAACGTATTTATTAAGCAAAGTACGAATAGGTATAAATCAACGTTACCAAAGATGTCAGTATACAAAGTATAGTACAAAACACCACTTTCATATAATAATGCACTAAGAGTCAAAACAAATATCTTACAAAGTATCAAAATGAAATCAGAGGGTAGCTACTCTACTAATCATTCATATAGGTGAAGTTTCATATGACACTACGATAAACGTCTACCGTCAAAACAAACAAAATCTTAGGATCGATCCATACGCCTCCTATCAAAATATAATAACAAAGAGCTCATACCACCACCGGGTAATCAAAAGGAGACTCCATAGAAATAACAAAATACAGCGCTACGGTCGATGCCACATTATCGGTGTCACAATAATGCGCTCATGGGACCTCCATGATTAGATTACTCTTAGGCACATTTTAAGAAAAAGTTTTTGTGACGACCCGGAAATTTTCGACCAAATTTAAACTTGATCTTTATATATTTCCGACACGATAAGCAAAATTTGTTAAATTGAATCTCAAACATTTTAAAACTATGTTCATGCATTCATTTAACCTCGACCAAATCCCGACAATTCATGAACAATTATTTGTAAATAAACATGTATATATAAATGTAAGGTATATACAATAATTTGAAATAATGAAATACAATTTAATCAATTAAAATAAATTTAAAATGTAAACTAATGAACAAAGTAATTAAGTTGCTATGAATCTATATATTTATGAAATATATATATAAGTAATGGTATATATATATATAATAATATAGATATATAACTTATAAATATTCATATTTGATAAAAGATATTATGTAATTACATAAACATTATAAGTTTAAATAGTAATATATAGTAATTACATACCTATTAAATATTATATTAAATTAATTATAAGTTTAAATATAAACATTATACAAATGTTATTATTACTTTCACTATTATTATTAACATTAATATTAATATCACTAATTGTTAAATTATTTTCAATATATATACAGATATAAAAGTTAATACGTGTAAGGTGTTATAATTACTAATATTATCAATATCATTATTATTATAATTAGTAGTAAAAATTATAATTATTACTACGATTAGTATAATTATTTTAGTTATTATTATCATTATCATTAGAAATCTTTATCATCGATATATTTATATTTATTACTAACATTAATCAAACATAAATTATAAATACAGATATTTATAAGTAATCTATTTCTTATCACTTGCAACTTTCCTCTTTTTCTTTCTCGTGAATTAATGTCGACTAATCTGTTTCTTGTCAATTCACTTGAATTCATTTAAGTATTATTAAATATTATTAATATTATTATTATTTGTAATATATATAATATATGAATGTAAAATTTGATACATATAACTTGTTACATTATTATTATTAATTTTATGTTAGCATTATTATTGTTATTATCACAAAGACTCATTATTAGTATTTTTTTAGAAATAATACAGTATACTATTATTAATACCTTTACAACTATTATTATTATCAGTATTTTTTTTACTTATTATTATTATTAATTATTAATATTAATAGCATTTTTATTATTAATTATAATTATGGAATTAAGATAAAGCACGATCGAATAATCTTTCCTGTCTGTAATCTTGTTAAAGGTTGATCTCAGCTCGTAATGCGTACAAATTCTGTTGAGTGTAACAATCAAATTTAATTTTTTATTCATCTGCTACATAGTTTTGGTACTTCTTGTCTGTGATTGAGTAGTCATCGACCTCAGTTTTCAATACCAAACAAAAGTCGATTATATCTTGTGTACTAGTTCCAATTATTCGATTATCACTTTTATATACAGCTTACATCCAGTTGTAATTAGGAATTAAAAACAGAAAACGAAGAACACGGCTTTTTCATTTATGTTCATCACTTTTATAGCCAAAAATTCGAATTTGATCTTAATTAAAAATCCTTAAATGCAGAATTATTAGAAATCTTCTATATAAACTTTCTGCAAAGTCTAAACTTCCAATTTTTCGAAACGAGATCAAATTTCGAGGTCAAACTTATTATTCAAAAAGTCAAACGACTTGTTCATCCTAAAATTCATTTTCGGTTTGATGTTTCTGGATCAATGGAGGATCCAGAAAGTTTCTAATTGTGATTTTGAACCTTTTTCCTTCAGGAGTCATGATCTAAAACGCCTTTAAAATTCGAATTCGATTTCTAGTCAAAACGTGTTTTTCAGCGGGTTTCTTTTAATTTTTTTCTGTTTTAATTAAGGTAAACAATCTGAAATTTGTTCTGTATAAGTTGTAATTCCTATAAACTAAGTAGTAAACCAGATAATTGCTGGTCTCGATCTCTGGTTAATTGAATTCGAAATTTGAAGAAAGGTGAAAAGGGAGAGAAAGATAATACGGGTTATATAAATTTGGTTATGTCATAAAATAGATAATGGGCAACAGCCCAACAGTTAAGGGAGTGTGTAATGAGCGGGAGTTCGCGAGTTCGAGCCCAGTCTCGGGCAATTCTTTTTCAAAAATGCTTTTAAAGGGTATATTTTTATTACTCTTATTTCAATTATTATTATTATTATTATTATTATTATTATTATTATTATTATTATTATTATTATTATTATTATTATTATTATTATTATTATTATTATTATTATTATTATTATTATTATTATTATTTTTATTTTTATTTTTATTTTTATTATTATTATTATTATTATTATTATTATTATTATTATTATTATTATTATTATTATTATTATTATTATTATTATTATTATTATTATTATTATGATTATGATTATTATTGTTATTACCATGATTATTATTATTGTTGTTGTCATTAATATTGTTATAAGAATTATAATAATTATTAGTTTTATCATAGTTATAAGTATTATAACAATTATTATTATTATAAGCATCATTAATGTTATTATTATTATTAAATTATCATTGTAGTATTATTATCATTTTTATGATTATGATTATTAATATTATAATTATTATGAAAATAATATAATTCATTATTGTTTTCATCAATATTAACCATAGTATCATTTTAGTACCATTATTGCTATTAGTAGTAACATAAGTATTATTATAATTATGATCATTATTATTATCAATATGACTATCATATTAGTATTGTTATTATTAAAAAGTGTTATCGTTATTATCATTTTTGTTAAAATTACTATTTTACTCTTATTAAAACTAACATTATTATTATTATCAGTATTATCTATATTTTTATTAATAAAATAATTATGATTACTAAAATAAAAGTTTTAACGACGTTATTAAGGTTATAAGTATAAAAATAAAGATCTTATATATATAAATATACTTAGTACACCTAACTTAACTATATTAACATTTATATATATAAAATGAAATTATAAATAAATAATGAAACTTATAAATTATTATATATATATATATATATATATATATATATATATATATATATATATATATATATATATATATATATATATATATATATATCCGAATACAAGAATAAGTTTTAATACATATATGAATATGAATGATATAGGTTCGTGAATCCGAGGCCAACCCTACACTTGTTCAATGTCGTCATATGTATTTTTACTACAAAATACAGAATTGTGAGTTTCATTTGCTCCCTTTTTAAATGCTTTTGCAATATATATTTTTGGGACTGAGAATACATGCGCCGCTTTTATAAATGCTTTATGAAATAGACACAAGTGATCGAAACTATATTCTATGGTTGAATTATCAAACCGAATATGCCCCTATTTAGCTTGGTAGCCTAAGAATTGGTGTTTATGATAATTGCCACCAATTGACGTGAATCCTAAAGATAGATCTATGGGCACTAACAAGCCCCAGTCAGAGAATTTGAACTGCTTTAGTACTTCGATTTATCATGTCTGATGTGAGTCCAGTAATGATGGGGATATTCTATATGCATCCTGTTAAGGTCGGTTACCAGGTGTTCACCATATGAATGAATTTTAATTCGCGGGTTACGCGTGACAATATACGAAATCTTGTGGTCTATTAAAATGATGGAAATAAATGATTATGATAAACTAATGAACTCACCAACCTTTTGGTTGACACTTGAAAGCATGTTTATTCTCAGGTTTGAAAGAAATCTTTCGCTGTACATTTGCTCATTTTAGAGATATTACTTGGAGTCATTCATGACATATTTCAAAAGACGTTGCATTCGAGTCGTTGAGTTCATCAAGATTATTATTAAGTCAACTATAGTTGGATATATTATAAAATGGTATGCATGCCCGTTAACTTTCGATGAAATGAAAGTTTGTCTTTTTAAAAACGAATGCAATGTTTGTAAAATGTATCATATAGAGGTCAAGTACCTCACGATGTAACCAAATGTAATGTATTCGTCCAGATAGATTAGGAGTGGTCATTAAAGGTGGTATCAGAGCAGTGGTCTTAGCAAACCAAGTCTTGCATTAGTGTGTCTAACTGATAGTTGATTAGATGCATTAGTGAGTCTGGACTTCGACCGTGTCTGCATGTCAAAAGTTTTGCTTATCACTTAGTGTCAAAAATTACATGCTTATCATTCTTAGTCTAGACATATCTTACTGCATTGATTGCATGAATAGTGTATAGACAAAATTCATATCTTAACGTATCTGTTAATTCATATCTTAGCGTATCTGTTACTGTAAACTTTACCTAGTATATTCCGTAAATTCCTCCACAATCTACGAAATGTTTTGTACTATATATATAGATATTCTATATAATTAGAATATCATCTAATATTCGAAAATCATTTCTTATCGAAAAATCCTTCATTCAATCGAATGAAATTTAACTCGTCACTAATTCAAGTTCCTCGGATTCCGACAGCTATTCTGATATGGAAACACACTCGAGCTCCGAAAGCAGTGTGACCAGAATGGATCAACCAATTAGCCATCATCTATTCTGGATGAATTAGAGATGGGTTCGTAGACTACTTAATCAATGGAGACGCGAAGAAGACGATCCCTTCCACCAACCGAATTCACCTCTTGACGAGGACCCTGAAGCACTTACCGGCGAACCTGTTCAAAAGGCCATTTTCTCTCTCATTTCCAGAGTATCTCGCCATGACTACGTCACAACTCAGATTCTAAACCTTATTCATTCGCTCGTTCCTACCGACAATCATTCCGGAGTAATAAGTCAACGAACTTCGCGCCCGAGTTGTAGTCTTGGAAAATATGGTGCAAAACGTACCAGCTTCAGCAACATCACCAACACCAACAGTACCACTAACATCAACACCGGCATCACCAACAACCCAAGTTTCAACATCACACGCCTCAACATCACAATCTATACCTCAAGCATAATCATCGTTATACATGACGTTCTACATCATTTATCTTCGTTCGACATGGTAATTATGTAATCTCTAATATTTTAAAGATTATATATTCTTGTTCTAACGATAAATCAAATGAGATTAATATCATATTAACTCATTAAATTCATGATTACATCTGAAGAAAATATATATGTTTATATATTTTCATAAGGATTGTAATTAGAAATTCTTCGTACAAACTGTTAATGGGGAAAATATTTTAACGGGTAGGTAATACTCGAGGAATATTTAGATTTCATATTAACATGTAATACTGTACATTCTTCAAATCTGATTCAACAGTCATTTACTATCCTACTTACAACCACCGATATACGTATCCGTTCACTGCAGAATAACCATTTTCATTCAATTTCATATTTGGATTTTGAATTATCAGAATCCAACAAGTGGCATAATGAAGAAAATATTTGACAAAATAAAATTTGTTAGAAACAAACAAATTAACTATGAGAAATTTTGTTAAGAATTCACGCTAACAAAATCCTAGCTAACTGTTCCTAGCTAACTGTTAATTCCTTATTACATTTATTTATCGCAATTTATATTCTCGCAATTTTATTTATCGTCATTTAATTTCTGTTATTTATTTTACGCTTTTTAAATATCGGGACACGTATACAAGGTTTTGACATATCATATCGACGCATCTATATATATTATTTGGAATAACCATAGACACTCTATATGCAGTAATGCTTGAGTTAGCTATACAGGGTTGAGGTTGATTCTATAATAATATATATACTTTGAGTTGTGATCGAGTCTGAGACATGTATACAATGGGTCACAAATACGTATTAATTAATTCAAATATTATATATTAAACTATATATGAATTGTTGAATTACTAACTGTGGACTACCAACTGTGGACTACCAATATTGGACAATTAAAATGAATTAAAATATTGATTATAACATATGAAACTAAACATCTCTTCAAGTTTGCCACTTGATTTCATCTTAAACCTCATTTGTATCTTGACGATTTCAATCTGCGTTCAAACCTTTCATGATTCTTGAAAACACCTCAATCGAGAGGATAAACCAACCGTACTTCATCTACGAAAGAAAAGATTGATGCATATAATTATGCACCTGAAAACACTCTGAACCTGAGTAAACGTTTAACACGTATCTGTGCTAGCTCCTTTGGCGTTGTTATTATCGAAAATCACTTTGCAAATCCTTTCCAAATTATCCAATTTTGTCATAGCTCCAGCAAATCAACTTCGACTTTCATTCGGATTAGTCTTATTATAACCTTGATATATAAGTTTGCTTTTCGTCATCGTTATCAGAGAACTGTTTATATTCCACCACACTAGCAGTAAACTTACCATCAACTTCAATACTCACTGGCTTAAAGATAGATCTATGGGCACTAACAAGCCCCAGTCAGAGAATTTGAACTGCTTTAGTACTTCGATTTATCATGTTCGATGTGAGTTCCGGAATGATGGGGATATTCTATATGCATCCTGTTAAGGTCGGTTACCAGGTGTTCACCATATGAATGAATTTTAATTCGCGGGTTACGCGTGACAATATATGAAATCTTATGGTCTATTAAAATGATGAAAATGAATGATTATGATAAACTAATGAACTCACCAACCTTTTGGTTGACACTTGAAAGCATGTTTATTCTCAGGTTTGAAAGAAATCTTCCGCTGTACATTTGCTCATTTTAGAGATATTACTTGGAGTCATTCATGACATATTTCAAAAGACGTTGCATACGAGTCATTGAGTTCATCAAGATTATTATTAAGTCAACTATAGTTGGATATATTATGAAATGGTATGCATGTCCGTCAACTTTCGATGAAATGAAAGTTTTTCTTTTTAAAAAACGAATGTAATGTTTGTAAAATGTATCATATAGAGGTCAAGTACCTCGCGATGTAACCAAATGTAATGTATTCGTCCAGATGGATTAGGACGGGTCATTAAAGTTTTAACCGACTAATGTTTACAAATCACCGAATACTTTTAGTGTGAATAATGAACTTTAAAATATGTATAAAAAGGTTTAATAAAAGGAATTTAAATACTTTACGTTTAACCAAATACTTAAAATATTATATAAAACGATATTTCATGTTAGTTTAAAAACCACCTGTCTACCCACTCATTCGGTATAACTTTTGTCAGAGTCTCGTTACATAATATTTGAGCCCTTTATGAATTAAAAATTTAAACGAGACTTAACGGGACATGTAAAGCCACGTGAAATGAGGGACACACGATATGAATCACCGTGCCACTCGCCACAAACACACACGTTCTTTACCGGGCTATTTTGGGATGTTTTGGGGCTGTTTTTTGGACAACACGGGGCTGTTTCAGGACTGAAATACAGCTGTTAAGGGGCTAATTTCAAGACTGTTTTGTGACAGTATTACGGCTGATTTCGGGCTGTTTTGGTTAGGTTTGCTAGACACGGTTTTGACACAATTTTCAATTTTCAAATATCAAAATATTATGATCCTCAACTATCAAACATAATTAGCATACTCGTTAGTACATCAAAGATGAGGAAAAACATAATACAATTTATAGACTAACAAATATAACGAATTTTTAAATAAACATGTCATACCAATATAATTTTATTCGTAATTCAAACAAAATTTTGAGAGGAAATAATATACCGAAATGATCCTAGTACCACCTAGAATATTCGTACCTTATCTCGAATAACGAATTTCCAAAGATGCATGAATCACCAAATGGATACTATCATCGAACCAAATCTACCAAATAGAAAAGTATAAACACAAAATATATATAAATAGAGAGTATGTAATATCATTTATTTAATATCATCATATGATTCTTCATATGTTTAATCTTATTATTATAAATTTATAATCTTGATCAAAACTTCATTAAGTTATATTTTAGACACCAAAAGCATGATTGCTAAACAAATTTTTTGACATGATTTTTATATGGTTATATTTCAGAATTTTAGAACTTATATAATGATAATATACTATTAAGAATGTGGAACAAAAGATAGAATTATTACCTTAACACTGGGCACCAAAACAAGCTTGTTTTTCCACCAAATTGTATCAAATACTTAGCAAATTGAGAAGTAAAAGTGTGCAGAATTTTTAGGCTAGAAAAAGATGAGAGAATGAAAGAAAACTCAAAAATTTCATAAGAGAATATAACATCAAGTGTGGTGAAAGGTTTAATAATAATGGATCATTAGTTTAAGAATAAATGGTGATTAATCTTGTAAGTTAATAAGTAAATAAAAGCTAGTTACTTGTAGGTTATAATTTTATGGATTTCAAAAGTCTCTTAATGAATCTAGACATGTATTAGGTGTAAGGTTAAGTCATACATTGTATGTAATTTACTTAGAGTTTTAACTTATGATAAAGGAAATATATGTTAAAGTTCTAGACTTTAAAATAAAGTAATCAAAAAGTACATTGCTTAAGGAGTCATTAAACATGTGACAACATAATTATTAGTTAACTTATGTCAACCTTAATGTTTAAACAAACTTAGGATATAAAATTGTATTAAACTTATGATATAATGTATGTTAAAGTTTGGTTTTAACTTATGATAAAGGAAATATATGTTAAAGTTCGGTTTATTTACTATTCATATGAATAGTAAATGAATTAATTTCGATTCAACTATTTAAGTTACATTGTTGTACGTTGTGCTTTACAGCTTGTACACCTTTGATTTAATTGCGTTTTCTTATAAATTCAGAAAAATTACATCATAAAATAAAACGATTAAATACGTATTAATTTGAAAATTGCATCATTCAATAGTAAATTTTTATCATTTCATATATAAATATTATTCGTATATTTTTGTATATATATATATATATATATATATATATATTTATATATACACACACACAATTATATAATTATCATAAGTTATGATATTCGTGAATCGTCGGACAAACAAGGTGGTCAACCGTTGACATGGCCGAAACGGACGGTTTTTATTTGTGCGGTGTCGTCGGGCCGCAGCGCGCCAGGATCAGCCACCCAGGGGGAAGGTACTGTTTTAAATTTATATTTAGCGAGGCCTAAATCGTACTACTCCTTAGTATGAGTAAGGGAAGTATGACCTAGAGTCGTATTTTTGAGATATCAGTAGAATCGAACCTATATTTAAGCCTAAGATAGTTAGGAAGGAGTAGTGGTTACTTAATTTTGGGATTTTCTAATTTATAAGACAGATAAAGTAAATGCGATAAAATTCGTAATTCAGATAAGGTTAAAGTGAGTGCATACTATGACTTCATCAGTTATTCTGCCGAGATTATGGAATGTTGGCTCATGAATAGGTAGGGACCTTGTATTCATTACACTGGTCCTACATGCCCTGTCATAAGACATGTCACTGGATACTGCGTTAGGCTTGAAGATTCTGAATAGACAGCAACGTCCCTTACCCCCGATGCCCGTGCAGTCTGACTATAGGCATACACGTTCAGACGGCACATCCAATTGATCGACTCGGCTGGGTGACGTATTAACATTCCACAATGGTCTAAACTTTCTTAAGTATAATAGAATACATGGTTTACCATATCCGAGAGACGTGATGTGTTTCAATGCTTTCGTTAATGATTGGTTTTAAAAGATAGTTAGGCCCTTAAAAAGAGTTCAACCATAAAGAACACCATGACCAAGTCAAGCTGACTTTCATGAACACATTCGGTTATCCTAACGGTCCAATCCTTTATGTGTCTAAACAAACAGTTCCTTAATTAACTAAGAATCCCTCAAGCGGGGTGCAATGCTTGAGACCGCATTATGGTGCAGTGTACTAATCAACACTGACCGGGTTCCATGGCCTTACTTAGCAGAGGTACAGCTTACAACAACCGCTGTGCTTCAGCATGCACGTACGAAGTTTATATGCTTGGTGACTACACTAGCATGGTCTGGAACCGACAATGTACTAAGGGTCTAGTCAGATGTTTCACTACGAAAGAGTCCTCGGTCGAAATCCAAAGCTTGATAGACTTACTACAACCGGTGTACCTTAGTCGATCTTACATTGTATCCGATAGACTTCTCTTACCAAGGGGTGACACAGATAGTGTACTCTAAATCGGGGTTCGCGACTTCCCAATAACAGAGCCAATAACTACGTTCTATTAGTTGGAAAAGTGATTGAGTTTAAAGCATAATTACAAAGCATTTCAACAGCATGCACAGACCATAATATTATTTCGGCATTATAACTGCTTACATCATAGCATACACTAAAGATAACTACTCGCTAATCATGGAAAAAATATCACATATCACATAACATAATAATAGAAGACATTATATAAAGATAAGGGATAGAAGTACCAGTAGATTAAACGAGTTCTGAATACAAAAATGACAACTTCAAGACTCCAGACCGCTCCTAATACAATCTTCGGCGTTCTTCTTCAGGTACTAGATTTCCCACACAGAGTCGAAGGCCTTGAGAGTATGACTAATAATGTATAAGAGAGAGAAAGAAGTGAATTGAAGTGTGTGTTGGAATGAATGACAAAGATCCTTTAAATAAATAAGATTTTTGCCTGCAAACGGCTGGCAGGCCGTTTGGCAGGCCAGCCGTTTGCCATACTGGTAGGCTGTTTAGCAAGCCGTATGGCAGGCCGTTTGGCAAGCTGTATGGCAGGCCGTTTGCTGGCCTGGTCAGTATGACTTTCCTGGATCGTAACTTGATTTCTTGTCTTTCACCGTTTTCGCTCTAGAATCTTCGTTTTAACTCCAATTCTCTTGATTCTTTTTGTACCGTCTTCATAATTACTTGTTCTTCAATTCTAACCGATGAAGTGGGTATTTTGCTAACAATCTTTCTTGTTTTTGGGCCTTAATACCGGGGTAAAAACGTGACTTTTTAGCCGATATCAAATATCTCACACTTAGACTTTGCTTGTCCTCAAGCAAACTCTCATTTCCTTAAGAATCTTTTCAGAGTTTCTTTTCTAATAGCCTAAGCGGTTTGCTTTTATTATAAGAGCAAAAATATAAGGTGAGTCATCTATGTTATGATTGAAATTATCTCTGCAAGCATGCGAGGAGGTTACATGACATAGGCTAGCTTTCACGTGTCACTCAATCACTCAAGTGTTTAGGGTTCCCTATAGATCTAAGAAATGAATACATTCAGAGCCAGTCATGCTGCACCCATCATCATAGGCTTGATAAAGACTCAAATCCTTGCTGCTAATGCGAGAACGGTAGTAATCTCAGCTTGTAGGTCATTTGTCAATGATGGAGAAGGAATTTTGTAGTGGTAGTGAAGTTGTTTTTGAGGGGTGAGATAAACGGGTAATGTAGTCTTTAGACTTTTATTTGGAGTGCTGAAGTATTTTGAGAAGCACTTTTGAACTTTTCTTCATTTGATAATCATTTTCGGTCAAGTTCTCTTCGGCATTTCTCTTATTAAGTTCTGCTCCTTTTCAGAACTTTGAATATATATATATATATATATATATATATATATATATATATATATATATATATATATATATATATATATATATATATATATATATATATATATATATATATATATATATATATATATATATATATATATATATATATATATATATATATATATATATATATATATATATATATATATATAGAGAGAGAGAGAGAGAGAGACTTCATCTCGAGAAACTTTTTGCCTGTAAACTTTTTCAAGACCTTTGCCATGATACTTGAGAGGTTTATAACATCGGGTTTTCGGAAGGAATATTGTTTTCTGGATTTTTCGAGTAATAGTAAAGATGATGTGGGTGTGGTGGTGGAGTAGAAGTAGTGGAGGTGCGAAAGGCTTATTTTTGACAAATGGTTAGCTCTTTTGATTACAACCGAATCACGTTTCGCTGCTTGGAGATGTAGATCTAAATCAAGTTCTGATTCTGAGCACAAGCATCGGCACTCTCAACGGAAAATAGTGAAGCATTAAAGATTAATGCTGGTCTTATTTGGGGTGCCTCACCATAATCAATTTAGGTCGATAATGCCTTTGTCATGCAATGCTCTATTAGAGATTTGGTTCAACCTAACAAGATTTCCACCCTACTTAAGCCTTATTTTTATTGACAAACGTTTTAGGTTTTCAAAAATACTTTTTCGAAAAGGCTTTCTTTTTCAAAGATTTTGAAATTTGGCTTAAGGACTTGGAATCTTCGTAATGGGTTATTTTAATACAGCATAAAAAGATTATACCAACATCCCACACTTAGACGAACATTGTCCTCAATGTTCCTAGTGTATCCCACACTTAGGAGTTTTAATTGAAGATTTAGGAATATTTGTCTAGTGTTTCAATTGGGTGTTATCCCACACTTAGTGATAAGCTAGGATGTGACATAGTTTGAATCTTGAGCTAGTAGCAAAAAGAAAGAAATACCCCTAGCAGATGCGGCTGGCTTCCAATTCTTGCGTCTTTTATCGGCTCATTTGTCATCCTTTATTCTTCTACTCTACTTTATTGCACGGGTTTCCTCCCGAGAAGCGCTTTTGTTTAAGGTCGTTGGCTCGACCGTAGTGATGCTTTAAAAAGCAAACATTCCTCGCTGATGGTTGTGATCTTGGTCTTCGTGAGGGAATGTGAGTCTTGGCGGGTAAATCCTGAGAAAGTGCCCGACCAATAGTGGTAGAAGATCCGGTACTTCTCTTGAAGATCTTCCTAAAGATAAGTAGTGCGCATTTTTGGCTCTTGATAAGTCTTAAAGTCCGATGAGAATGTGATCTACGACTCTGCTGGTTGACCCATAAATTTCAATCATAGAGGCAGTGCTGGTGGTAATTTTTTCTCTGATGGGATGCTCATTTCGGAGGTCTTCAAACAATGTTAGAAACTGTATCTTTAGAATGTCGAAGTCTTCGGAATGGTGATCTCCACAGTAAGAGTCTGTAGCTTTGCACAGATTTGTTAAAAGATGAAGCTGAAAAGAAGTGAACAGCAATCCTGATCCGAGCATTAATGTCACCGTCTTTGAGTATATCTCCCGACATCCAGCTTTAAATGTGAAACTAGGATTTGTGGATTCGTAGAAGATACGTGATATCTGCTTTGTAACATAGGTGGCAATGTTGACTCGATCTGGTTCAAGATGAGAGAACGGATTTTTTTCCCCTTACTTCCTCCGTAACAGCGTCTCGTAACTCTTTGATAATCAAATCAGCATGGTGATCAATTGTAACATAAATCACTAGTCTGTCTGGTGTGCTTTCGAAATTATCTCTTTCCAAGAGAGCGAAAAGGCTGTGAATATCCTCGATCATTTGCAAATCAGAGTGATAAATCGGGCATCTGGTGAAAAGATCCATATGCTTCCGGATGAGAGTCAGTAGTGCTCGTTGGTTTCGTGAGAACGGAAGTGCAGATCCGGCTAAGGCGTTATAAATCTTAGAGTAAATGATCTTCTGATCTCGACAGAATCTTGTCTCAAGAATAGTGCGAACCACTGAATTGTGCTCTCGTTGCCTTTCTTCTTGGTAGATATGATCGTGAAGAAAATTGATAAAGTTTTGAATGCGTTCTTCTAGGATTTCAACATCATTGTCTTCTCTTCGGAGATAGAGGTTATGTTCTTCTCGGATAGCCATAATTCGTTCTGTTAAGCGTAGTGAAAAATCAATGGTTGATTTACAGATGGCTTTGAGAATATCTTCAAATTCATCGGTATCATTGATGAAGGTTATCATGTCTGCGTGTGTAGATATAACCAGAATCCGATCTAAAGAAGAGTCCGGTTCCCCTTGATCTGGTTCTGTTGGAGAGTGTGAGTTATTCAGAATGTCTTCATGTTGCTCTACCTCATCATCATCGGTGTATTGTTCTTCTGAGGATGCGTCTGATGAACGGGTTTCTTCAGTATTCTGATTCTCTAGTTTGATACTTGCAGGATCAATTTCTATATCCTTAACCTCAGTCTTGTCGGTCTTCTTCTTGAAGCGAATGATTAAACTGTGATCTTCCGTCTCAAGCCTCATTATTTCTTCATGATGCTCAATGCTTGGAGCAGGTATTGTTGCAGTTTCTTTTACGTCTTCCATTTCCTCTTCCTCTTCAGATTCCTCCTCTTCCTCTATTTCTTCGCTGGGATCCTCTTCTTCCATTTCTGGGTCGTCTACAGGTAATAATACGAAGTCCCCTACTCTCTGTCATGCCTATCAACTCGGTAAGCATGTGAGACTTCCTTTTAGTAGTTCTGTTTCGGATGTTACTTATTTATTTGATATTGTTCACTCGGATTTATGGACTTCACCAATTCCGAGCCTTAGTGGTTACAAATATTATGTCATTTTTCTAGATCATTACTCGCACTACTTATGGGTTTTTCCGTTACGCAATAAATCCGAAGTTTTTGCCATATTTACCCAATTTCGCGCGTATATTAAATCTCAATTTAATTCTGAAATAAAAGCCTTCCAATGTGATCTTGGAGCTGAATTCGACAACAATCAACTTAAACAATTATTCCAAAACAATGGTATCCAAATACTCTTCTCTTGCCCCCAAACCTCCCAACAAAACGGGAAATCTGAACGCATGATCCGTACTATTAATAACATCATACGCACACTACTCTTCCAAGCACACCTACCTCCTACATTCTGGGTCGAGGCCCTCCACATGGCCACATATCTACTAAATCTCCTACCCTCCTCCGCAATCAACCACGATATCCCTCACACACGCCTCTACAAATACCCACCCAACTATTTTACCCTTCATGTATTCAGTTGCCTGTGTTACCCTCACCTCAACAACACTCACAAACTCACTCCACGCTCCACCCCGTGTATATTCATCGGCTACCCATCAAATCACCGAGGATACCGATGTCTTGACCTAGCCATACATAAAATCATTCTCTCTCGTCATGTCACATTCGATGAAACTTCCTTCCCATACAGCGCTACCACCACCTCCCCACCCCCATCTTATGAGTTTCTCAAGCCACCTCTGAATCTTTTCTCTCGCACTCTCTCAGATACACCGAAACCTCCACCAAACACTCCTACTCCTCCTTCTCCTCCCACACCACCAATACAGCCCCCACATGACACTCCTCCTACTCACTTACCTACCCCACTCCCACAACCGCAACAACGACACATAACATCCACTCACCCTATGGTCACTCGTCATCATCTTGTTACTACCAAACCTGTTCAACGCCTTAACCTTCACGTCTCAACACCTTCTCCCACACCCAAATCATATTCTCACGCCTTTAATGACCCTAATTGGCATAACGCTATGACTGAAGAATATAATACTTTAATTAAGAATGATACTTGGACTCCTGTGCCCCGCTCTACGGACACGAACATAGTTCGCTCTATGTAGTTGTTTAAGCACAAGTTTAATGCAGATGGCAAGTTGAACATGTATAAGGCTCGAATTGTTGCTAACGGTCGTAGCCAACAGATTGGTATTGATTGTGATGAGACTTTCAACCCGGTTGTAAAACCAGCCACCATTAGGACCATTCTAAGTCTTGCTGCATCTCGACATTAGCCCATTCATCAGCTAGATGTCAAGAATGCATTTCTTCACGGTTCTCTCTCTGAGACTGTCTACATGCATCAGCCTTAGGGGTGTTCATCGGTTCGGTTTTCGGTTTATTCGGTTCGGTGTATTCAGTTTTGAAATTTTTTTGGACAAAACCAAAAACCGAACCGAACCGAATTCGAATTCGGATTCGGTTCGGTTTTTGGTTAAAACCGAATATTATGAAGAAAAAAAATGAGAACGATGTTAGTTTATTTTGTGGTGTTACTGATGTCATGATTATTTATATTATAAAACAATGAAATACTATTAAATTATAAAGAATTCGATGATTTATTAATATTTACAGCTGAATTATGACGTTTACTGCTTTTGTTATTAAGAAGACGAACATAATAATTTGAGTAACATAATTATAATGTGAGCTAGAGTTCGTAATAAGTTTAACAATAACGATTCCAGTTAAAAAACGAAATGACGATCAATTAAGTGGGAAATGGCGTCATATGGATAAGGCGTGCAAAGATTTCACGACCTTATATAATGAAGAAGATCGTAACCCAAGGTGTAGCGGTAGAAATGAAGAAGACATATATAACTTAACGGTGCAAAGATGGCAAGCACGGGCAGAGTTACAAAGAGGTTTGAGAATTCTTGAAGAAGAAGCCGAAGTGGTATACACCACCTGCTGTTGGCGGATGTGGTGAGCGTAGAAGAAGAGATTCACAACTTGGAATCGAAGATGATGATGATGATGATGATGATGATGTGGTTGCCGAAAACCAAACAGTTAATCTCGGGGACGATCGGTTAAACAACCTCCAGGAGCTATTTGGCCCCGATGCGATTCAACGTCCAATGAGAAGAGAGCGATCGAAGAAGGCTGCTAGAAAATCCGGTCCGTCAGATGCGAGTACTTCATCACGTGGTACGAACTACTCTTCGAACTCTTCAAGATTCGAAGAGTTGGCTTCACAATGGTCTGACAAAAAGAACAAAGAATTGAAGAAAAGAAACAATGTTATGGATGCAATTGTAGAGGAAAAACGAACACGATCGGCAATGGAAGTCATAAAATTATTTAAACTTAATCTAGACGATATCGTCGATCCGAAAGAAAGAAAATCTGCTTTAGAGTTCAAGAAAAAAATGGCCGATAAATACAAAGATTAATTTCTAGGATTTTAATAAAGTATTGTATTAAGATTTTATAATTATTGTAAGTTTTTATTTTAGGATCGAGCTTGGTTTCAGCGATTTGCTGGGTATGCTCAGCGTGTTGGATTCCAGCACAGCAGATGTGACACCTTTCTGTTCATTTACAAGCAGGGTGCAGACACAACATACTTATTATTATATGTGGATGACATCATTTTGACTGCCTCTTCCACTTCTTTTCTACATCGGGTTATTACGTCTCTACATCAAGAGTTTTCTATGACTGATCTTGGCCCGTTGAACTATTTTCTTAGGATCTCTATCACACGTACTACTTCTTGGATGTTTCCCTCTCAGAAGAAGTATGTCTCTGAGATTATTGAGCGTGCCAATATGGTTAGCTGTAATTATAGCCGCACTATGATATACACCAGTACCAAACTGACCACTGCCGGTCCTCCGGTTAAGGATCCCACTTTATATCGTAGTATTGCAGGTGCTCTCCAATATCTCACCTTGACCAGGCCTGACATCTCGTATGCTGTAGCAGATTTGCTTATTTATGCATGATCCTCGGGAACCTCATTTGGCTGCTCTCAGAAGGATCATTCGCTATGTTCAGGGTACTCTGGATCTTGGCCTACAACTGTTTTCTTCCAGTACTTCTTCAGTGGTTGCATATTCTGATGCTGACTAGGCTGGTTGCCCCACTACTCACTGCTCTACATCTGGGTACTGCGTATTTTTAGGTAATAATTTGCTTTCTTGGTCCTTTAAGCATCTGCAGACTCCGTCACGCTCCTGTGCCGAAGTTGAGTATCGTGGCGTCGCAAATGTCGTTGCAGAGACATGTTGGATTCGTAACCTTCTACGTGAACTTCATTGCCCACTTTCATCTGCTACTCTTGTTTACTGTGACAACGTGAGTGCTGTTTACATGTCTGGCAACCCGGTGCAACATCAGTGCACCAAGCATATTGAGATCGATATTCATGTTGTTCGTGACCTAGTTCTTAAAGGTCATGTTTGGGTTCTCCATGTCTCGTCTCGGTATCAGTTTGCAAACATCTTCACAAAAGGTCTTCCTACTGCACTTTTCGACGAGTTTCGATTCAGTCTAAGTGTTCGACCTGCTCCCGCTACAACTGCGAAGGGATGTTAGACGGAGTATTATTTATATATATTGGACTATTTATGTTTTGGATTATCTAGCCTGTGTTCTATAAGAGCCTGTTAGCTTATCATAGTCCATTAGGTTTATAATGTACTCTAATCCTATTTATGTTGATATATCAGTAACTTGTATCTACATCAATAAAATTATTACCCAATTTTCATCGTTAACACCATCACTATTTACCGTCTGGATTATATATCTATATATCTCTCTTTAAAAAATGGCTTTATGGTGGGCTGCATGCTACACTGTCTAGCAGATCGTATTGTTCCAAGGAATATGGATATGAGATTAGTAGATCTAATTAAGAAAAAAGTCAGCAAGAGTTGAAACGGGGAAATAAGTCGTAGATACTTGTAATTGTAACACTAGACAGCTAATATTCTTCTGGGACGTTTGTGTTCTTGAAATTTATATTTTTGGTTTTTTCCTTTTACGTAAAGGTCGACTTTCATGTATAATTATATCAGGTTCAACGAACTCCGTCACTAGCAATACTAGTCCCTCTGGGTGACCCGAACTGTCGTTCATAAAAAAAAAATACTAGGTATTTTATTTTTATTTTCTAAATTCATAATAAATAAAATTGGCCTAAGCAAGGTTCTAAAAAACGATATTCGGAAAGTACCTGATCGAGACTTTTTTTTATTGAATGACAATATTGGCATCGAATCCTCTCATTTGTCACCCACACACCCGTTAGGAAGAAACTCCTCGCATCCATAATCTGTAATTCGAGAACTAATCAAGGTTTCACCAGAATGTACTTCTTTATACATTTACATATAATAAATCTGCAAGTTATATGTATGCATATAGGAGAAAATATAGGCATAAATTTTTAAATTGCTTAAAATCGTTCATCTTGTTCAATAACTACAAAAATTCTAGTTTAAATTCATGTTAATATGTTGATTGATTTTGAATTTAAACGACTTGAATTAACAAATCTATTTTGACAAGTTAACCGACGTTGACCGATTAGTTAAAAGAATTTTGAAAAATCGAAATGGACTATTCTTAAAAAGTAGTAATTGAAAATTAATCAGAAATAATCGAGTTTTTTACAACAGGTGTTGAACCATATTTTTGAATCTTTTTAATATTATTAGACCATGTATGCTTGCATACCTTAGATCACAAGTAGTGCAGCGTGGTAGCCTCAAAACTTGCACCATCACGCCACCATCGCGCCGTAGTGGGGCGTGATGGGTGGTGATTTTGAGTGGCGCGATCGAAGCATCACGGAGGAGTAATCAGAACTTGATGCAATTTGATTGGAGGATACAATTTTCGGCCGTTTTATACATGCAAATTAAAAAAAAATTGACTTCGCCCGAAAAAATTTGGTTGGCATCGTTTTAGATTGATTGTTCGGAAGATGGAGTTCATGGTAACTCACAAAAGGGTACGACATTTTGGGCTAGAGTTCGTAATAAGTTTAACAATAACGATTCCGGTTAAAAAACGAAATGACGATCAATTAAGTGGGAAATGGCGTCATATGGATAAGGCGTGCAAAGATTTCACGACCTTATATAATGAAGAAGATCGTAACCCAAGGCGTAGCGGTAGAAATGAAGAAGACATATATAACTTAACGGTGCAAAGATGGCAAGCACGGGCAGAGTTACAAAGAGGTTTGAGAATTCTTGAAGAAGAAGCCGAAGTGGTATACACCACCTGCTGTTGGCGGATGTGGTGTGCGTAGAAGAAGAGATTCACAACTTGGAATCGAAGATGATGATGATGATGATGATGATGATGATGATGATGATGTGGTTGCCAAAAACCAAACAGTTAATCTCGGGGACGATCGGTTAAACAACCTCCAGGAGCTATTTGGCCCCGATGCGATTCAACGTCCAATGGGAAGAGAGCGATCGAAGAAGGCTGCTAGAAAATCCGGTCCGTCAGATGCGAGTACTTCATCACGTGGTACGAACTACTCTTCGAACTCTTCAAGATTCGAAGAGTTGGCTTCACAATGGTCTGACAAAAAGGACAAAGAATTGAAGAAAAGAAACAATGTTATGGATGCAATTGTAGAGGAAAAACGAACACGATCGGCAATGGAAGTCTAAAATTATTTAAACTTAATCTAGACGATATCGTCGATCCGAAAGAAAGAAAATCTGCTTTAAAGTTCAAGAAAAAAATGGCCGATAAATACAAAGATTAATTTCTAGGATTTTAATAAAGTATTGTATTAAGATTTTATAATTATTGTAAGTTTTTATTTTAGGACTTTATTTGTAATTTTATAATTACTTTTAATAACGTTCGAACTTCAAGACCCAAAAATTGAACTTATAAGAAACGTCCAAACTTTGCAGTCATCCACTTGTCACATGTTAAACAACATGCAAATCTTTTCATATTATTCACTTGCCGATTGCCGAATACAAGATTGATTATCATCCACGTCGTCATCTCCAATTTCCAATTGTTGTGGTGTCACTAAATTTATGAGACACGTCAGCTTTGGAATACTAGGTGTCACTTCTGCTCTGAGTATACTAATTGCATGTATTCACCGCTATAAGAGTTTGATCTAGCTATAAATATGTTACAAGTGTTGAATAGTTATTTACACATAGTTGATTATACTGAATAATTAAAATGAAGATGAAAAGGAGTTTGGTTTTGTTTGCTCTTTTATTTGCTATTGGAATTGTCATATCCTCTGCGAGATTAATTGAAAATGCTGACGAGAACAGTGAGTTGTCACTTTACGGTATCTTTTTGGATTAATTTTGTTTTGTTAATGTATAGCCTATAGTATAGGGTTGTAATTGTTAGGTACAAAACCATTAGTTACAAATATGTAGCGCAAAAATGGTTGAGTAGTACTACCTCCGTGACGCCACAAGTGTACACATTTTCATTTTGGGATATCCCATTTCAAGTGTCTACTTTGTGTTTCAACCAATGAGAAGAGGTTATTCTGGAGATAGAAGATTTCTGATTGGTAGAGAATGAAGTTAGTGGAATTTTCTAAAATTGTGTGCAAAAAGTAAGTGGACACTTGTAATGGGACGGAGGGAGTAATATTTTTGAGTAAGCTACATAAATGCTAAGTGGTACTGTGAATTTTTTTTTTTACTAGTAATAATTTTTGACATGTTTACAGAACTAGAAAATTTAAAATGAATTTTACAAATCTAGTAAAACCGGTGTTTGAAACACCGGGTTGCAACTTTTCACCCAAAACCGGTGTTTCAAACGCCGATTTGAGTACACTTTTTCCGGATTGTCCCACGATCAGATGCTTTTATGCCACATGTTTCCACCCGTGTCGTTGAATGTTTGACCAAATGACAAAAAGTACACAAACCGGCGTTTGAAACACTGGTTTGTGGTGAAAAGTTGCAACCTGGTGTTTCAAACACCGGTTTTACTAGATTTGTAAAACTCATTTTAATTTTTCTAGTTCTGTAAATGGTGCTTCATACTATTTAAAAAAAAAAATTCGTGGTACTGTCGTCTCAGATAAAAAGAAAGTTTTTACTTGAAACGTCCCTATGTTTATATATGGAAAATCAATGATCGACGGTGTTCAAGGTTTTCTGTTGCATTCACAGCCACAGGGTGATTTATATATGCAAAGTTCTAAATATATAAAGGAAATTTCATTTTATCTTCTGATCGAGCACTTGAACATTATGTATGCAATCTTACTCGAATGTATATATTATGTGTGTCATTTCATATCTTTTCGATCGTGTTAGTTACCTTTGAGATTGCTGATTACAGGGTTTCAAACTGACGAGAAAAAGAGAGGATCAATTAATGAAGCTGGTATATTAGGAGATGATGGCCATGAGATTGCTAACACCGGAGGTGGTGGAGGAAGCGTAGGAGGTGGTGGAAGCTACGGTGGAGGAAGTGGAGGTAGCAGTGGTGGTGGTGGAGGCCAAGGAGGAGGAAGTAAGGGAGGCGGTAGTAGCGGTGGTGGCGGAGGCCACGGAGGTGGAAGTGGAGGCGGAGGCCACGGAGGTGGTAGTGGAGGAAGTGGTGGAAGCAAAGGAGGCGGTGGAAGCAGCGGAGGAGGTAGTGGCGGTGGTGGATATGGTGGAGGTAGTGGAGGAGGAAGCAAGGGAGGTGGTAGTGGAGGCGGCGGCAGTGGCGGCGGTGGACATGGTGGAGGTAGTGGAGGAGGAAGCAAGGGAGGCGGTAGTGGCGGCGGTGGACATGGAGGAGGCAGTGGAGGAGGAAGCAAGGGAGGTGGTAGTGGAGGCGGCGGAGGTAGTGGCGGTGGTGGATATGGTGGAGGTAGTGGAGGAGGAAGCAAGGGAGGTGGTAGTGGAGGCGGCGGCAGTGGCGGCGGTGGACATGGTGGAGGTAGTGGAGGAGGAAGCAAGGGAGGCGGTAGTGGCGGCGGTGGACGAGGAGGCAGTGGAGGAGGAAGCAAGGGAGGTGGTAGTGGAGGCGGCGGCAGTGGCGGCGGTGGACATGGAGGAGGCAGTGGAGGAGGAAGCAAGGGAGGTGGTAGTGGTGGCGGTGGACATGGAGGCGGCAGTGGAGGAAGCAAGGGAGGTGGTAGTGGAGGCAGTGGATACGGTGGTGGTGGCAGTGGAGGTGGAGGACATGGCGGTGGTAGCGGAGGGAGCAAAGGTGGTGGAAGCGGTGGTAGTGGCGGTGGAGGCCACGGTGGAAGTGGCGGAAGTGGAATACAGGGTGAAAATGGCGGTGAAGGACACGGTGGAGGTGGCGGTGGCGGTGGCGGACACTGGGGAGGTGGTGGCGGAGGACATGGTGGAGGTGGCGGAGGACATGGTGGAGGTGGTGGACATTGGGGAGGCGGTGGAGGACATGGTGGAGGTGGTGGTGGACACGGTGGTCTGGAATGAAAATTATGAGACAAGTTTGATGTTAATAACAAGGATGCAGGCATGTTTTGAAAGTTGTTATTGTTAGGTCATATATAGACAATAATAAACAATAAGTAATATGACAGATGAGGGTGATAATGTTATCTTCTGTCCAAATCAAAACATGTGGAATTATGAAAAGTAAATACCTTATGTTGTACCAGTGTTATGTAGTAATGATCTGTTTACGTATAAATGGTTTTTTAGCTTTATATATATAATTACCTTCTGTCAAAATTGTTCAGTGGTGCTAATTTATCTTTCCGTGCTCAATGACAAGATTCAGTTGAATCTCTCTTAATAATATTAATATTAATATGGTATATATAAGTTGGAAGTGTTCATATGAAAATACGAAACAAAACTCAAAGAAGCAACGAAACAAAACTCAGGGAAGCAACCAAAGTTCAACATTACGAGCATACCAATTTACACAAATTATCGGTCACTGAAGGGGCTTTACGACCTCTTTACTTATGTTCATGTTGTTTGGGGCCGTCAAAATTTTTCTCGGCCCCGGCTAGGTTCGATTGTAGATAGCGAGTTGTTTTGTTTCGAGTCTCGAGTCTAGTCTCGGGTCTAGCCATGTGTTTGTTTGATTTTTTAATTTTTTATGAAAGTGTTCATGTTATATAGTTTTTGTTAATCTAAAAAATAAATTAAAAAATATCAAATTTTAAATATTAAAATAGTCGATTATCAGGTTCGATTGTAAATAGCGGGGTGTTTTCTTTCTAGTCTCAGAGTCTAGTTACGGGTCTAGCCGTGTGTATTGTTTGTAATTTATTTGGTTTGTAATTTTTTATGAAAGTGTTCGTTTTATATAGTTTTTGTTATTTTAAAGAGTAAATTAAAAAATATTAAAGATTGAATATTAAAATAGTCGATTATCTTGTATCATACGATCTTTTAATATAAAATTTTAGTTTAACTTTAATGTTAATAACTTTTGATGACTTTTACGCGTTTGATAACTTTCTTGTATATATATCATCACTCGTATTTTGATGATTTCTCAATGAAAATCAAAAAAATGTAGGGAATATATATAGAAGAATATTCATTTGAATCCATAAATTAAGTTGAGTTCTAAGAGACCAATGAGAACGTGACATGTGGTGCTATGTGATTGAAAAAAAAGATTCAAATTTTTTTTTTAAATTTCTTTAATTTAAAAAAATTCGATTTTTTTTACAATCACATGTGATTTACCTGCACAATCACATGTGATTGAATTGTACAATTACATGTGATTGGATTTGACATGCATAATCACGTGTGATTGACATGCAGAATCATATGTGATTGTAAAAAAAAAAATTCGGAAAAAAAATTTCAAAAAATTTTTTTAAATTATTTTTTTAATCACAAGTGATTTTCGCACCACATATCGCGCTCTCATTGGTCCCTTGAATTTCAAGTAAATTAATGGATGCAAAAGATTACAATTCGATATATATAAACATAAAGAAATGATTTTCACTGAAAATTAAAACACGTGAGTCCCACGTGCTATTCCATTTGTGATTTGGGAATAACTATATGTAATCCTAGTCTCCAATCCCTACGTACTGTCTAGGCGATTTAGGTTTCCTAACACCTCGTTCTCTCGCTTGCTCTCTCATGTTCTTCGCTTTAAGATCTTGTTGTGAGTATTCGATCTAATTTCATGGCAACCTATAATTTAATAAGTTATAATTTATATATTTATGTTAAAATGTTAATACGAGTTGATATAGATGGTGCAAGTAACGTCAGTTGCAGCTGTTAATGAGCTCGAACTTAATTGATCAATAAGTTAGTTTAGCTAAACTATATTGATTTACAAACATCAAATCGATTTTTGTCAATAGCTTGTCTATCATATTTCAGCAATAATTTATGCCCTACATTTCCAAGTTGAATAGTAACAAGTTCATTGTTTACATTCTACATTCACGTTTGTGATTGTGGGCGAGGGTTGTGGGAAAAATTTGAATGATGTGGTAAAATATAATTGAGATTTATAGTGAAAAAAATGAAAATATGGTGCAGTGGTTGAATTTGAAAAACAAATGATATAATTCACGGAGCTCGTTTTGTTGTCCATTAGAAGTTGCTCCTTCAATGTGTTATGTGGTTTGAACAACGCTAATTAACAAAAGGCCTCATAGAGTGCCTGTCTCATATGATCATCAACTAGCATTGGTTCGGGATCGGGATGCGCGTTGCGTCGACCATGTCTTTTTATTTTTTCTATAATGTGTTATTAGTAGAAGAGGCTATATATATATATATATATATATATATATATATATATATATATATATATATATATATATATTATATATATATATAGTACTATTGTATAGAAAGCTGGCTTGTTTACTGTTCCTCATTCCTCTTGTGTCACGTGCTACGTCTCTCCGTTTTTCACCTTTTAATATTGATCCTGAACTCCTGAATTGGGCTAATGGACTCGAGTTTAATTTTAATTATGATTTCTTGGGCCCTATTATTATATAAGTTTCAAATAAAAAACCCAATAATTGTAATTACACTTAGACCACCCTTAGGGTTAGTTATCCGTCCGTTACCCGCTCATTACCCGTCATTACCCGTAATGAACCATATGCACGAGCTAGTTACCCGCTTTAGTTACCCGTTTCTACCATGAATTTAACGGAAGTATGAAGGTTGGTTATAGTAATTGTGGGTTCCAATGGATTTTTATTGTTTGGACTTATGCTTTATTGCTTGTATATTGTATATTAAGAAGAGTATTTTTTTAGTTATTATAGGGAGTGTTTAGTTATGAGTTAGTGTGTTATGGTTAACAGGAGTTAACATAGTGAGGGAGTGGCCTTAGCAGCTTCTTCGCTACGCTAGGAGCATGACAGCACCTGCTTCTTCGACTCAACCCTGCAACAACACGTTTTCTCTTCTGATTGCCAGTCAGCAGCTTTACGATTAGACAGGACTTTTATGTGTCGCCACGTGCAGCGTTATCTTCTACATATTGGATACGTATGATTTTTTTTAGTTTCATGAAAATTCAGTTTCAGCCTCTTAACTGTAAATTAGGTATATCTTCTCTCTTATCTCCATTTGTTTGATTGTTTTTTAGACGTCTATGTTTCTAATTGATGGTGCCCTAAAGTGGTTGGGTACTTCCGATTTGGAAATTATTGTTGGGCGAATACATCAAGTTCTGTTGATTAGAATTCGAATTCACTTTTACGAGATAACAAGTTATTTCTGTTCATTAATCAAATCTTATAATTCAATCAAATACGTTATTTATTTTTATGTTAGAGAGCTTATAGATTGTTATTGATCATTCCTTTTTTGTTGTGTTAATTAGAACTCTCTAACAAAAAAAAATCATAGGACTATCTTACTTTACTGTTGATGAGTAATTACATACAAATAATATTTCCATGGTTGGACTCAAGATTAAATCACGTGGAAGATTGAAGTATTATTTTAACCATGTAATATTGTTTGTTATATGTGTTTGTTTGTGTTTATCTAATTTTGTTGTATTGATAATACTGAATATTGAATTGAATTGATATGATAACAAATTTCAGGATGATGGGGTTCCGCAGTTCAGGTATAAGTAGTTATGTGGATGTCTTTTTTGCTTTCATGTTTTACTATTAATCTTTGATATATGCAGCTGCAAAAAGTTATCCACTCTGGCGGTGGACTCTTTAAAACGTGTTTTTGCTTATATTGCGTTTATTAATCAGAGGTACAAGTCATCGGGTCATCGGGTCGATACTAGCTTGCATAAAAAATGATTATTGGATTGGTGATATAATTTATATAGGATTCGGAGTTGTTCGTTTGCTACTGTATTGTCTTAAATCATGGATGACGAATTATGATGATGACATATCAAAACAACTTTTTTCGCATATATTTAAAATTGTAACAGTATTGGTTTTACATATGTATGTGAAACTAATTGTTGGAAATGCTGCAGATTCATTTGAGGTTTCAGAGCATGTTGTAGCTGCTGGCAATTTTGGATGTTGTTTGTCTGTTTAAGATATCCGGTGGTCGATCTAGGTGTATTCCAGGAGCATTCTTAAATTATGTTTTTAATGTAGAAGAATTGAAAGTTCGACTTGTTTTTGTTGGAAGTTTATGTAAGCTTTACATGCTGAACCTATGTTCATGATATACTTGTGATGTTTTTGGTATGTTTGTATTAGTTTGAGATGTTAACGTTATATGCATTGGTTACTGACATGGAAATGAATGTCGGTTAGTAACTTCAAGTTCCAAATGGTGGCGATGTACAGGCTCAATTCCAAATATTGTCATCATTGCAATCTACTCGGAAAATTATAGTTTGTTCGGATTGCATTAATAAGTTGGCTCTAGCAACAAGGTATGTTCTCTTGTGGTTAATTTGGAAGTGTAGGAATAAGTTGATTCACGCTCCAATCGATCTTGGAAGAAGACGTACTTGTTACTCCGGGTGATTACACAGTTATGGATTTCATTTAGGAGCAAGCTGATCAAGGGTGAATGAGATATGGAATATTGGTCCGGGTGATGCGATTAAAATTATATAGGTGATAACATAATGAGATAGCAGTTGGCGTTTTCATTCTGGGATCATGGATTGTTGGCTCAAGCTATAGCTTTGCTCTGTACTACTACCTTCATTATTTGTAATATGTTGTTTGGCCTTCAACTTGGTGGGCCTTAGGTGTTTGCAAGTGTGGCTACTGCCATTTTGGTGATGAATAAAATAGCTTTTCAGGAAAAAGAAAAAAAAAAGTTATTTCAAGTTCTTATTAGTTTCTTTTGATTGAATTTCAATTGTTATGCCATGTGTATGTATGGTTGTTATAACGTTATCATCTTTTCCTAATCTTATGGCTTTGTTGCATTTCTATACTAGGCTCTAATGGTCAGAGTAGAATGATATGTCCACATTTTTTCTTATACTTCTTTGTGCATTGTTTGTTCTGTGGCTTATACGCGGTCTAAAATAGTAGAACCTCTCAACGCAGTTTTCAACCAGTTTGGGCTGGTCCGTGCATCTGCACGGCTGAATATTTCCTAATATTGAGCAAGTTATATATAACTTCGATATGCTTTAACATTACATATAAAAAACCAATTTTTTTTTTACAATCTTTCATGTTTTTATTTAATTTGGTCATAATCTTTTATACTATTCCTACTACAATACTTTTTAGATTTTATACTACTATTTGTTACAGTATCATTTACATTTACTTATCTATATGTTTTTTTACTCCTATCATTATACTACTCCTTTCATGTTTTTTACTCATATTAATAAAAAAAAGGAGGTGTTTCCTTCTGCAGCTTCAAGTCCACCACATAAGTGTGTAAGATTTACACAAAACGCATCGTTTGAGGCTACTTCGCAACTCTTTACTTATCGGAGTAAATGGTTAATTAATATTAATATTTAATATATAATATTCATTCCCAAATCAAGGTGTTATATCTGGATTTATCCCCCGGCGTGCTTAGGGTTCTTTAATTAATGGAAGCTCGGCCAAAGTTAGTTCGTACAACTTTAAATCTAGGAAGGGCAACGGAGTGCATATTGACAAAGTTGACGGGATAACTTCTCGACTGGACGAAAGAAACAAAAAACGTCCATCTCAAGCTGGTTAAATCTTTCCTTATGCGAATGTTATTGTTGCATTTTGTTTCTTGTAATTTAGGTTGTTTAGCTTTGATCTTGTTGTAGTAGTTTGGATCACTTTATGTTTCGTTTTCGATAATGTTGGGCTCGGTTCGAGTTAGGTAGTATTTAGGTTGGTTAAGTTGGTTTTCTTTTTTGAGCCCCTTCGTTGTTGTTTGCGTGTAATGGTTTGGGCCATTTCATCTATTTGATGAATGTTTCTTTATTTTAATTAATAGTTATCGTTATTTTGCTTAAAAAAAAAAAAAAAAAAGGTGTTATATCTGGACAATATCTAATTGGTTGAAGTAGCCAAAGAAAAAAATGTGGATGAAAAAATCTGATTCTTAATGCCACCTGCAACATCATTTCTCTCTCTCACTTAACGGATTCAACTTCAAAACAATCACCTTCACATTTTCATTTCCATTTATTTCTTCATCTTGAACCTCCAAATCACCCCAAACATTACACCCACCATCAGCCATTCATCAAAACAATTTAACATCTACAAATATCTATACCACCCAAACATAACATCGCCTACAACCACCCCAAAATCCAAAACCCATCCCTGATTTCGACCGGCGGATATTAGCACTACCTGCCTGAAAACGTCACATTGATATCCACAACTAAAGTCCGATGAATACAACCCATTTCTCCAACCATTATTGTATAATCTTTCACCAACACCGTAAAAGATTGACAAAAACTATCATGACTACCACCTTTGTACAAAAATATGTTGCAACTCAAAGACGGTAGTTGAACGGAAAAAACAAACCAGGGAAACTTCCGACTCCGACCTTCAAGAGTACTTCAATGATTGCCGAAAAATATAATTCCGACGAGATCGTGTCAAGGCGCGTTGCAAGTCCAAAAGTGACGAAATTAGTCTCATTGGGTTCGGTAGTAGATTTAGAGTATAATGGTGGTGGTGGTGGTGGTGACGGCTAGTTATTCTTGGGAAGGATGGGAAATCGACCTCTTGAAGATTTGGTGGTGTTGGGTGTCAATGAGAGAGAAGTTGGGGTAATCAACCAATAAAAATGTAGGAAATAATAGTGGGCGGCAGATGTGGTTTTTAAGGTCAAAAAAAGAAAAGAAGTAAGGTGTGAACACATGAAAGAAAACGACGTAAGGTAGAGTTGAAACGAGGGGAAAAAGGAAGCTCTTTTAGTGTATGAGGAGGAAATAATAGTGGGCGGCAGATGTGGTTTTTAAGGTCAAAAAAAGAAAAGAAGTAAGGTGTGAACACATGAAAGAAAACGACGTAAGGTAGAGTTGAAACGAGGGGAAAAAGGAAGCTCTTTTAGTGTATGAGGAGGATAATATGTGTGATGTTGAAGGTCTCAGTAGTAACGTGAATGTCTTAAAATATGTGGATTTTAATACGACGTCCTAGACTAATACGTTTCTAAAGAGATCTTTAAAGAAGGAAAGTAGATCTTTAAAGAACGTGCAACCACTCATGTTCCAAGGCTAATGTGGCTCAAACGGCTGACTTTGAAACAGATTCAAACTTTGTGGCTCAAACGGCTGAGGTAAATTCTGTGGATGTGGCTCAAACGGCTGAGGTAAATTCTGTGGATGTGGCTCAAACGGCTGAGGTAAATTATGAGGATCAAATCAATGAGTCTGGCCCATTTAACAATTGTGTAGTTGGGCCAACCCAATTAGTTAATGATAATGGGACTGAGGTAAATAAAGAGGACGTTGTTAGCTCACATGATAATACAAACACAAACAATAACTCAACTCCATGTGTTGGGCCTAACACAAACAGTAGGAACAAGAATAAAAAGAAGATTGTGGGTACTGGTAAACTCAAAACCAAAGGCGAACTGAAGAAACGTGATTGCTGCTGGTCAAATCTGTGCAAATGGAAATCATCATCAAGGATGATAAATATAAAGAATTCAGCAAGGAAGGTAAAAGCGGATGATAAACCCTTGAAATCTAATTGCTCCAATTGTGCAAGGAATGCTGAGGGCAAAAGTAAGGTAAATGGGGAAAACCAAGGTCGAAGCTCTTCAATTGGATCCTTCAATTCGAAAGACTCTGCTGCTATTAGAGAGTATGGCACGAGGATTGGCCTAAAATGGAAGGAGAAAACTACACTGTAAGTTCCCCTTTTGATTCTCTAACTCGTTTCATCCTTTTTTCAATGAAGACAATCTCACTGAATATAAGAAGTTTCAAAATTGGGGGTGTTGAAGATAAATTTGGTTGGGTTAAAAGTTTAATTTTAAAAGAAAAACCTGTTTTTTTTGCAATTCAAGAAACAAAATTGCATGATGTTGATCTTAGATGGGTTTGTTCTCTGTGGGGGTCAAGTGAGTGTGAATTTTTACAAAAAAGTATGGTGGGTAAATCAGGGGGTCAACTTTTGATATGGGATACTACCAAATTTGAAGCCATTAACCCGATTGTATGTGATTGTGTTATTGGCATACGAGGTGTGTGGAGGAGTACAGGTGATAAAATAAACATTCTCAATATATACGGTCCACACGATGATTCAAGCAAGCGAATTCTGTGGGAATCTCTCACTAGATTACTTGATGATGGTGATGATGAAGCTTGGTTATTATGTGGTGACTTCAACGAAGTAAGAGACCCGTGCGAAAGATTAAATTTTGAATTCAACAACGTGCGAGCACAAATGTTCAATGATTTCATCCACAAAAACCGGTTACTAGATATTCCCCTAGGCGGCAGGAACTTTACACGGGTTAGCGAAGACGGGTTAAAATTCAGCAAATTAGATCGCTTCCTTGTGTGTGAGAAATTCTCAAATATTTGGTCCAATCTCTCCGCAATTGCCCTTGAGAGAAAACACTCAGACCACTGTCCGATCATGATAAAAGATGAGGAAAAAAACTTCGGTCCGAAGCCCTTTAAGGTTTTTGACGCCTGGTTAGATGAAGCGGAGGTTGATCAAATTATCAAGGACGCTTGGGATAAAACCGTAACCAATATCAGCAGAAAAGATTGTATGTATAGGAATAAACTGAAAAACGTCAAAGAAGCCTTAAGGTTATGGAGCACTAACAAGTTTAATAATCTTGATGGTGAGATCGAATTGTTAAAAACCAGTGCGATCAATTTGGAAATACAAGCCGAATCTGGGGTATTAGATGCGAACGGGCATAAATTGTGGGTTGACTCACGAAAACAGTGGCTTGAAAAGGAGGCGATAAAGACGAAAATGCTTAAGCAAAAAGCTAGGGTTAGGTGGATACTTGATGGTGATGAAAATAGTAGATTTTTTCACGCGCTAATTCGCAGCAGAAACAGCAAATGCAATATCAGAGGGTTAACTATCAACGGGGTTTGGAACGAGAATCCTAAAGACATTAAACTTGCGGCCTTCAATCACTTCACCAACATTTTTAGGGAACCTGAGATAGATAGGCCTAGCCTTGAGGATCTTCACTACCCCTCAATTTCAAATGATGATGCAAATGCGTTAGAATTTCCCTTCGATGAAAATGAAATACACGATGCTATCTTTGATTGTGGTAGCACGAAAGCACCGGGTCCGGACGGGTTCAACATGCGATTTTTTAAGAAGTATTGGGATATCATCAAAGGCGATCTCATTGATGCAATTGATTGGTTTTGGAATAATTGCGAATTTTCAAATGGATGCAACGCTTCGTTTGTCACTTTGATCCCAAAGAAAACCGATCCTCTAGGCCTTGGCGATTTTAGACCAATAAGCTTAATTGGTAGTTATTACAAAATAATTGCCAAAATTCTCGAATCGCCTTCGCAGGATATTACCAGCCCTAATCGGCCACGAGCAAAGTGCATTCTTAAAAAATCGTTTCATCCTTGATGGTGCACTCATTGTCAACGAAAGTATCGACTTTTTAAAATCAAAAAAGCAAATGGGGATATTGTTCAAAGTTGATTTTGAAAAAGCCTTCGATTGTTTAAATTGGAATGTTCTCTTGGAAGTTATGAAGAGTATGGGGTTCGGTGATAAATGGAAAAAATGGATCCATGCTTGTCTAAGTTCGGCATCAATTTCTATCCTTATTAACGGGTCACCAACGAATGAATTTTTCTTATCCCGTGGGGTTAGACAAGGTGATCCGCTATCCCCCTTTTTGTTCATTATAGCGGCCGAAGGTTTGAGTATCTTAACTAAAGCGGCCACGGAGAAGGGTGTTTTCAAGGGTGTCGAGATCGGTAACGATAAAATCCTAATTTCGCATCTCCAATATGCGGATGACACGTTGTTTTTGGGAGAATGGTCTCGTGAAAATGCATATAGTCTACGGAATCTCCTTATTTGCTTTGAACTTGCTTCGGGACTTAAAGTCAACTTTCAAAAAAGTTGCCTTTATGGTGTAGGAGTCGATTATGATGAAGTTTGTCACGTGGCGAATCGTATCGGTTGTCAAGTAGGTAAATTCCCGTTCATTTACCTTGGGTTGCCTATTGGTTCCAAAATGAACAAGTTAGAAGATTGGAACCCTATTGTTGAGAAAATAAAAAGTAGACTCTCGGATTGGAAAATGCGAACGATGTCATTCGGTGGAAGAGTAGTGCTAATCAAATCGATCCTCAATAGTCTTTCGTTGTACTATTTCTCTATTTTTCGTGCCCCGCCTCGTGTGTTGAAAATACTCGAGAGTGTGAGACGTAACTTCTTTTGGGGCGGGACGGGTTCGGGTTCTAAAATGTGTTGGGTTAAGTGGGAGGATGTCATTGCTTCATACGAAAATGGGGGTTTAAATTTTGGGTCTCTTAAAAGCAAAAATTTGGCTCTTTTGGAGAAATGGTGGTGGAGGTTTAAAACTGAAACCAATTCTCTTTGGGTCAAAGTCATTAAAAGTATTCATGGTCCTTATGGTGGCTTGAGGTCGAGGCGTGATTCATTTCATTCCTCGTCCTCGGGTCTTTGGTATAATATTTTTTTAGCAGGTAATACAATTGAAGATTTAAATGTTCCATTCAAGAGTGCATTTGTGAAGATCATCGGGGACGGTTCGACAACATCATTTTGGCAAGAACAATGGGCTGGAAATTTTTCACTTAGTGAGAAATTTCCACGTCTATACAGGCTTGAAAACGTGAAAAATTGCTCCATCCAAGATAGGATTGTGTTCAGCGAGTCAGGTACTTCCTTATCATGGGATTGGGTTCGTCAGCCTTCGGGAAGAACGGGCTCTGAATTACTGGAGTTATCTACCATCCTTGCAAACTTCTCTTTTAATCTTAATAATCGTGATTCTTGGTCTTGGACGTTGGATAACTCGGGTATATTCACGATCAAAAGTCTGTCAGCGGCTATTGATGATGGGATGTTTACATCGTGTGGGTCACCATTTGGAACTCTCCGTAATCGGCTCGTGCCAAAAAAATTGGAAATTTTCATTTGGAGAGCAATCAAAAAACGAATTCCGGTTAGATGCGAGCTTGATAAAAGAGGGATTGACCTACATAGTGTAAGATGTCCACTATGCGATGATGATATAGAAACGGTTGAACACTCACTTATATTTTGTAAATATGCTATGGATCTTTGGAGTCGAGTGTACAAATGGTGGGGACTAGGAAACTTCTCTAACTTTAGCGTTAATGAGGCTCTTCAAGGTAACAACGGTGCGGCTACGTCAAGATTGGGGAAAAAAATTTGGCAAGCGACGGAATGGGTTTGTGCTTATTATCTTTGGAAAAACCGCAACAATAAAGTTTTTCGTGCAAAAAGTTGGCCGGTTTCGGTATTATTGAACGAAATTCAAATCAAGGCTTTCGATTGGATTTCTCATCGAGTACGGGGATTGGATTTAGATTGGCTTACGTGGTTAAATAATCCAAACTCATACTTAGTTTCTTCAAAATCTAATTCATTGAGTACAATGTAATGTATATATATGTGTGTTCTGTTATGGGGTTTGTTCTCCTCACAAACCCTTTAGCTGATTCTGTAATCAGGTTGGGCTTCCCACTGCAAATAGCCCATTCGTGTAGCCCATACGGGTATTATTGTTAATATTAATGAATTTTTCTTGCTTTTCAAAAAAAAGAAAAAGGAAAGTAGATATGTTATTTTTTTCATCTAACACGACACATTGGATATTTTTATGCTATAAGTCTATGTTTTTGCCTTGTAGACTAGAAATAGTGGTAAGCCCTCGTGTTACGTCGGGTTTGTGAATTATCGATAAGTTATGTCGTTACGAATTATTCACGTCAATGTGGGAAAACTTTTCAGTTTATCTTAAAAAAAATAATGAATTATTTTTTTCCTATTTAATTTAATCTCATTTTACCTCTTTTGGTTTTTTATTTTTATTTTTTTTTTGTTTTTGTTTTCATGAAGCTCTATTTCAATCCTAAACTCTATTTTTAGATTTAGATATAATAAATCTTTAAAAATAAGGTGTGTGTTTGAATTATAAAAAGTAAAAATATTATAGTAAATTTGTAAAAAGTATAAACTTAAGTATTATTTAATCTCATTGAACCTGCTTTTTCTTTTTTATTTTATTTTCTTTTTTATTTTTTATTTTTTGTCTTCATGTACTCTATTCCAATCCTAGACTCTTTATTTTTGAATTTAAATATAATAAATTTGTAAGGATAAGGAGTGTGATTAAATTATCAAAAGTAAAAAGATTGTGCTAAATTTGTAGAAGATATAAAGTTAACTGTGTATAACCCAGATAAAGGGGTAATTGATGTTATGCGAGGTGTATATAAAATAGTATTATTTTTAGTGCGAAAATACTATTAAATACGATACAATTTTACACAAGATATTTATTTATTTATAGAATGGATATACTTAAACCTTGCTACAACACTTATAGGCAGTGTACCTAATCGTACAGTAGTGTAGTTTTTAGTAAGTCTGGTTCGTTCCACAGGGAAATCTTTAAACAAAGCTCAACGCTATATTAGTTTACTTTTATAAAAATACAAATATATATAAGTAATATTATTATTATAAAAGGGGGGTTTTTACCGTTTAATGACCGGTTTGTCGATTTTAAGACTTTAGTCGCAGTTAAAACCTAATGTAAAATATAAAATAAATACAAGACTTAAATTAAAGCGTAAAGTAAATAACGATAATGAAATTGCGAATAATAAAAGTGCGATAAAATAAACTTACGATAATTAAAAAGTACGATAATTAAAAGTGCGATTAAATAACAATAAATAAAAGTGCGATAATTAGAAGTGCAATTAAATATAAAATAAAGGAAATTAAATATGAAATAAAAGAATTATGCTTATTTAAACTTCCGTAATCATGATGTTTGACGTGTTGATTTTAGTTTTATGCCCATGGGTTAATTGTCCTTTGTCCTGGATTATTCAATATGTCCGTCTGGTTTTTGTCCATAACAGTCCATCAGTCATAAATATAAAGTGCGAGTGTCCTCATCAAATTATTCTTATACCCGAAGTTAAATATTCCAACTAATTAGGGATTCGAATTGTAACAAGGTTTTAATACTTTGTTTAATGAATACACCAGGTTATCGACTGCGTGTAAACCAAGGTTTTACTACTTTGTTAACAATTACACCAATTACCCTTGAATGTAATTTCACCCCTGTTTTAATTATTCTAGTGGCTATTAATCCATTCCCGTGTCCGGTTAAATGAACGATTATTCGTACATATAAATACCCCGCCCATCGTGTCCGATCGAGTGTATATGGTAATTTATAGGGACGCCCAATTGTAAATCTTTATATTAACATTAACAAACTTTCATTTAGTTAAACAAATATAAAGCCCATTAATAGCCCATAATCTAATTTCCACAAGTGTCGTTCTTTTGTCCAAACCCCAATTATGGTACAAAGCCCAATTACCCAATTTTAGTAATTAGCCCAACATCATGATTACTTCATTTTAAATAAGCATAATAATAACTTAGCTACGAGACATTAATATAAAAAGGTTGAACATAACTTACAATGATTAAAAATAGCGTAGCGTTACACGGACAGAATTTCGACTTACACCCTTACAATATTCGCTAACATACCCTTATTATTAGAATTATAATTAAAATTAAAATATAAATTATAAATATAAATATAAATTTTACGTATGAATGAGGAAGAAAAAGATGATGATTTTTGATCAGAATTCGGTTGGCTTTATAGGCAGTTTTCAATTTTGGGGCTCCGCGACTCGCGGTGAAAACCTCTTCAAACTCCACGAGTCGCGGAGGTTACATTTACAGCTCAGTCCTTGGAGTTTTCTCTGCCGACGGTTTTTTATTTATAAATATAATATATATATAATTAATATAATTAATTATATATTATATTATATTTATATACATAGTTAACTTGTAATTTTTAGTCCGTTGCGTCGAGCGTTAAGAGTTGACTCTGGTCCCGGTTCCGGATTTTCGAACGTCCTCGCGTACAATTTAATATCTTGTACTTTGCGTTTTGAATCTTGTACTTTTGTAATTTCGAGACGTTTCTTATCAATAATTGGAACCTTTTTGATTGTCTTTTGTACTTTTGAGCTTTTTGGTCGTTTGCGTCTTCAATTCGTCGAATCTGTCTTTTGTCTTCACCTTTTATTATTTAAACGAATATCACTTGTAAATAGAACAATTGCAACTAAAAGCTTGTCTTTCTTGAGGAATAATGCTATGAAATATATGTTCGTTTTTAGCATTATCAAATATTCCCACACTTGAGCGTTGCTTGTCCTCAAGCAATATTGTCTTGAAATACTAGAATCACTTCTTTATTCTTCACACTTTGTACATCAGTGATTTTCTATACGGCGGTATAAACAATGGTAGTAACGATATGGTTTACAGTCCCACATGACTATAAAAATTTAGATCCATTAAGGAAATTGGATCTTTATGAAAACATTTGATCTTTTGAAAATTAAATCTAGTTTTTACCCTAGATAAGTTTTCCGGAATAACCCTTTACCGGTGTTTGCAAAATATTTTTGTGGGTTTGGTGGGTTTCAGATTTGAAAATTTTAGCTCAAAACTTACGGCTTTGTGTCACCCACTTGCTAACCTTGTATTTGGAAAGCAACACGTCCAGTTTACTTGTCCCGTATATTACCTTTCGGTAAACTACCGTCCGGTTGTAAAGGAAAGCGTTGAACAAGCAACTGTTAAGGCAATGTCCCGTGACATGCTTTTAATTATGGTCTATAACGTGTCGGACGCAATTACTATCCTTGGTAGGAGCAATAGTAAAGCTCACCCTTATAATTTTTTTCGGTCTGGCACAAGGTCCTGTCTTTGACCACTATGCAACCACCGTTCTTACGGTTGACACCCGATTTAGTTCAGGTGACCTAATGAATTCCAGGTGAATTCCTAGGATTTTACGTTCAATGGTAATGAACGCATTGAAAATGGGTTTTCAGAAAACAAATCGGTTTGTAATTTTGATCAAAATATTTTCTCGTTCAAGCTCGAGTTTAGATATCATTGAATTCCATGAGTTTGTAATTCTCAATCTTTAAGGTCAATCTCTAGGATTGAGTAATATCAGTCTTAAAAGCTGATTTTTAATCTTTAAGGAGATTATCCTTTCTGGGGATCTGATTCATTAGTCTTATCCAGCTAATTTGCATGGTGCCCCCCCATTATACGAGATAAATCCTTCTCATGGTTAGGATAAATCTGACCACTTGGCGACCCTGTTTAATGCTGAGATCCGTGGATTTCCTGCTGATTTTAGTGATGACTTTTCTAGATTTTTCGTCAACCTACAGCTGGTCTGGACGACAACTTCATGACCTAAATCAAGAAGCGCGTTTCTTTTTCGGAAGACTTTACTTCCTTTTAATGATGGAATTGATTCATCGTGTAGATCCATCTTTTCTTTTCTTTCATTGGGTAAAACAGTTTAGTTTAGTTCAAAGCAAAAGTATTTTCAGTTATTTGTTACAGATATATGTGACATATGTTTAAGATAACTTGGTAAATTTTCCCACACTTGGCTTTTATTTTCCTTTTTATCGTCCTCTATTCCATTTTAAATGAATTTTAACATTTTAGTTTGTTTCTTAATTTATGTCCTTTCCGAGGTAACAATAATTTCGGTGTTAAAACCTAGTTTTATCGTTCATAAATATGTATAAACATGATTTTGAATTCATTTAATTGAAAATTTTGAAAAATTTTACTAGAATTGGGTAGTCAGTATATAAGACTAGGGCTGTTCTTTTTTATCAGAGAGCACTAGATTCTAATACAACTACTGCTTTACTAGTATTTTTAATGGTAACCAAGTGTTTAATATAAAAATTTTAAAATCCGAAAGAATTTAACCCCTTCCCACACTTAAGATCTTGCAATGCCCTCATTTGCAAGAAATCAGTAACAATTCAAATTATTGAGGGTGATTAGTGTGAAAATGATTAAATTTTACCAAAGTTTCCAAATATATTGGCGTTTGTTTGCTGAATGATAAATGGTGCACATCATTTGTTCATTCCGTCTTGTTGTTATTTCACATATATTTTGCATCTTGTCGTCAAAATTAGTTGCTTTTGCTGAACTTAATGCCAGTCTTTGAAAATGCGTTGTTTTACCCTGTTGTGTACATAAGATAAACTGCAAACATATATACATATTTTTGAAGTTTGGTATATTACCCCACATTCAAAAATTATTAAAATCTAAGAATAAAAGTTAGAAAAATATAAAAATGATTACAATATTAACAAAAGTATTAAACGTATCAATAATTACAAATTACAAAATAATAAAAAAAATAATAAGTAAACTAAGGATAATATTGGTACCAATAGGGGTTCCAGGCATAACCATAAGTGCTATAGAATGCTTCGGCAGGGTCATACGTAGGATATGGTGGCTGCATCTCTATCGACCAAGGAGGGAAGATGGGTTTCGGTGTAGGAATATAGTTTCTACCTATATGTTGGCAATGAGCTATGATCTGGTTCTGATGAACTTGCCAATCTTCAAATGCTCTCTGTCTAGCATTTTCGTATTCCTGAGAAGCTATAAACCTATGCATTTCTTGCATCTCATTCCCCCCTCCTACATTACCTTGCTGCTGGTTTCTCTCCACCTGTGGATGTCTACCATGGTATCGTACTGCGGCGTTATTTCGCCTCTTCAAAACTTTCGCACCATGGTATACATTTAAACCTATAGTATCGCGGGGTTCCGGCTCTTCTAGTAATAATCCCCCCCGACTTATATCCACACCGAGATATTCACCAATCAAAGTAATAAAAATACCACCTCCTATTATGCTATGTGGTCGCATCCCCCGAACCATAGCTGATAAATAATAACCCACACAATATGGTATACTTACAGCGCTTTGTGGGTCTCGAATACACATATGGTAAAACAAATCCTGTTCATTTACTTTTTCTTTGTTCTTACCCCTTTGTGTAATCGAATTAGCTAAAAACCTATGTATCACTCTTAATTCGGCTCTATCTATATTCAAATAAGAGTAATTTCCCCCTTTGAAACGGTGATGGCTTGTCATTTGACTCCACACACCGTGTGTATCAAAATTCTCATCTATCTTTCTACCGTTTAGTATCAATCCTCTACAATCGGCAGACGCTAACTCCTCAGGCGTATATATACGTAAAGCCTGAGCCATGTCCAGTAAAGACATGTGGCGCATCGAACCGCCTAACAAAAATCTAATAAAAGAACGATCGGTTAAACTAGCTACCCGATCATTCAACTCTATACTACATAACAACTCTTTACACCATACTTTATATACAGGTCTGCGTATGGTGAATAAACATATCCAGTCATTAAAAGAAGAATTACCATACCTCTGTACAAGTAATTCCCTAATTGGCCCGGCCAATTCTACAGCTTCTAAGGGTCCCCATTCTATGACCCTCGGTACCTCAACAACCTTAGAGTGAAGAGTATGCAAACCCCGTTGATATTTTGGATAATCTATCCAAAGTCTGTCAAATCTCAGGTTCGGGTGCAACTCTTCCAAGTGCATATCGGCAAAAGTCATGACTGGATGAGGTACATCCTGCTTGTAGTAGTTATCCACCTCCTGTTGTTCCAAATTCTCAGCAGGAGCATTGCGGGCTTGGGATGAAGATTCACCCCTTTCATTCTGCAAAACACATCAAACACAAATTTTGTGCATCCAAATATGCATTAGTGTCAGCAAAATCATCAATCAAAATAATTACAATGACATTATCAATTTATATCAAACTTAAGCTTATTTTCACATTTTTATCAAATCTACACTTTTTCAAATAAGCATATACGAAAATTTTCGCCAAGTTCATAAGCATTCAACTCAAATAACATGTCAAAATAATCATTACTAGCAATTAAACAAGTCTCAAATGGCATTATCTTTCAAAAATCAAGTTCATGAATTTTAGACTTGAAAAAGTCCACTTTAATTCTCAAAATCATGTTTAGGCTCAAAGTTTGGATTTTTTAACTACCTAGACATGTTACACTACTCAATTTAGCAACAATTCATGACAAAAATCGGCCATAACCTGTTTATATCAAAAAGCCCCAAATTTGCTCAAGAACACAAACCCTAGATTATTCAAAATTTGAAGTTTAAGGCTTCTAATCATGTTAAACAGCATCAATCTAGGTTATACAAGCATAATACATAAACAATTTAAGCCTAATTACACTAAAAAGCATCAAAATCAAATTGGGAAAAAAAATAGCTCAAGAACACCAAATTTCGAATTAAATGGTGTTTAGGTGTAGAAATTTACCGTTTTTCTTGAGTAATTCTTAGATAGCATCCTTCTCAACATGATTTTAGCAAAAAATTTGGTGATTAACGGTTAAAAATTGTGATTTTTGAGGGTGTTTTTCGGGTTTTTCGGGTTCTTTTTTCGCAGTTATTTTTGAGTTGGGGGTTGGACTGATCAGTTTGCAGCTCTTTATTTTTTTTCTGATTTCCGACCCCTCCGCGAGTCGCGGAAAAATACACTTCAAACTCCGCGACTCGCGGAGTTTGTTTTTTTTTTTTTTTTTTTTTTTTTTTTTTTTTTATAATCATTAACTTTTGAAAACAATTAAGAAATTAATTTTAAAATTTTGTTTCCCTTGTTATTTAGGACGAGGTCGTTTCGGATCGATGTCCTAGTCCGTCTCTCGACAAAATTTTAAAATTTTTCTTTTTGTAGCGATTGTTTTAAAAGCTAAGATTTTTGGGTTTTTTAATGTTTTTGGCATACTTTAAATCAAAAAGATTAAAAATAATGATAATAAAAGTTCTCGTCCCTCCCTTGGGTAAAGCAATTTCGGTTCAAAGACCTAGTCTTCAACTTACGACGAATTTTAAAAATCATATTCTTAACTTAATGAGATAAAGTAAATTTTTGTTTTTAAATTCACACAACTTAAATATAAAATTCAAAATTAATATTAAAAATTCACACCAAACTCAAAATTTAAAATGCATAAAATTAAAATTTAATATTTTAAAAATTAAAAATTCACACCAACTTTAATTTAAAAATTTATAAATTTATATCAAACTTATATTAATTTTTTCAAATATTTACAATTTTAAATATATTGTTTTTACAAAGTTTACAATATTAATTTAAGATTTAAATATTAATTTTAAAAACATGGTAAAAATAAAATTAAAAATCTTTTTGTCTTTTTATCCCACTTTAATCAATCAAATATTATCAAAAATATGCGCCCCTCTTTTCGGTAAAGTAATTTCGGTTACAAGACCTAATTTAACTCATGACGAATTTTTGAAATATTTTGGGTTGATTGATTAAAGATATTTATACCTTAAGAATAAACGTTAAATTTCGCAGTGATGTAATAAATTTTTGAATGATATCAATAATTTCGGTCGCCAAACCTAATTTTATTCAATACCAATTTAATACTTTTTAGCGAACAAATTAGCGTTTATTATCAAAAGGTTAAAAATAAAAATAAAAACTAAAAACTGTACAGACATACCTGTGAAATAGATTTCTTAGTTATATGATCTATTCCATTCATAAGATAGTCGGTTTAATTGATTTTCCATGGCTACATAGGCGTAACCTCGAGCATTCAGTGTCTTTTCTTCTAAACATATGAACGGTCCGTCTCTGCATAAAGTAACAAATTCGGTATTTGAATAGGTTTGATTATTTGAACATTTACCTCCATGTGACCATTTTCCGCATTTGTGACATCTTTCTAGGTGTCGTGCTCTTCTTTTTGCTGCGGATTTTGATTTTCCTTTACCAAATTGTAACTTATTATCTTCGCATCTGGATTCTTTTCTAACTCCGTCTATTCTTTCTCTGATTACTGATACTATTTCACTCGGTAGTATGTCATTATTACGTTTAGTGATCAAAGCGTGTAGCATTAGACCATGGTTTAGTTCACAGGCAGTCTTCATTTCGTAAAAACCTAAAAAAAATAAAAATTCAGAATGGGGGGAGAAGACTAGTTCTTTAGGGTCTGCTAGGGAAAGACCATTCGGGTTCCATTTTCGAGAACTACACGAAAACAGACAATCTAACTCTAACAGAAATACATATTATCCTTTAAAGACCTGATTCTCCCCACACTTAGTTAGCTGTGGTGTCGAAATTGTGATTAACTTCGTTGTCGACTTCCATCGGACCATGTATGTAATGTTTAACTCTGTGACCATTAACTTTAAATTCAATCCCATTTGAATTTATCAATTCTATCGTTCCGTATAGGAAAACTCTTTTGACTATGAATGGTCCAGACCATCTTGATTTCAATTTTCCAGGAAATAGCTTGAATCGTGAATTGAAAAGAAGAACTCTGTCTCCTTCTTTAAATTCTTTTGAACTTCTGATTCTTTTATCATGCCATTTCTTCGTTCTTTCTTTATAGATTAACGAATTTTCGTATGCTTCATGTCTTAATTCTTCTAATTCATTTAGTTGACTTAATCGTAGACGTCCGGCTTTATGTAAATCAAGATTACATGTCTTCAAAGCCCAAAATGCTTTGTGTTCAATTTCTACTGGAAGATGACATGCTTTTCCATAAACAAGTCTAAAAGGTGTGGTTCCAATTGGAGTTTTGTAGGCTGTTCTAAAAGCCCAGAGTGCATCCTCCAATTTAATGGACCATTCCTTCGGATTTGATCCTACGGTTTTCTCTAGAATACGTTTTAAAGCTCGGTTTGTATTTTCAACTTGTCCACTTGTTTGTGGATGATATGCGGTGGAGATTTTATGAGTTACTCCATATCTTTTAAGAACTTTCTCAAGTTGATTATTACAGAAATGAGTACCCCGATCACTTATTAAAGCTTTCGGTGTTTCAAACCTTGCAAAAAGACGTTTTAAAAAGTTGACTACAACTCGTGCATCGTTAGTTGGGAGAGCTTGTGCTTCCGCCCATTTAGATACATAATCAATGGCTACGAGTATATATAGATTATTATTAGATTTTGGAAATGGACCCATAAAGTCAATACCCCAAATGTCAAATACTTCACATACTTGGATGACATTTTGTGGCATTTCATCACGTTGACTTATTTTTCCGGCCCTTTGACATGCATCACAGGATTTGCAAAGAAGGTGTGCGTCTTTGTAAATTGTGGGCCAATAGAATCCAGCTTCATAAACTTTTCTTGCTGTTAGTTGAGGCCCATAATGCCCTCCTGTTGGTCCTGTGTGACAATGGTTTAAAATTTTACTAGCTTCATCTCCAAATACACATCGGCGTATTATTCCATCGGGACAACTTTTAAACAGATGTGGATCTTCCCAGAAATAGTGTTTTATATCACTGAAGAATTTCTTTCGTCTTTGGTACGATAATCCTTTTTCAAGGAATCCACAAACTAAGTAGTTTGCATAGTCTGCAAACCATGGGATTTCTTTATAATCTATCTTCAATAGATATTCATCAGGAAAGTTGTCTTGTATGGCCGATTCATTTAGAACTTCTAATTCGGGATTTTCAAGACGAGAAAGATGATCAGCGGCGAGATTTTCTGCTCCTCTTTTATCTCGAATTTCAATATCAAACTCTTGTAAGAGTAAGATCCAACGGATTAATCTTGGTTTAGCATCTTGTTTTGAAAATAGGTATCTAAGAGCAGAATGGTCGGTATAGACCACCGTTTTTGCTAGAACGAGATATGTCATAACCCGTCCTTAACCATAAGAACGTGTTATATAACGAATGATTTCATTGCGAGGTATTGACCTCTATATGCGACATTTTTAAAAGAGAAACTGCATATATTATACATTACAAACCATAACCATTATTTTTGTTACAAGCTTTAGACAATAAAAAGATGATTATCGTTTAGCGATAATCTTCGACTTACAAACTTTACATATAATGATAACAACACGATTTCGAGCATATTTTACAACACAAATCCTTGGGTATGCAGTTTTATTTTTGACACAAATATGCGTACGCAAGATCCTGCTCAAATTCAACATAATGCAGCGGAAGCTTTAGTAATCACCTGAGAATAGACATGTTTTAAAAGGTCAACATAAAGTTGGTGAGATATAGGTTTAATGCCGGCAGCGATATAAATATAGACCACAAGATTTCATATATAAATATTTTAATAAAAATATTCTAAGTGGTTGAGCACTTGGTAACCATACTTAACATTTAATCACGTCGCATATTCCCTTTATTATGAAATCTTACTACACCGTACCAAGTGTAGTCACGAAACGAAGTACTGTGCAACCGTTGAATACTGGTCGTCCAGTCCGGTTGGGGTTGTCAGGCCCGATAGATCTATCAACAGGATTCGCGTTTACAATACCGCTGTAAATAGCAGTTACCAAGCTACAGGGAAGTATGCCAGTGGTACAACTCAACGTAGAATATATTTTTCAGTTACTTGTGTCCATAACGTAAAACATAAAATACATGTATTCTCATCCCGAAATATTTAGAGTTTAAAAGTGGGACTATATACTCACTTTCGTCTTGAAGATATATATATAATTTGACTTGGTCTCCGGTTGATATCACGAACCTATCCATATATAATATATCAATACCTTTTCTTTTTAAACAAATGTCACATATATATACTTGTTATACTTTTAATACTTTGAATAATTCCTTAGTCCGTAGTTAGCAGTTCGTTGTTAGTAATTCAATTTTAATGGTTCATTTTTAGATGTTTAATATACCCGCAATGAAATAAATAAAACCCCATCGTATATATATTGGTCGAGATTAATCTTGACCCACGGTACCGGTGTTGTCAAATGACGTGTTGCGTACATAAAGTACCGGTGTTGTCAAATGACGTGTTGCGTACAATCATGGGATCTTATGATTAATCTTCTCGTGTTGTTTACGGGTGATCCTGAACCATATAAAATTGAATTATAAGTACATATATATAAAATATCATGTTAACTTAAAAAGATGTGATTTATTTAATTTTTCCCAATTATTTTCGTGGCTAAACTAGTCTTGGATATCCGATTTTGTTTCGGTCATAGTTTCTTCGTTACAACTCCGTTTTCGTTAATTCAACTTGCCATCTCCTTGGATCGAGTCCCTCTTTAAGACTATGAACTGTAAATACCTTAGTTTGTATTCAAAATCACACGGCATAGGTCAAACTTTAGTGAAACTTATGAAGTTAATCATTTTCCATCATGTAAACAACCTTAAATGATTATTTTTCTAAAAATACTTATACTTTGAGTTAAATCATGAAATTTTTATGTGTTATCATATTCATAGTAAAAATCATTTTTCCAGAAAATAAACCTCCAATTCAAAGTTTAAGATGGTTTTTAATTATCCAACCCAAAACAGCCCCCGGTGGCACTCCGACGTCGTAAAAACAGTTTTTAAGATAATCTTTGAAAAACCAAGTTATACCTTGTTAAATTAGCATATATTTAAGTTATATTACAGGTCTTGGAGTATTTTAAAAGTTAAGTTAGAAGGATCTATTTAGTTTGCAAACAAGTTTGAAAACATTCAAACTATGTTCTTGTTGTTAAAATTTTATACCACAAAATAAGATAGCTATATATATATGAATCGAATAAGGTTATGAACATAGATTCTACCTCAAGTTCCTTGGACAAGGTTGTTGTAAAAGAGGAGTAAGAACCTAGAACCAAAAGGGTGATGGAAGTGGATGAAAGATTGGAAGTAAGTTGGTGTTCTTGGAAGGATTTCTTGAAGTGTTTTTGTAAGGTTTTCTTATGAGGTTTAAGTGTTGTTTTTGAAGCTAAATGATGGGGAAAATGCTTGGAGATGATCAAGTATGAAGTTAAGAGTATTTTGAGAGAGAAATGGGAGTGTAAGTATGAGAAAATGGGGTGAAGAAATGGTGTGCATGCATAAAAACGTTTTTAGGTTATAAAGGAAAAAAAAGATACCTAACTTTGTTTTCTTGCTAAATAATTCATGCTACTTGACAAATGGTTGGTTCCACATGTTTCTTAATCATTTAAGGCTGCTAAGAGCAGATTTTTATTGGTATATACCAATAGTAAATACATCTAGAAGCTGCGTATGATACGGGTACATATACCCTAGGTATACGTATAGAAATCTTTGAGAAAACGGAACGAGGATTCAAATATAGTTATCTTTTGTAAATATACTTATATTTTTTTATGTATTTAAGTCTTTAAAAGTGATTAAATACATTACTTATACGATATATGTATAAACATTATAGGTCATAAGTATTTAAGTCAAATAACGTTACGTATGGTTATCGTTTTGAAAATTTAAGTTAGTAGTTTCAAAATATACTTATAACTTATTGTTATTAATACAAAATGAGATATTAAAACATTCTTAGGTCATGTTAAATATGTATATATACATACAAACGTATAATTATCATATATTGTATAGTTCGTGATATCATCGGTCAAACTAGACGGTCAAACGTTGTGTAAAACTCTTTTCGAAAAACATAAGTCTCGACAATTTGGATTGCTTATCATGTTGGTAAGGTTTAATTTATGTAAATATTAATCTTATAAGTATAGAACGATCGAAAAAGTGCGGGTCGTTACATTACCTCCCCGTTAAATAAATTTCGTCCCGAAATTTTAAAATTGTACCTATTTTGCGTCATCGAGAAACAAGTGTGGATACTTTTGTTTCATCTGATCCTCCCGTTCCCACGTAAACTCGGGACCTCTTCGAGCATTCCAACGAACCTTAACGATCGGTATGTTGCTCTGCTTGAGCTGTTTAACTTCACGGTCCATGATTTCGATTGGTTCTTCGACGAATTGTAGTTTCTCGTCGACATGGATTTCTTCAAGAGGAATGGTGAGGTCTTCCTTTGCAAGACACTTCTTAAGGTTCGAGACGTGAAAGGTATTATGTACTCCGGCGAGTTGTTGCGGTAACTCGAGTCGATAAGCTACCGGTCCAATGCGTTCGATGATCTTGAACGGGCCTACATATCTTGGGTTCAGTTTACCTCTTTTACCGAAACGTATTACACCTTTCCAAGGTGACACCTTTAGCATAACCATGTCACCGATCTGAAACTCTAATGGTTTCCTTCGGACATCGGCGTAGCTCTTTTGGCGACTACGGGCTGTTTTCAATCTCTCCTTGATTTGTACTATCTTTTCAGTAGTTTCATGTATGATCTCGGGACCAGTTAATTGTCGATCTCCTACTTCATTCCAACAGATAGGAGATCTACACTTCCTTTCGTACAATGCTTCGAATGGCGCAGCTTTAATGCTCGCATGATAACTATTATTATACGAGAATTCTGCTAATGGTAAATATTTATCCCATCCGTTTCCAAAATCGATCACACATGCCCTGAGCATGTCTTCAAGAGTCTGAATTGTTCTTTCACTCTGCCCGTCGGTTTGCGGATGATATGCGGTGCTCATATCCAAACGAGTTCCTAGGGCCTCCTGTAGTGATTGCCAGAACTTTGAGGTAAATCTACTATCACGATCAGATATAATGGAAATAGGTATTCCATGCCTTGAAACAATTTCCTTTATATACAATCGTAATAGTTTCTCCATTCTATCCGTTTCCTTCATAGGCAAGAAATGTGCAGACTTGGTGAGACGATCAACAATCACCCAAATGGTGTCGTATCCCCAGGCAGTCTTTGGTAACTTCGTGATGAAATCCATGGTAATACCGTCCCATTTCCATTCTGGAATTTCTGGTTGTTGAAGTAACCCTGACGGCTTCTGGTGTTCTGCTTTGACTTTGGAACAAGTTAAACATTCCCCAACATATGTTGCAACGTCTGTCTTCAAATTAGGCCACCAATAATGCGTCTTAAGATCTTGGTACATCTTTCCAACTCCAGGATGTATCGAATATCTTGTCTTATGTGCCTCGTTCAATATCAACTTCCTTAATCCACCCAACTTCGGTACCCAA